>NC_050180.1:40978847-41298847 GCF_008315115.2 Sander lucioperca
AATTCTCCAGCCACTTCTACAGAAGTGACCCCCACCCCACCCATAAAGTTCTTCTTACTATTCATTGTAACCACAACTATGGACTGTCCTGCGTTGACAGTGGACGATCCTCGTAGACAACAGCATATTGTCTCTGGCATCTCCAAAGGTACAAGACGCTCCTGAAAGAAAAAAAAAAACACATGGTTATGAATTAAAGAATAACATATTTATTTACTGGCAACAATTTATTTATTTTTTTTAAGATTACTTTTGGGCATTTTAAGCCTTTATTTTGATAAGACAGGTGAAGACATAAAAGAGGAAAAGAGGAGAGAGAGGGGGAATGACATGCAGCAAGGGCCGCAGGTTGGGGTCAAACCTGTGGCCGCTGCGTCGAGGAGTAAACCTCTATATATGGGCAACTATTTTTAAACCAGATGTACTTGACGGCTTCATCGACCTACCAGAAAACAGCATTTAACATTGTAATTTTTCGAGATTAATAAAGTATTAATTATGAATTATTAGTTTTTCTGTTGATAACTGGAATTAACAAGTCTGAGAATGTGACTTTCAAATACTACAACTTACCACACTGGGTTAAAACCCTCTCCACAACACAAGTTGTGGGAGGCAACGGATGAAAAAAATTCATGTGTCATCGAATCCCTGTTGTGGAACATGTCACGTTTAGTCCCTTTGTCAAGTTTCTTTGTTTAGTTGGTTTTATGTTTTCTGTTGGTTTTCCCATTTCCTGTTTTATTTTGAAGTCTGTCTTTTTTCCCTAGTCTTGTGTTATTTACTTCCTGTCTTTTGGTTTTCCCGCCCTTATGATTGTCTGATGTGTTTCACCTGTTCCCCAGCCCTAGTGTCACCTGTCCCTCGTTTCCTCATTACCCTGTGTATTTAGTCTCTGTGCTTTCTGTGTCTGTTGTTGGTGGATTGTCATTTGTCTTTTGTCGTCGGTCCTTGTGGTTCTCTTCCTGTGATTTTGCTGTATGTCCGTGTTCCTGGATTTGTTTTTGGATTTGCTCTCCTGCTCTGCTTACATTTGTAAGTCTCTTTGTTTTCTTATTAAATTATTATTTAAATTGCTGCACTCTCCTCGCATCTCTGCATTTGGGTCCAAGCCTACAATCCTGATAGTGTCCACCAACAACAGACACAGAAAGCACAGGGACTACAGTTGTGTTCAAAATTATTCAACCCCCCCAATGCTGTGAATGGTTTTAGGGAATTTAGTGTACATTTGTAATTGTATTCAGAATGAAATCCTACAAGGACTTCTTAAAGAACCATATGCAACTAAAATGACATCAATTGGTTTTGTAATACAGTAGTAAATGTTTCTTTTGTGAATTCTTCATTGACACAATTATTCAACCCCTTAAAGACTACCACTCTGAAGAACAGAGGTTCATTGAAGTGTTTTCAATCAGGTATTGAAAACACCTGTGGATGTCAGGGAGCAGCAATAAAGCCTAATAAGCACCAATTAGGCAGCTTTAAAATGACTGTGATACTCAGCTCCTTCTAGACATTTACTGGTGTGGTTACAAACATGGTGAAGTCAAGAGAATGGTCCAGGAAGACAAGAGAAGAGGTGATTACTCTTCACAGGAAGGGCAATGTCTATAAGAAGATTGCAAAGATGTTAAACATACCAAGAGACACCATAGGAAGCATCATTCGCAAATTCAAGGCAAAGGGCACTGTTGAAACGCTACCTGGTCGTGGCAGAAAGAAGATGCTGACTTCGACTGCTGTGCGCTACCTGAAGCGTAGAGTGGAGAAAAGTCCCCGTGTGACTGCTGAGGAACTGAGAAAAGATTTGTCAGATGTAGGTACTGAAGTTTCTGCTCAGACAATACGGCGCACCCTGCGTAATGAAGGCCTCCATGCCAGAACTCCCAGGCGCACCCCCTTGCTGTCTCCAAAGAATAAGAAGAGTCGACTGCAGTATGCCAAAAGTCATGTGGACAAACCACAGAAGTTTTGGGATAGTGTTCTGTGGACTGATGAAACAAAATTAGAACTGTTTGGGCCCATGGATCAACGCTATGTTTGGAGGAGGAAGAACAAGGCCTATGAAGAAAAGAACACCTTGCCTACTGTGAAGCATGGCGGGGGGTCAATCATGCTTTGGGGCTGTTTTGCTTCTGCAGGTACTGGGAAGCTTCAGCGTGTGCAAGGTACCATGAATTCTCTTCAGTACCAGGAGATATTGGATGACAATGTGATGCAGTCTGTCACAAACCTGAGGCTTGGGAGATGTTGGACCTTTCAACAGGACAATGATCCCAAGCATACCTCCAAGTCCACTAGAGCATGGTTGCAGATTAAAGGCTGGAACATTTTGAAGTGGCCATCGCAGTCACCAGACTTAAATCCGATTGAGAACCTCTGGTGGGACTTAAAGAAAGCAGTTGCAGTGCGCAAGCCTAAGAATGTGACTGAACTGGAGGCTTTTGCCCATGATGAATGGGCGAAGATACCCGTAGATCGCTGCAAGACACTTGTGTCAAGCTATGCTTCACGTTTAAAAGCTGTTATAACTGTAAAAGGATGTTGTACTAAGTACTAAGATTGAATGTCACTTGGGGGTTGAATAAAACTGATAATAATGTGAGCACAGAAAAGACATTTGTGGTTATTTCATTATAAATGTTATGTTATATTTGTCTGACCTACACGTGCCTCTTTGATTTAATTGTAAGCAGGATGACTGAATGATCAAAATCAATGTCAAACCTGCCAAAACAATCAATTTTAGTGGGGGTTGAATAATTTTGAACACAACTGTAAATACACAGGGTAATGAGGAAACGAGGGACAGGTGACACTAGGGCTGGGGAACAGCTGATCTGGAGATAAAGTCTACATTTAAATTAACATGAATGTCAAAATCTGACCTGCTTGTTTTCTGGATGATCTGGGCCTGCCGTAAATAATGTTTCCATCACTGTCCCTCTTAATCCACCTAACATCTTGCTTGCTGTTTGATGGCTGGCTGGTGGATGGATGACTGGTGGAAGGCTGACTGGTGGATGTTTCTGCTGACTGGTGAATGCTAATGAGCTGTTGGAGGTTTTGGAGGTGAGCCTGATGTTCAGCCTCATCGACAAGGTCACTCATCTCCTTCAGGAGATGGTCCAACTCAGGATCAGACATGATACACAATATAAACACACTATAAACACACAGGGACAAACAAAAGACAAGACAGACAAACAAAAACACCACTCAGAGGGGAAGGGCGGGGAGAGAGAGAGAGAGAGGAGGGGGGGGGGGGAAGAGAGACAGTAAGACAGCAAGAGAGAGAGAGAGAACACAATACAACAGAAGAGAGAGTAACAAGATACAAGACAAACGTGGCTCTGAAAGGTGCCTTTTTAAGTTATAAGATGCTGCTAATATTCAGTATTTGGAAAGGACAGGGATTAAGGAACCTGCAGGGAAAGAGAAGAAACAAATCAAAATAGATCACCAAACTACATATTACAATATGAATAACCATTAGGCTAAGAAGTTAAGTAAATGCTGCTCTTGTTCATTCACAATATCAAGATTGATAAATTAAATATATCAATAAAAATAAGTCATTGTGTGAGCAAGGGTTCTATCATGATATTTTGATTATATATATATACATACATTGGCAGGCTTGTCACAAATATCTGCCAATGCCAAAAGTACATGTCTAAATCAATATCAATAAACCAGCACCAAGAGCTCCGAGTTAGCTAATCTAGCTAGCTAGCAGAGGCTCCGGCTAGCTACTTTGCATTTCATTTTGATTCTACAAACGGTTGTATTATGTAATTCTCTTTCTAATACAGCTCTTACAGTGTGGTTATCAACAAATACGACAACATGTTATTTGGCCAAAACTTCATCATTTTGGACATGTAAATGCTTATTCATTTCTCTTGCTTATTTGACTGTTGTACTTACCATGGAATCGCACTGGGCAATGGTTTTCTGGGATCGTCGCACACAGTGACGCGTTGCATAAAATTGCGCTAAAATATCAATCATAATGAAAAATTACAGTCTTAATATTTTATATCCTTGCTCTAACCCTAACCCAACTACACAAAAAATATAAGATAAGTAAGCAAATTGGACCAGACAGAATACAGAATTCTAGGACAGAGTCCTGGTGGTGTTTACCCATAGCAACAGTTGCTATGCGTCGCTGGTTGAAATGGATGAGAACGTAAAAAAAAAAAAAAAAAAAGGCTAAATAGTAGGCTCACTATTAGCCGTGGTAAATGGAAATACCATCAACAATTATAAAATATCCCACCTAAATTAAGGCATGTTTTAAGCCTACAGCAAAAAATGCAGTCCTGTAACTCCTGTAATTATGTCATTTTAATGCATCCCAAAATTATATATTTAAAAAAAAAGTCGTGGCGATTCAGACAAGGGTTTCTGCCCCACGAAAACGTATGGTCACCGCACCAATCACTAACAGTCTATGCACCGCACGCTACTGCAAAATACACATTTGTAGCACAAAATCAATCCCTGAAATCATACTTTCCAGCGCAGGCAAACTGCTGGATGGCTAACCGCATTCCGTCAAAATCCAAAGATGAGGGATTTGCATTATAATCTATCGGATGACCCTCTACGGTGTCAAGCGACGAAGAAAGGGTACCCTGAAAGTCAGCTTATGCACGTCTGGGGGAAATGACCAAACGGCAGTATGTGACGAATAGGGATGAGACTGTGTTGACAAAACCATCACCACCCACTCAGATAAGCAGAACTAACAACGTTATATCTATGATATAAAAATACATATGTTAGGCTAACAGTAAGTTACATAACGTTAAGTTACCTTCGTCCCAGAATGTTTGCTTCTTTTTCTTTTTTCTTCTTCTTGAATGTTTGCTTCGTCCCAGAATGTTCGTTTAGAACTAACCGCCTAAAAATTAAAAATTCAGACCGCAGCGATCCCATGATGCAACGCGGTGGCTGTAAAACCAGTGTAAAAACTCCACTTGTACAGTGAAGTTACAATAATAATACAGGACTGTCCATAAATTTCCCATGATGCATTGTCACTTACAGTAAAAACACAAATACAATACATTGTTGTAAGATTTACTGTAGAAATTACATTAATTGCTAACAGTGCAATTCGAACTCCTCCAATCTGGTTTTCGCCCCCTCCACAGCATAGAAACCGCTCTCCTCAAAGTCCTCAATGACTTCCTCACCTCTGCTGACAACAGTTCCCTCAACACCCTTATCCTCCTCGACCTGAGTGCAGCCTTCGATACCGTCAGCCATAACATCCTGCTCACCAGACTCAAAGACCTTGGTATCGAAGGTACTGCACTGAGCTGGGTCCGTTCCTACCCTGCCAACAGATCCCACTTCATCTCGCTCCATAACCACACCTCTGCCACAGCCACAGTCACTCAAGGCGTTCCCCAGGGCTCCGTACTTGGCCCCCTCTTCATCATCTACAACCTCCCCCTTGGTCAGATACTCCGCCACTTCAACCTGGACTTCCACTGTTACGCCGACGACACCCAGATCTACCTCAACACCAAATCCCCCCACAATCCTCCCTTCTCCCACATCAACTCCTGTCTGTCAGCTATTAAAACCTGGATGCAACACAACTTCCTCAAACTCAACAGCGATAAAACAGAATTCCTCCTCATAGGCTCCAAATCCACACTCAGCAAAATCAATAACCCCACTCTCACCATCGACGGCACCATTGTCTCCCCATGATTCCACCCATCTCCCTTGAGCCCCACATCCGCCATGTCATTGGAGCAACCTGATAATAAGGAATTACAATAGTCCAGCCTCGAACTAACAAATACATGGAGTAGTTTTCTGCATCTTTTTGAGACAGGTTGTGTCTTTTTGCAATGTTACAGAGGTGAAAAAGGCAGTCCTTGAAGTTTGTTTTTTTATGTGGGAGTTAAAGTATATATCCTGATAAAAAAATAACAGATTTCTTACGGTGGTGTTGAGGGCCAGGGCAACGCCATCCAGAGTAGCTATAACATTAGATAACAGGATGGAGGTGATTGGGGCCAAGTACAATAACTTCAGTTTTGTCTGAGTTTAACATCAGGAAATTCTACACACCATGGTACACACTGTAGTATATGACCATTCTATAACTTTCTATAAACTTTGCTTAAAGGTTTGTTATAAGGGAGTCCTATGAACTCTACACTTACTGAGAACATCTGGAAACTGTTAACATGAGCAGAGGTTCCCCCAAGACAGAAGAGACCTTTTTTGGAGTTGTGCCAGATAACAGGCTTCGATTGGCCAGTTCATATACTCACACATACACCCTCCCACGTTAGGTCATACAATGCATAAGATATATACGTTGCTCACACAAAGGAAAGGCAGAACGACTTTTGGAAGAATTTGAGTTGGTCGTTCTCCAAGCTTTCTGCAGGAGTTTGTTAAATTGATGCTGAATCTTTGTTTGTAATAAACCTTTTTATAATCAAGATCAGTGTCGGCGGATTCCTCTTCATACAGCATCACAGCATTACTATTTAAGACACCACAATTTTGGCGATGAGGATGGGATCGGTTGCATCTCCCAGGTCATCGTTTCATCATGGGCAACCAGGGACTGACTCCCGCTTCATTGGTCGACTATAAGGTGAGCTTTCTCACTATTTGGGCGCTGGTCAGTTCATGTGTGGCTCTGTGTGTGCGATGAGGGATTGCACCGTGTCGAATCTGTGTGTATTTGGTGTAGTGATTGCTGTGTGATGGGGTTCCGTTTTAAATTATTTGTGTTAAAATCAGCGCAGACAGGGGGAATTGTGAGTTAACATATGAGAAATAAGAAGAAATCAAAGCAAATGCTTTAAGGAAGCTAGAGAAACAGAGGAAAAGGAATATGAGACAAATGAAGCAAAGGCTCAAGGAAGTAGAAAACAGAGGAAAGGAAATTTAAGTGAAGAAATAGAGAAAAGGGAGAAAAAGTAAGGGATTAAGGAATATTCACATAGACGATGTGAAAAGATTTTAAGGAATAGGCAAATTGGATTAAAGAAAACAGTTGATAACCCTGGCCAGGGCAATTTGGCTTAAACAACATAAAGAAAGAAAAAGGAAACAAGAGAAAATAAAAACAAGAAGTAATAAGGAGAAGATAAAAGAAATAAGAGAAAATAAAAGAATACAGAAAAGAACAGGAACAATAAAGAGAAACCAACAAAAACAAAGAATAAAAGATAACGCCGTTAATCTGACATAAAAAGCCCTTTGAAAAAAGGCGATCACAGGATGGGCCGTAGTCTTAAATTTTTCTTAGATGAAAAGTTTGAGCCAGTTCTGAGAGCTGAGGTGTAGACTAACAGTTCAATGGTAGGTTTCCCAATCGATGCATTGTTGACGAATAATGTTCGAGGTAGACTTGCTATTGGATGTCTATATCTAAGGTAGCAAAATAACAAAAAAAAAAAAAAAAGACAAAAAAATAAATAAAACGGCGGAAAGCAGACTCTTTTTAGGAATTACATGCATGAATGATGTCGACTTTGTGTGTATGAGAGAAAGTGTGTGTGAACAGCGGTGTGAGTGTGAACAGTGGTGTTTCTGCTGTGTGTGATAGGCTGTGCATGCGTGATAAGGATATCCTATATTAGATATATATGAAATATTCTGTTCATTATGGCTAAAAATATGAGTCTCTTTTTGAAGAGAACGTTTTTAAAGTGTTAAAATGTATGAGCCTTCTTTGGGAGGACTTTTGTTTAATAATCGTATGAGTCTTCTTCGAAGGAGAACGTTTTCAGAAATTGCTAAAACTTATGAGCCCCTTTGGAGGACGTGAAAATAGATTAGGCTAACCTATAGTAAAAATAAGTAAAATTAGTATTTGTGTTTTATGTTTTGTGTTGGTTTGTTTTGTCCCGTGTCATTGTTGTTTTAATGTGGTCTGTTGAAGGGAAAAATGGAGAGACAATAGGTCTGTCTGTTGAGAGAATTTGTAAGAATCATTAAGTTTTCTCTGATTTCTTCGAGATCGTTTAAACTGCTTTATGATAGCATATTGCTATTTGCATTATCTGCTGCTTTGAAACTAGTAAGATTAAGACATTCTATGTTAAAGTAAGCTGAGTGATTCTTAGTTATTCTTTTGGTTGAGTGTGAGCCTAGGTTCCTTAACTCCAGTGGAGTTCCACTCACTGTGGAATCACACTGTTGACTGATCTGCGCATGTCTAGGAATTTTAGGAATTCAAGTTTTCACAGAAACTTTAGGCCACTCCTTACTGCACTAAAGGACAGAGACGAAGCAGCTAAAGGAAAAGGGGGGTTAAGTGTAGCTTAGTAAAACATTAAAGTGGCTGTTGCTTGACTATGAAACTATGCGATTAAGATCCATTAAATTTATAAATGAGAGTTATGTTGATAAAAAAAGAGAGAGAAAATGTCATAAACACCTAGAGAAATGGCATTAGAATTTAAAATGTCCTAGAATTTAAAATGTCCTTCTAATTAGGAAGCCTTAATTATGCTTGCTTCTGATGCATGAAAAGAAAATTTGGGAGAAAGATTTGAGGATAAAAGTAGGATAATAAGTCTCAGGCCTGAAAGAAAAAGGAAAAAGAGAGATTAAGAGTTGGCATTGGTGATTTGCTGGAACTCAAATCAGTGATTGATCACCCTGGATTAAGAAAAGTCCAGCCTCTATACCTCTATTGAAAGTAAGAGATGAGAGGACTGATTGATGGGCTTCAGGATTGTCACCGCTGCCATTTTAAAATGTTGGATCACTTGTTTTGAGTGGCGAGGCATCTAAAATGATTTTACTTTGAATAAAACACTTCAAAATTTGATAATTCGATAAGATTTTTGATTTTGCTAAAGTTCTCCACTGTCACATGTGGTTATGTCATTGCACCAAGGAAATGAGTGACATTTGTGAAGGTGGAAAACAGAATGAATGAATCTGATTCCTGTGAAGAAACAGCAAGTAATTCAATCCTAATGAAACAGACAGAGTTAATAATGGGTAACAATTGTTACAAAAGATGGTCAGGAAAGCTGAGAGAAGAAGTGTATGCTGTAGAAAGGGAAAAGAAAGTTTTATGGGATAATGGAAAAAAGGCATGACTTTAAGAGAAAGTTAAGAGTACAATAAGGTACTAAGGTGGTGAAAGACAGAAAGAGAGTGTTGTGAAAGTGACAGAAAGACAAAGAAAGAGATAAATGTCCTTTTGAATTAGGATACTGGAGTTCATACTAATATTGTTGTTACAGAGACAACTGTAGCATTGGGGTTACAATCTACAGGAGGGTAAATGTTTTGATGAAAATAGTAAAAACTGCTATACCACAAGCACCAACAACTTAGGGAAAAGAGATAAATTATGTAATTTTCAGGAATGACTAGTGGCAATTTCCAAGACAAATTGCTTTTGGATATTACTGTAATCTGACATATCATAAAAAATTAATTAGGATTTGTGTAGAACAAACATATGTTTATAAATATGATGTTTTTATTGTTGTTAGACTGTTCAACAAATATAAAGGTCTATAAGTCCAGTTGAAATGTTTAGCTGTTTAAATACTTAGTTAGTTGACAGGACTGTTGGGATCATTTCTAGTTTCAAAAATGTGAGGATTTTTCTACATTGTTACTTTTGATACTTTAAGTACATATTTTATGATACTTTCCTTACTTAGGTAATATTTTTGTAGCAACATTTTGAATCAATGAGGTCATAAGTTAGAAGCAAGAACACTAAAATGAGTATGATTAAAAGTACAAGTAATGCTTCTCGGAGGTGTTGTGTTTTGTGTTTATTCAGCGTGCCTCGATGGATGTCAGAGCAGACCTGTCTTACTCCTCTACAAGCTGATTTAGTAGTCAACTTTGGTCCCATCCCCCACATACTTCCATCAGAAACTACATCTGGAGCTGGAGCAGCAGAGAAGGAGGGGCGACAGATTTACAACTGTCCATGGTTAAGTGACTGAATTGGACACCCAGATGGCTGTCAGGGCATGACCAGAGACTGACATTAAAGAAGTAACGTCACACATGCCTACAAAGTACTTTGGTGAAACATTCACAGATGAACTAATAATTGACGAGCTGAAACAACCATAAAGATGAATCCAAGCTCCAAAAGTAAGAAGAAAATGAAACATCTGGAAACTAAGGGCAGACTGAGGTTTAGCAAGACAAAGGATGATGATGATGATGATCAGAGTGATTCAGAAGAGTGTTATGAAAGTGAAGATGGAGACAGCAATGAAGATTTGGAGAGCAGAGGAGCTACAGGATTTCATCCTGCAGCGTCTAGCATAGGAGAGATTAAAAGCGACATGGAGCGATGCATGTCAAACTTGGAGAAGCTGAAGATACAGAGGGACAAATTGCTGAAAAAAGGATCCCAGAAAGTGGAGAAGAAGTATACATTGCACCCAAGACAAAGGGGCACAAGGAAAAAGAGGCTTCCAGTGATCATTCAAGATTTGGAGTATAAGCCCTTGCAGAATACTGATATGTCAGATATTCTTGATAAATTGCCTACTCTTCAAGAGGGAGCACATCCTTGGATTGCAAAGTTGGAAGAAATTACGACGGGAAGACAGTTTGCCATAGGAGATATCAAGAGACTTTTGGCTAACCTTGTTGGGATTCCAGCTATGGGAGAGATCTTCCAGAGAGCAGGACTCAATCGATATTTGGGGACTTCTGTATATGATCCTGAGTTGTTTGCTGCAAGTAGAGGTCGTCTGTGGAGAGCGCTGAGAGATGAGTATCCAACAAATGTGCATCCAGACAACATTTTGATTGAACCATTGGGACAAGAAGAAAATCCGAAAGCTTATGTGTCAAGAGCTTATCAAGTGTGGAGAAATATTACAGGAAATGATCCAGATGTGAGCCAACTGGAACAGTCAATTTTGCGAACCAAACTGCAGGAGGGGCTGCCCCTACCAGTAAGGAGTAAACTAGCAGAGGTGATTGGACTTGGAAGCATGGCAAAAGGTGCTTATACAGATCATATAGCCCATCAAGTGAAGCTATATAGAAATGAGCAGAAAGAACAAGACCAAGAAACTCCCAGAACACTCAATCAAATACAACTGGTGGAGAATAAGAGGAAGAAGAAGCAGGTTTTGGTTGTGCAGAATCAATGCCCACCAAAACAACATTCACCGCCACAACTTCAGCCGAGCCACGTCCAACCGCAATTGCCCCAATCACCACTAGTGGTTCCAGTTGTTTTATATCCACAGCCAGTTTTTGGACAGATACAGAACTGGAGAGGAAGAGGACGAGGAAGCTTAGGCAGAGGAAGAGGAAGAAGATTTGATTCATACTCTATGCAATCACCACAAGCGTGTTTTAATTGTGGACAGGATGGACACTTTGCCCGTGATTGTAATAGACCAGGAAGAAACTCCAGAGGAAGTTTCAGAGGACGATACAGAGGCCAGTCGAGGCCATATGGAGGACTGGTGAACCCTTACAGGAGTCTGGAACCAAGATTCTAGAGATGCCCAGAAGATCTGAAAGGGGTGTCAGCTGGTGTCATCAGGACCGGAAAGATATCCAACAATTGAGGATCAGGACAGTCACAAGTTGGTACAGGTCTGCACAGATGAGCGTTGACATCAGCAGACTGACCAGAGAAAGAGGGAGGAGTGAGAGAGATTGGATTTGCTCTGACGCATCGACGCATCGACGCATTGACGCACCAACACATAAAAAGGAGGTAATGCACCGACAAACACACAATTTGAAAATACAATTACTCTAAAGAAGTAATTATTTTTGCTTTTAAAATAGAGTTACTCCTATGTGAACACACCTATGTGAAGGGTTAAGACATCTAAATTAAGCAACTTGGTATGAAAACCTTACATTTCGTCAGTACTGGTGATATACATTCTGTTAAATTTGTAATGACTTTCCTGTGACAGCTTTTAACAAGACTAGTGACAAATATGTTACTTTGGTTGGTGTGTCAGGAAATGTTAAAAGAACATTTCACTGTTTTATTTTTGTGCTCTAATGACATTTAGTTTACAACTTTTGAAGATGTTTCTATTATTTCAGTGTTGCCCAGATAATTTATTGGGAAGTAATCTCATGTATGAATTTGAATTGGATTGATGTAAAGTTGTTACAAACAATTCAATTCAATTTTATTTATAGTATCAAATCATAACAAGAGTTATCTCGAGACACTTTACAGATAGAGTAGGTCTAGACCAAACTCTGTAGTTTACGAAGCCCCAACTATTACAGTGGTTGCCTCAAGAGCAAGCATTAGCAGTAGCTATAGCGACAGTGGCAAGGAAAAACTCCCTTTTTTGTTAGGAAGAAACCTCGGACAGACCCAGGCTCTTGGTAGGCGGTGTCTGACGGCACCAGTTGGGGGAGTGGTGAATGGTGGCAATAATAGTCATAGTAAAGATAATGAAACAGTGATCACAATGGTAGTCGTAGTAGTTCATGTCATAGTAGGGCACAGCAGGGCGTTACGGGGTGTAGTGTGGCACAGCAGCCTGGGTGGAAGTGGTTGGACGCGGCAGGACGCAGTCGGACACTGCGGGGAAACGCAGAGCGTAGCAGGGTGTAGTAAGTCCATAGCGTCAGCTGCACCCAGGACCCCGGTGTAGGTGCCACCCAATTCCAAGGCGATGTTCTGGGTGAAGAAGAAGCAAAGGGACTCCGGGGAGAAAACTCCCCAGAGATAGGTTAGTAACAGGCATTTCTGGGACTAAGATGCACACAAAAGGAGACAAGTGAAAAGAGAGAAGAGGGAGTAGCTCATAATGTCCTTGGTAGGAGCTTCCCACAGCAGTCTAGAGTTATAATAGCATAACTAAGAGAGGCAGGCTAAAGAGAGGGGCCCTGGACCGGGCTCGTACTCTCCCCTGCCGGAACGGGCTTGTACTTCCTGCCTCCCTCTACTCTACTCTACTATGCTGCAACTCCTCACTCCCTAACTATAAGCTTTATCAAAGATGATGGTTTTCAGTTTATTCTTAAATGTGGCGACGGTGTCAGCCCCCCGAACCCAAATTGGGAGCTGGTTCCACAGGAGAGGAGCCTGATAGCTGAAGGCTCTGGCTCCCATTCTACTTTTAGAGACTCTAGGAACCACAAGTAGCTCTGAGTTCTGGGAGCGTAGTGCTCTAGTGGGACAATAAGGTACTAAGAGCTCTTCTATGTATGATGGTGCTTGACCATGTAGTGCTTTGTAGGTCAGGAGAAGGATTTTAAATTCAATCCTGGATTTTACAGGAAGCCAATGCAGAGAAGCTAATACAGGAGAAATGTGATCTCTTTTGTTAGTTCTTGTCAGAACACGTGCTGCAGCATTCTGGATCAGCTGGAGGGTCTTGAGGGACTTATTTGAGCAGCCTGATAGTAAAGAATTACAGTAGTCCAGCCGGGAAGTAACGAATGCATGGACTAGTTTTTCAGCATCGTTTTGCGAGAGGATGTTCCTGATTTTGGCAATGTTACGAAGATGGAAAAAGGCTGTTCTTGAGGTTTGTTTTAAGTGGGCGTTAAAGGATAGATCCTGGTCAAAAATGATTCCTAGATTTCTGACAGTAGTGCTGGAGGCCAGAGCAATACCAGAGCCAGAGCAATACCATCTAGGGTAGCTATATCTAAACAGCAGATTAAGAGTGCTGTTCTCAGAATTTGGTTAAAAGTAAGCTAGAACAATTGTGTAACTAAAAGTATAATAGGGATGCATAGAGAATGCATAAAAACATTAGCAGTGATAATGTGAGAAAAGATAAGACAACTCCCAATCATAGATATAGTCTACTCAAATTAAAAGTTTGTTTGCATTGGTTTATTTGTTGTTTATAGTGTACCAGTCATCTGTTCATGATTTCTCTCTAAGATTTGCGAATGGAAATCAGTTATTATAGCCCAATGATTGATCAGCATCTTTTGTTATTTATACAGAGGTTTAGAAATCTGATTTGAATTTCACTATTCTGCATAAGTTGCAGTGGTGTTACTTAAGCTTGTAGAGTTAAAGGGTAAAAAACAAATAATAATAACTTACAAAAACTCCAGAGTGAAGCTCTGTAGTTCATTGAACTTTGATATTGATTACAATTTTGGTTTATCAATTACAAAAACAAGTTAATTTAAAGAGGAACGATTATTCTGCATATTACATTAGCAAGCAGACTTGGTTTGTCTTGTGTCTAATTTAAACAGGAATGTCACATAGATGAGGTTGACAGAGTTGGACATGAGGAGATTTATTACACCCACTATCTGGTCTGGTAACCAAACAGTGAAGAGAGACTTTTGTGTGGTACTTTGTAGAAAGCAAGTAATTACATGCTATAAAAATGATTGGCTCTTAAAATAAATTTGGTCTTCTCTAATCCCCAATTGGCTACACCAAGACGTGTTAAAAAGGGATGTTTATGATTTGTTTGATTTAATTTGTTGAAGGTGTGATTGATGCATCCGGATAAAAGTTATTTTTTAGAAATGATAACTTTTGTTGCTGACTATCAATGGTCGGCGAAGAGGGAATTAGACATGTCATTTAAAATGAGGGTTTGGTTTAATTTTTCAGTTTCTTTTTACTGTATGCTTTTTTTCACATTTCTTTGGATTTTGTAGTAATATTTAGTGTCTTCTTATTGGTCGAAGGGGGGAAATGGAAATGGAATGTGATTCATATTATTATATATTATTTTTGATATTATTATTTTTTATTCTTATTTGATGTTTTTAATTTTCATGTGTTGTTTTGCAAACGATACTGGTCAGTGTTTTCTTTTCTTCCAGAGCATATGGGGTAATGTGCAGAGGGGATACAGATACAAATATGGACAATATGAAGGAACTAGGAGACTTCTGAACCAGGATGGTGTGGATCTGTTTAGATTTCACCACATCGACATTGCTGAGAAGCTGCAATGTAGTGGACTACATTCCTGTGTTTGTCTGATATATATATACATGTTTGCAGAGTAATACATACTTTATATAATATTCTTGCATCAATTGTTTGAAGAATGATGTTTTCTGTCATGAAGTGAATATATGGAGATCTCAGATGTTTTTCTTTTTTTGTTGACGCTTAGGGAAATGGGGTCTAGGCAGGAAATAGAAGTCCTTTTTTCAGATCCGAAGGGTCGACCTGCCTGAATTTGGACATTGTTTTGATTTTATTTCATTTTCTGAGGTTTTCACATGTATTTGCTTAAACCCTAATTCTACATAAATTGATAAAGATTTATTTTCTAATTGATCTGGAGTACCAAGGTGGTCGCCTAGGCAGAGGGACCGTGGGAGAATTTTCCTATCTTGATTGATTGATGGTTATTTGAAAAGACAGCTGCCAGATGGGTTTTTCGCTCTCACACTCCAACGATTTCATTTTGTTACACTCTATAACTTTGTTTACACTCCGAAAGTTATAGTATAAGGAACATGTTATAATGAGAAATGTTATTCCTACTCTTTTTGTTTTTCGAGACTTTATGAAGTCTCGAAGGGGGGAAATATGTAGTATATGACCATTCTATAACTTTCTATAAACTTTGCTTAAAGGTTTGTTATAAGGGAGTCCTATGAACTCTACACTTACTGAGAACATCTGGAAACTGTTAACATGAGCAGAGGTTCCCCCAAGACAGAAGAGACCTTTTTTGGAGTTGTGCCAGATAACAGGCTTCGATTGGCCAAATCATATACTCACACTTACACCCTCCCACGTTAGGTCATACAATGCATAAGATATATACGTTGCTCACACAAAGGAAAGGCAGAACGACTTTTGGAAGAATTTGAGTTGGTCGTTCTCCAAGCTTTCTGCAGGAGTTTGTTAAATTGATGCTGAATCTTTGTTTGTAATAAACCTTTTTATAATCAAGATCAGTGTCGGCGGATTCCTCTTCATACAGCATCACAGCATTACTATTTAAGACACCACAACACCATGACTAACTTTAACATGCATGAAGGATTCCTTGTCAACAAGAATAAACTTAGATCATGAACACACCAAAGTCAGAAAAATGACTTCCCAACTCAGGAAAGGGTACCATCAGAGGAGCATGTGAATGCACCATTGGCCTTTCCAGAGGTCTTTGCTCTAAAGCTCAGTTCAGACCAAAGATTTGTGACAAGACAAAACCATATTAGACTCAACTCAAGCCAGCTGTTGGTGTCGCTGCAACTCAGCTGGTCACGTCTCCAGAGGCTGGTTTTAGGAAGTAAGGGACGTCAATTGTTTCAACAACGAGCGCCCGCGAGCACAGTATATGGTGATGCTAGCTAGAGAGTGACTTAAGAGAGCCAGCGGCGTTAGAGCACAGCAGTGAGTTAGAATAAAACATTTTCTCCATTGTATCACTGGAAATGCAGCTGTAGTAAGCATCTCACTATTACTAACGTTATCCACATTAATATTTAGATGCAACAAATAATATCCAGTTATATAAGTTAGAACAAAAGTATAGTCGTTGCTATAAAGATAATACACTGTCTCGTCATGTCGTATTGGTGTAAACTGGCAGGTTTTAGAACATTGCAGACCTGTGGGTTGCAAGTAGTTGCAAGTTTCAACGTATCATGTCGAAGAAATCTTTTATCCGAACATGGCTTAAGAGTGCAATTCTTAATATGACAGAGTCATGTAATCTGAGCAAACAAAGTTTAACAACATGAGTTCAGGCCTCCAGAGTTTGATCAAGTTGTTTACATGTTAGTAGCTTTCCCTTTGGAGAGATTAATGAGATCCATGGAGGTTGATGCAGTCTGATAAAAAACTCAAACAGGTCACAGATCCAATTCTGTGTTTGCCGGGCCAAACCAGTGCGTATCAAGGTCAGGTACTGATCACTAAATAAGACAATCTCAGGTTATATGAGACTTCTAGTAATTTACCTGTTTTATTCATTAACATTTTGTTTTAGACTATCTTAATGGATAATGAATTAAATGTAACATATATAACTTTTGATGGGCATGTGGAACTGCACAAATACAGATATCTTTATTTTGTGATCATGTTTACAGCATATATTCTAATAATTTGCAGTAATTCCACTATTGTGTACATCATAGTGATTAACAAAGCCCTCCATGAACCTATGTACATTTTCATTGCAGCTTTGTTAATCAACTCTGTTCTTTTCAGCACTGCTATCTATCCAAAGCTTTTGATTGACTTTTTATCTGAAAAACAGATCATATCTTATTCAGCCTGTCTCTTTCAGTGGTTTATATATTACACTCTAGCCTCTTCAGAATTCTTCCTGTTGTCAGTCATGGCTTATGACAGATATGTGTCTATATGTAAACCTCTGCAATATCTAACTCTAATGAGAAAAACAACTGTTAAAATGTACCTGATTTTAGCTTGGATTCTGAATGCTTGTCAGATGGCAGGTGGACCGTTGCTGATTGCTAATGAAAAACTCTGTTACTTTGTTCTAAAAGGAATAATTTGCAACAGCACAATTAAGAAACTTCACTGTGTGAGTTCAGCAGTGGCGGATATATATGGCTTGATTCTTTTTGTAGGATCTGTACCTCTCCCTGTACTTTTCATACTTTTTACATACACCAGGATACTTATAATAATCTATCGAAGTAGTAGAGAAGTCAGGAGAAAAGCTGCACAGACCTGTTTACCCCACCTGTTGGTTCTAATCAACTTTTCCTGTTTGACTACATATGATGTACTTGTAGGTCGACTGGAAATAAATGTTTCCAAAACTGTACGTTTAATAATGTCTTTACAAATGATTTTGTATCATCCTCTCTTTAATCCGATCATATATGGATTGAAAATGAAAGAAATTTATAAACACCTGAAGAGATTTTTCCGTCAAGACAAATTAAACTAATATTTTCATAGATTTAACTGTGTACACTATTTACACAGTAATAATAATGCAAACATTATTTGTTTTTAATAGACTTAATATACATTTTAAACATAATTAAAAAGCTTTGTTAGCTTTAAAAATTTGATGTCAAATATTTTTAACTTTGCATTTTGTGATTACATTTTCAGATAAAAACATACTGAATTTTTAAGTTTGTTTCCGCAGTAAAATAGAACTTTGTTACCAGTATTGAAAATTCTATCTATATCATTTTTTATCTGTCTCCTGATAAAGTTCCAAGACATTTAAATCAACAGCTTTAAATGGAAGATTGCATACCTTTGTGGGTTTTCTGTTTAACTTTTGTTTAGTATCTAAGTTGGCATTATATTGTATGTAAAGACTTAGTAGTATATGTGTTTTCTTGTTTAATTGTGGAAAAATAAAGACATAAAAAATAAACCATGTTATTGTTGCTGCCATGTCTTTTGTTATTAGCACTACGTGTAGACTATGCCTCAGGACAAACAAGAACACTAGCACTGTGAGGTTTCCAACAGCCTTAGTTGGGTAGATCACGGACTGCAGAACTGACTTTGGATTAGAAAAGATAACAGATTTCTTACAGTGGTGTTGGGGACCAGCGCAACGCCATCCAGAGTAGCTATAACATTAGATAACAGGAAGGAGGTGATTGACTAACTTTAACATGCTATCCATTCTATACCAAGATATATGAGTGGCTTGAAAACAAATCCGCTTGAAAAGATACTATTAAAGGCTTCTTCCTTAAAGAAGAAAGTTTTAAGTTATATTTCCTCTCAAATGTTTGTCAACATCCCTACGATTAATAGTCAAATTTCCTGGGGTGAAGATTTTGGATCCCAAATGGATGAGGGGATGTGGAAAAGGATCTTGTTGAATGCAAAGAAAATTAGATGTTCTAATAAATCCTATGAGACTCAATATAAGATTATCCACAGACTGCATGTTACCCCTGCTATTGGATATAAATATGACCCTATGTGCTCATCATTATGTGTGAAGTGTAAAAGTAGCTGTGGCACTTATGGACATCTAATGTGGTCATGTCCAAAAATCTCAAGTTTCTGGCTATCGGTCCAAAACGAGATTAAGAACATTTTTAGGTTTTTTTTATTCCACTAAATCCATACCATTTTGTACTGGAGGAAAAGATTTTCTTTTCTCAAAGAGAAATGTTGCTGAGTAATTAATGAATTAGTCATGACAAAAAAGTTTGTTGTTAGTGTAATATAATGTAACGTTACCTACCTTGTTTAATAGCTTGTTGGATAGAAATGCACCCACTACAACTAACATTACCATGGCGATAAGCCCAACGTTATGTGTGTGAACTGATATTAGGGTTAATATTGGAGATCTACAGTTGTGTTTTGCTCAATATGAAGTTAAGTCCTGATCAGTTAAATATATATCCTCTGTCCCAGAAGAAACCCAATATTTATGTGGAGGACACAAGATCATTTTAGAATTATAATATGACTGCGTGGTGAACCTATGAATCTAACTCATATTTAGACATCTGACGTTAAAGATTTGTTGTTGTTGCCCAGATAAATTGACAGAGAAAAGAAAAACAGACATAAGATCCTTTTTCAGTAGGCCTACACCAAAACGCCAAGTAAGTACAATAAGTCCTCATATCAAGACAATTGGTAACATCAATCTACAAGAATGGGTGCTTATGGAAATACTAAGGTCACTATGTCACAGGCAAAGGAGACAGAAAGAACTGAGGAACAGGGAGACCAGGGACAGTCAGGTGTAGAGTCTCAGGGAGACCAGGGACAGTCAGGTGGAGAGTCTTAGGGAGACCAGGGACAGTCAGGTGTAGAGTCTCAGGGAGACCAGGGACAGTCAGGTGGAGAGTCTCAGGGAGACCAGGGACAGTCAGGTGGAGAGTCTCAGGGAGACCAGGGACAGTCAGGTGGAGAGTCTCAGGTAAGTGTGTTGAGCTTCGTTCATATTTTTGGAGGTGTGTGCTGTCAGGGTTAGCAGATGAGCTTTACTAGTGGCTCATTAATTAACATTATGATCAGCTAATTTAACAAGCGTACAAAAGTATTGTATTTCTTTCATATGGGGACACTTTTTCAAAATAAGTCATTATGTTTTAAGGTATTTTCGTGGCTTGATTGTAAACAACTTAAAAATAAATACATGGTTTTAAAGAAGAATATTTTGGTCAATTTAGTCAGCTTTTTCATTAAATCAAGAGAAACACTGAAAAGAAGGACAATGGTCCAGTCTCCATGCTACATTAATGATAGTATTAAGGCTTTCCTCTGTGTACACATGTCCTCTACGAGTATAATTGTGGCTGTATTATTTATGTCACCTTAAAAAATTGCTCTTCAGAAATGTTATGTTTATTGTATTGTATACAGATGTATGCCCATGGGAAAGGGTACCATCAGAGGTGCATGTGAATGCACCATTGGCCTTGCCAGAGGTCTTTGCTTTAAAACCCAGTTCAGACCAAAGATTTGTGACAAGACAAAACCATATTGGAATGTTGCAGTGGTCTGAACCGGCCCGTCTCAGCTCAACTCAAGCCAGCTGATGGTGTCGCTGCAACTCAGCTGGTCAAGTCTCCAGAGGCTGGTTTTAGAAAGTAAGGGACGTCAATTGTTTAAACGAGCGCCCGCGAGCACAGTATTTCAATCAGGAGAGACTTTGTTGCAGATATGCAAAATTTATTTGTACATATGCAAAATATGAAATGTACAGAGTCTTTGGAGATTAGACTCCATCGTTATGAAATGATTTTTAAAGGGGTAGAAAGACAAAAGTTATTTCCCCAATGGAGTTTAGACACTGGTGGTGATGTGAGTGAGACCGAAGACTGGACGAGGAGCCGACGGGAGCGGTCTGCCGGAGGAGGACCCAGGGAGCCATGTGTGATGAAGACTGGAGGTGGAAGGGGAGGAGGGTTGTGCTCTCTGCCTGAAATGACAACTGAGCAGCAGAGAGAAGACAGGTTTAAAACAGGGATGTCATGCTAGATTGGCTCGTGAAATTTTTGGCCGCTTCTGATTGTTTAAAAGAAAAGTGAACGCCTCTAACAGCTGTTTAAGTTTAAGAAGAGAGAGAAAAGTGATAAATTTAGAAGTCTTCCTGAAGGAATTTACGCTGTGTTTGATTTCATCAAGAGAGACTTCGTTGCAGATTTGCAAAATGTATTTGTACATATGCAAAATATGAAATGTATCGAATCTTTGGAGATTAGACTCCATTGTTATGAAATGATTTTTAAAGGGGTAGAAAGACAAAAGATATTCCCCCAAAAAGTGACGAGAACTGGTGAAAAGAACATACTTACCTTAATGAGCTCTTAATGGATGGATCTTAATGGATCTGTATAGTGATTAATGCCGTGTAGTGTAAACGGCCCCCAAAACAAAAGGCAAAATAAAATCTCGGCAATTGAGATTTATTATTATTGTATTGGCAGTGCTGGCCAAAAATAAATTCCTAACCATTTTTATTACCCTCGGCACAGCGTCCGGGTTGGCTATTCTTACTTTCGGCACAGCGTCCGGGTTTGGCTATTCTGGCCAGCAAATGAAAGGCAAAATAAAATATATGTATGTAAGATGATAACATGTCATTGAGCAAAATTGACTCATTAGAATGTGAGAGTATAATATCAGTGATATTGACAAATGCACCACCACCAGTTACAGTGGGGAGAACAAGTATTTGATACACTGCCGATTTTGCAGGTTTTCCTACTTACAAAGTATGTAGAAGTCTGTAATTTTTATCATAGGTACACTTCAACTGTGAGAGACAGAATCTAAAACAAAAATCCAGAAAGTCACATTGTATGATTTTTAAATAATTAATTTGCATTTTATTGCACGACATAAGTATTTGATCACCTACCAACCAGTAAGAATTCCGGCTCTCACAGACCTGTTAGTTTTTCTTTAAGAAGCCCTCCTGTTCTCCACTCATTACCTGTATTAACGGCACCTGTTTGAACTCGTTACCTGTATAAAAGACACCTGTCCACACACTCATTCAAACAGACTCCAACCTCTCCACAATGGCCAAGACCAGAGAGCAGTGTAAGGACATCAGGGATACAACTGTAGACCTGCACAAGGCTGGGATGGGCTACAGGACAATAGGCAAGCAGCTTGGTGAGAAGGTAACAACTGTTGGCGCAATTATTAGAAAGAATGGAAGAAGTTAAGGATGACGGTCAATCTCCCTCGGTCTTGGGCTCCATGCAAGATCTCACCTCGTGGGGCATCAATGATCATGAGGAAGGTGAGGGATCAGCCCAGAACTACACGGCAGGACCTGGTCAATGACCTGAAGAGAGCTGGGACCACAGTCTCAAAGAAAACCATTAGTAACAAACTATGCCGTCATGGATTAAAATCCTGCAGCGCACGGACGCCCCCGTCTGAAGTCTGAAGTTTGCCAATGACCATCTGGATGATCCAGAGGAGGAATGGGAGAAAGTCATGTGGTCTGATGAGACAAAAATAGAGCTTTTTGGTCTAAACTCCACTTGCCGTGTTTGGAGGAAGAAGAAGGATGAGTACAACCCCAAGAACACCATCCCAACCGTGAAGCATGGAGGTGGAAACATCATTCTTTGGGGATGCTTTTCTGCAAAGGGGACAGGACGACTGCACCGTATTGAGGGGAGGATGGATGGGGCCATGTATCGCGAGATCTTGGCCAACAACCTCCTTCCCTTAGTAAGAGCATTGAAGATGGGTCGTGGCTGCTGGGGTCCAGCATGACAACGACCCGAAACACACAGCCAGGGCAACTAAGGAGTGGCTCCGTAAGAAGCATCTCAAGGTCCTGGAGTGGCCTAGCCAGTCTCCAGACCTGAACCCAAAAGAAAATCTTTGGAGGGAGCTGAAAGTCCGTATAGCCCAGCGACAGCCCCGAAACCTGAAGGATCTGGAGAAGGTCTGTATGGAGGAGTGGGCCAAAATCCTTGCTGCAGTGTGTGCAAACCTGGTCAAGAACTACAGGAAACGCATTATCTCTGTAATTGCAAACAAAGGTTTCTGTACCAAATATTAAGTTCAGCTTTTCTGATGTATCAAATACTTATGTCGTGCAATAAAATGCAAATTAATTACTTAAAAATCATACAATGTGATTTTCTAGATTTTGTTAGATTCCGTCACTCACAGTTGAAGAGTACCTATGATAAAAATTACAGACTTCTAAGTGGGAAAACCTGCAAAATCAGCAGTGTATCGAATACTTTTTCTCCCCACTGTATATGCATGCTTACCAGAAAATAATGGCTTTAGAGATCTCTGGTTTGCGAGGAGGTCATTGACATCGGGACAAATGTAAGAGGAGTAGGCAGAGGATGACCATCTACCAAGTTGTTGTAGAGACCTACATGAGATACCTTGATTTGCCGCAATAGTAGCAGCCTCAATCTGAATGTATGACCCGATAATGCTAAGGGGAAATGTTAGCTTTGATGAGAACTAGTGTTAATGATAGCTAACCAAAATTTAGACAAGGAAAACTCCCAGGAGTAAGTAATAAAGGGTGAGGAAGCTAGTATAAGCCTAAGCAATGAGTAGACGACCTTAGAGTGCGTCTGCGCACAAACGAAAAGAAGCAGTGCCTCCGCGTTTAGAATGTTAGTGGTTTAGAATGTTAATGTTGAAAGCAGTACAACTTGGATGAAGGCCAGATGTCATGAGTTAGCCGCATTTCAAATGTCAGTCATAACATCACTTTAATAATGCTGCAATAGATGAAGAGTTACCAATAAGAGGTCATTTGGATGGATGGCAAGATGGCGCCGCAGAATGGCAACACGGTGTGTTGGAGCGCTCTGTTTTGTTTTGTTTTGTGTTTTAACTTTGTTTCTTGCGATGGTACCCGTATCTCATTCACCAGTGAAGAGCTCGTGAACTTCAGGGCAACAACACCATCAGACTTATTTCCCACTTTTCTTCTCCCTTCACTGGAAATTTTGGACATTCTGGTCAAAGGTGCGCTCACCTTTGCTCACGCAGCGAAACGCCGGAGGAGAGGGAAACGGGCTGGTGCGCTGGTGCGTCTCCGCCAGCGAGGATCACGCACACCGTTACCTGGAATATTCCTCTCTAACGTGCGCTCTCTGCCCAACAAAGTGGAGGAATTACAACTGCTGTTGAGGGGAAACAGGGACTTTTCTTCATCTGCTGTTTTGTGCTTCACGGAGACGTGGCTCTGTGGAATAATACCGGACTCTGCGCTACAGCTGGCAGGCTTCCAGCTTTTCAGACAGAGACACGGCTCTCTCCGGCAAAACTAAAGGTGGAGGAATCTGTTTCCACATCAACAGCGGTTGGTGCAACGACGTGACAGTGATCCAGCAGTATTGTTCTCCTGACCTGGAGTATTTCACCATAAACTGTAAGCCTTTTTATTCACCCCGTGAGTTCCATTCGTTCATTCTGGTCGGTGTTTACATCTCACCGCAGGCCAACGTGCAGGACGCGCAGCGCATGCTTGCCGACCAGATACTGTGTGTGGAGCGGACCAACCCGGACTCCCTAGTTATTGTCCTTGGTGACTTTAATAAAGGGAACCTCACTCATGAACTCCCTAAATATAGACAACATATTAAATGCCCGACCAGAGAGGAGAACATTCTGGATCACTGTTACACCACAGTCAGGGATGCTTATCACGCCGTCCCCCGTGCTGCACTGGGACACTCTGACCACATCATGTCCACCTGATCCCCGCCTACAGGCAGAAACTAAAGCTCTGCAAACCTGTAGCGAGGACATCAAGGAAGTGGACCAGTGTAGCTGTGCAGGATCTCCAGTCGTGTTTGGATTGTACTGACTGGGATGTGTTCAGGACTGCTACCAACAGTCTGGATGAGTACACAGAGGCTGTGACGTCATACATCAGCTTCTGTGAGGACTGCTGCGTTCCATCAAGCACCAGGGTGAGTTACAACAATGACAAACCCTGGTTCACAGCCAAACTCAGAAGGTTAAGGCTGGCTAAGGAAGAGGCGTTCAGGAGTGGGGACAAAGACAGATTTAAAGAGTCAAAGTACAAATTTAGCAAGGCAGTGAAGGAGGCTAAACATCGGTACTCTGAGAAGCTCCAACGCCAGTTCTCAGCTAATGACTCTGCGACTGTCTGGAAAGGACTTAGGCAGATCACCAACTTCAAGCCTAAAACCCCCACTCCTTCAATGACCGACACCTAGCCAACGACCTGAACGAGTTCTACTGTCGATTTGAAAGACAAAAGGACAGTCCTGACACCATCCCCCACGACACCTCCCTACAGCTACAGCCACTGTGCATCACCTCCACCTCGCCCACCTCAGCAGGGTCCTGGGCCCCCCCACCAATGCCCTCCTTAAAGGTCCCATCCACCTCCACCCCCCCTCCCACCTCAGTGACGACTCTCTCCATTCACGAGAGGGACGTCAATAGACTCTTTAGGAGACAGAATCCCAGGAAAGCTGCTGGACCGGACGCTGTCTCCCCATCCAGCTTGAAGCACTGCGCTGACCAGCTGTCTCCAGTGTTCACAGACATTTTTAACACCTCACTGGAGACATGTCACGTGCCAGCCTGCTTCAAGACCTCAACCATAATCCCTGTCCCCAAGAAGCCAAGGACCACAGGACTTAATGACTTCAGACCCGTCGCCCTGACCTCTGTGGTTATGAAGTCCTTTGAGCGCCTTGTGCTTTCACACCTCAAAGACCTCACCGACCCCCTCCTGGACCCCCTGCAGTTTGCCTACAGAGCCAATAGGTCTGTAGACGATGCAGTCAACCTGGCCCTCCACTACATCCTCCGGCACCTGGACTCCGCAGGAACCTACGCCAGGATCCTGTTTGTGGACTTCAGCTCTGCCTTCAACACCATCATCCCGGCTATGCTTCAGGAGAAACTCTCCCAGCTTGGTGTGCCTGACTCCACCTGCAGGTGGATCACTGACTTCCTGTCTGACAGGAAGCAGCATGTGAAGCTGGGGAAACACGTCTCCGACTCACAGACCATCAGCACCGGATCCCCCCAGGGCTGCGTTCTTTCTCCTCTGCTCTTCTCCCTGTACACCAACAGCTGCACCTCCAGTCACCAGTCCGTCAAGCTTATGAAGTTTGCGGACGACACCTCCCTCATCGGACTCATCTCTGATGGAGACGAGTCCGCCTACAGGTGGGAGGCTGACCACCTGGTGACCTGGTGCAAGCAAAACAATCTAGAGCTCAACGCTCTAAAGACAGTGGAGATGGTTGTGGACTTCAGAAAGAACCCAACCCCACCTGCCCCCATCACCCTCTGTGGTTCCACAATTGACACTGTGGAGTCTTTCCGCTTCCTGGGAACTACCATCTCCCAGGACCTCAAGTGGGAGCTGAACATCAGCTCCCTCGTCAAGAAAGCACAACAGAGGATGTACTTCCTGCGGCAACTGAAGAAATTCAACCTGCCAAAGACAATGATGGTGCACTTCTACACAGCCATCATTGAGTCCATCCTCACATCCTCCATCACCATCTGGTACGCTGCTGCCACTGCCAAGGACAAGGGCAGGCTGCAGCGTGTCATTCGGTCAGCTGAGAAGGTGATTGGCTGCAATCTGCCGCCGCTCCAGGACCTATACACCACCAGGACTCTGAAGCGTGCTGGAAAGATTGTGGCTGACCCCTCCCACCCCGGACACAAGCTCTTTGAGCCACTCCCCTCTGGCAGGAGGATGAGGTCCATCAGGACCAAAACCTCACGCCACATAAACAGTTTTTCCCCCTCCGCCACTAGCCTTATCAACAAGGCCCGGAATCCATCCTGACTCTCTCCACACCCCACCTCTGGCTCCTCATGCCACTGTACCTACTCTGCTGTAGCGTCCCTTTTCACCACTGTTTAACTTATTTTACTATTTATTTAAATTTATTTTATCGTTATTAATACTTACTGTGTGTATATGTTTATACTTATATTGTTTATATCTTTTTATCCTTCTTATATTTGTATGTGTGACATGCTCCAACAACACCATGACAAATTCCTCGTATGTGCAACGTACTTGGCAATAAAGCCCTTTCTGATTCTGATTCTGATTCTGATTTAACCATACTGCAAGAAAAGGACAGGTTAAACATGCTGCAAAGAAGAAGACAAGTTGAACGTGCTGAATAATGAGGTCTAGTTGACCATGCTGCAATGACATCATGTAGAATGTGCTCATGATGAGGATGTTGAACATGAGATCCGTAGAATGCAGCAAATATAAGAATCCCTGCTGCAAAGATGAAATTGTAGTAATCTTGACAGAGACATCCAACGTAACGTAAGACCAACGTAATACACACAACATATTACATTAAACAATAAAGGTGAATTATGTCTGTCACAGTCACTACAGAATACTGTTAAACGTAATGCAGAGATAAAACCTGTTTGACCTGCTGCAAAAGAAAAGAGTTTGCATTAGCATTTTTTAGCACAATCAATGACCACCAATTTGCCCGTTAAGATGGATCTACCGCCACCATACTTAGGATAGGGATTCCCCCAAAAACTAAAATTAAGCCAGAAAAACAAGTGTACGCATGTCAAGTATTTATCAAATATAGCGCCTTAGTAGTACTCAGGTACCAGCTTACGCTAGCGCGTTAAGACAGAAAGCAATCCGCACCTAACAAGCATGGAAGCAAGTGAATACCAACCACAATCAACAGAAGATCAATTGTGCTAATATAGGCTGAAAGTAATCCGTAATAAGTGATTTGAATGTGTCTGGGTAAATACAACAAAATACTCACCTTTGGCGGGCATCGGCAGAATCTAGGTAAAATTTAAATAAAAATCAGACATAGATACTGCAAGTAAGATCGAAAGTGATGGAGTAAGAGGTTGCGACGACCATGATATAGGTAAGAGGTCACATGACCCAGATGTACCATGCTGAGGCTGGCGCGCCTATGAGTGAGTCTACACACGATTAATGATGCATGACCAGCCGCCGAGGTCAGCCATGACCAACAATGAATAAATGGCGTAGTGATTAGAAACCCGAGCCCACCATCTGTTCCATGCGTCACTACTGCCGGGATTAGCCAAATATGTGATTTGCGGAACGCACCCATATAATGCACCGTAGGAGGCTTTTAAGTAGAAAATGAACAACACTGCAGTGTTGAGCGCAGTGTTGAGTGTTGAGTGAGCGGCAGCCAAAGGGGGGTGCATTATGTTGGCAGGATAATTTAAAAGGCAACCGCAACTACATTTTTTGTACAGCCCTATTTTTGATACTGTGGTGGCAGAAATTTTGCCGTGGTGGGCCGCCACTACAAAATCAACATAGAGGAAACACATGAATAACGTGACGAGGATTAAGTAGTTAGCAATTCAAATTGTCAATAAGCCGGCAATGATGATATGATGTCATTGTATGAAATAAACAAATATTGCGGCTGAGAATTCTGTGCATTGATAGACTACCTGTAAATACAATGAATATGGCGCTACCCGCCAATGAAGTGAGCACAAGGCACGAAACAATAGTATGCAGGCAGCAAATGACGATGAACTATATATAATATGTAAACAGAAGCAGGATAAAAAATGCCTCATGCATGCTGCTTGACGTCGGCAATGAACTACTGATAATTATCGCGACAGCTCCGAAGACAAACTTTTAACATTGCGGGTCCTATCTTGCACTCAGCGCAATTGACTTTGTACACCGACGCATGTATCACTCCTATTTTGCACCCGACACACAGCGGCCTTTTCCCTCCACAGACGCATGTCGGTAAATTAGGGAATGTATTTGCGCTCCTGGGGGCAGTTCAGCGAAAAGAGGAGGCGTGTTCAGGCGCAAACGTTCCCTGGTGCTATTTTGCAGTTTCAGAAAACAATTTTGCCACTGACTAGGAAAAACCTAGTCTAAAGTCAGTGGTGCTAGTCTAAAGTCAGTGGCACGTTATTCAGATGCTATTTTAGGTGCGCATGCTTGGCCATAATGTAGCGTGTGCACAACGCGCATACACTTTGCTTCTCTCATCTACACGGATGCAGCAGTTCCCATTTTTGCAAACTATACATAATTACAAGGAAAAATATTATTGAAAATGCACTTCAGGTGTTTAGATAGGTCAGGAGGCACTTTACAGTACAGTCCGCAAAAGTCGCAGCATTCTTTGTGGCTTTTTGTGTTTTACACAACATTTCCCTGAATCATGGATGTGTTGATGACATAAATGAGGAAATATCAGAGGACTTAAGGAGACGTGATGTTGAACTACGGCAGTTTTGGACACTCCGGCGGGATCTGGTCCGGGAGTGGCAATGCGCGATGCGCTCCTGGTGGAGCGGTTGGACGGAGGTGGAGTGGGGGGAGGAGGAAGAGGCACAAAAGGAGCAGGTGGTGCGTTTGGAGGCCCACGCTCCATGGCTGCAGCAATCCTCTCCAGAATTGAGGAGATGCGCGCGAGTGGCCGCAGCAACATCGCCACCCGGTCAAGACAGGCATTTACTTTGCCGCATCCCGGACAGCTCCCGCTGGCGTGCGCCAGGCAAATCCGCCGTCATTATAGCAATCCGCCATGGAACCAGCGTGCCTGCTCTTAAAGGGAATGTGAGACGACGCTCTGATTGGTTTATTGCACGTTATGCCCAAACCACACCTAGCTTCTTCAGACCAACCAATTTTAGATTTGCGTCGGGCGCAAAAGTAATTTATCCCGGCGGTATAATAGCAACAGCGCCCAAGATCCGCCCACAAAGCGTTTCATGTTTGATACTTGCGTTTCAGATCGTTGAAATAGGGCTCTGCGTGTCTTTTCCCTATGGAGAAAATAATCTTTACCTGCTGTTACGGCCTCCATATAAAAGGAACAACCAAAGGCTCAAAAGGGATGGGAGGATGCAACATATAAAAAGGATGCCAGACACAATGTTAACAATTATCCAACAAGCTTTATTAAATAATGAATATTCCCAAAAGTGACAAACAAAGAGAAACAAAAAGGGACTGGAGACTGTTAGAAAATATAGAAGCACACAACGTGTTCGTTTCATTTCTGAGGAGGAAGGAGAAAGGCTAGGGTCCAATTGAAAGTTAAGCAAAAGGTTTAATAAACAACATGTTGAAAACGACATGACAAAAACAAATGTTACACTGCCAGCAGTGGACTGCAATTTTGCAGTCCAAACAATACAAAACAATACATCAATAAAACACTGCCAGCAGTGGACTGCCAAACATGCCTCCCCTTCGGGAGACACAGTCAAACAGTCCTCAATCATTGTGAAGTTTCCAAATTTATCCTAAAGGAGCTGAGGGTGGTTCCTCAAATGAAAACCTTCGTTATTGGTCAGATGTCTCTCAAGACAAAAGGTGTTACCTCTGAATTGTCAAGTTACTCCAGGTCAAGACAAGAGTCATTTATCATGGTAGTGCCAATTCTACTCAAGTTTACAGAGATATGCATTTCCTTTGTTCTAATCAGTCTGGCCCAGCAGGAAGTGGCTCCCCAAAATGCCAAGACAACAGTTACCTTTCCTGTGAGGACAATGAGTCTTTCTCCAGTATGCAAATTGACATTCATGACTTAATCAATTATTAGAAGGTTGAGTTGGGGTGAGGCATGTCAAATGTTGATTAGTGTAGTTATTTGATTAGATCTGGCTGCAGAGTCCATTATGTACATTTAAACCAAAAGGACATTTGTTTTCATAACATTAAGCATGGTTTGAACTTTTTTATAATCAACAAGACCCCGGCCAAAAAGAACAAAAGATGGGAAGACCAACCTCGCAGTGGGCCATCGCTCCCCGCGTCTCCCCCTAACCTACCTAAAAAGGGTAAACTAATCCTAGAACAAACAAAGAAGACGAATAACTGAACTACCGGTAACCTCCAGCCCAAACTAACAGCACCTAAATGTGCATGGAGGTTGGGAAAACATAAACCTGCTTGTTGTGGAAAAAAAGATGAGGAGGAAAACTCCTCACTGGTGTGCTGCTGGTTTGCTCCATGTGCTCTCCACTCTCTGCCTTCTTATCACCTCCCCAACTCTACCTGAGCACTGATTACACTCAGGTCACACATAAGAGGCACATGTAACACCTGCCCCAAGTATTAGAACAGTGATTTAACCCAGAACATGTCACAAGTACGTGACAACATGCATGGAAGCCACTCTGTCACATATCAACATATAATATAAAACTTGGTTGAATGCATGGTTGAAGAGTCTGAAATTTATACCAGTACTGCATAACAAAGTATTTGCGCATGATAAAAGAGCTGCTTCCTAGTGAGTCGCCCGAAGCACAGACGGAGTGAACCGCTACAGGGCTTTAGTACAGGAACAGCAAGAGTCATATAATACTGCAAATGCGCATGTGAATTTCAAGAAGTCAGCTGAAATGTTTGGGAGCATGCTAAATATAGTAAATGTCAGAATAGATAGAACCAGCTTGCCTAATGTGCCTCTAAAGAAAATAAACGTGCCCGCCGATGTGCTCGCTCAAACCTGATGCATTTATTAAAAGAATAGAATTTACATTAATAAAACCCCACGACACAGAAAGCCGCGACTGAAAACCAGAGTTTAGACAGCGCCTGGAACACAGTTCACGGCAACCCGATCCACATCAATGGTGGGCGGCAACATGAATTACCAAAACGCAGCCTGATGAGACAACTAAACTTTGAAGGGGTGGGATGTTCCAGCGGATTTGAACACGCCGGTTCCCCCGCCGTGATGGAACCGACTGAAGGCGCGTTCAGCGCTGGCAGCTCCAGTGTCGGGCGGCCAGAGGCCCGAGCTGCAGGTCAGAGCAGGCCATGCGTCGATTCAGGCAGGCAACATCCTCAGGAACTGCAGTCATGTGTGAGTAACTTGCTGAAAGAAAATAGCGCAGCCAGGTTGCTACCTTTGTACCTGCGTGTATCCGCCTGTGCAGCAAGCTTGACAGGAATGAGTGTGAGAGAGAGTTTGTCCTCCAAAGAGAGACATCAGATGCTTCCACCACAAGACAAGGCCGAGAAAAGGTGAAGTGGACGTGTGCCAGTTGTGCTCTCTGCCTGAAATGACAACTGAGCAGCAGAGAGAAGACAGGTTTAAAACAGGGATGTCGTGCTAGATTGGCTCGGGAAATTCATGGCTGCTTCTGATTGGTTAAAAGAAAAGTGAACACCTCTAACAGCTGTTCAGTTTTAGAAGAGAGAGAAAAGTGATGAATTTAGAAGTCTTCCTGAAGGAATTTACGCTGTGCTTCATATGGTGATGCTAGCTATAGAGTGACTTAAGAGAGCCAGCGGCGTTAGAACACAGCAGTGAGTTAGAGAAATAAAACATTTTCTCCATTTTATCACTAGAAATGCAGCTATAGTAAGCATCTATTACTAACGTTATCCACATTAATATTTAGATGCAACAAATAATATCCAGCTACATAAAAGCCTAAAAGTTGGAAGGTAGAACAAAATTACAAAGAGTCGTTGCTGTGAAGATGATACACTGTCTCGTCATGTCGTATTGGTGTAAACTGGCAGTTTTCGAACATTGCAGACTGGTGCGTTGCAAGTTAGTTGCAAGTTTCAACTCATCATGTCGAAAATCTTTGATCCGAACAGGGCTTAAGAGTGCAATTCTTAATATGACAAGGTCATGTAATCTGAGCAAACAAAATTTAACAACATGAGTTCAGGCCTCCTGAGTTTGATGAAGTTGTTTACATGTTAGTAGTTTTCCCTTTGGAGAGATTAATGAGATCCATGGAGGTTGATGCAGTCTGATAAAAACCTCAAATAGGTCATAGATCCAATTCTGTGTTTGCCGGGCCAAACCAGTACGTATCAAGGTCAGGTACTGATCACTAAATAAGACTATCTTAGGTTATATGAGACTTCTAGTAATTGACCTGTTTTATTCATTAACATTTAGTTTTAAAAAATCTTAATGGATAATGCATTAAATGTAACATATATAACTTTTGATGGGCATGTGGAACTGCACAAATACAGATATCTTTATTTTGTGATTATGTTTACAGCATATGTTCTTATAATTTGCAGTAATTCCACTATTGTGGGCACCATAGTGATGAACAAAGCCCTCCATGAACCTATGTACATTTTCATTGCAGCTTTGTTAATCAACTCTGTTCTTTACAGCACTGTTATCTATCCAAAGCTTTTGATTGACTTTTTATCTGAAAAACAGATCATATCTTATTCAGCCTGTATTTTTCAGTGGTTTATATATTACACTCTAGGTATTTCAGAATTCTTCCTGTTGTCAGTCATGTCTTATGACAGATATGTGTCTATATGTAAACCTCTGCAATATCCAACTATCATGACAAAAAAAACAGTTTATATGTTCCTGATTTTAGCTTGGATTCTACCAGCTTGTCAGATGTCAGTGGGACCGTTGCTGATTGCTAATGAAAAACTCTGTTACTTTATCTTGAAAGGAATAACTTGCAACAGCACAGTTCAAAAGCTTCAGTGTGTGACTTCAACAGTGGCGAATATATATGGCTTGATTCTTTTTGTAGAATCTGTACCTCTTCCTGTACTCTTCATACTTTTTACATACACCAGGATACTTATAATAATCTATCGAAGTAGTAGAGAAGTCAGAAGAAAAGCTGCACAGACCTGTTTACCCCACCTGTTGGTTCTAATCAACTTTTCCTGTTTGAGTGCATATGATGTACTTCTATCTCGACTGGAAATAAATGTTCCCAAAACTGTACGTTTAATTATGTCTTTACAAATTATTTTGTGTCATCCTCTTTTTAATCCGATCATATATGGATTGAAAATGAAAGAAATTTACAAACACCTGAAGAGAATGTTCTGTCCAGACAAATTAAACTAATATATTCACATATTTACCCGTGTAAACTAATTACAACTTAATAATAATGCAAAGATTATTGAATGGTATTTAATGTAATGATTTTTAATATACATTTTAAACATAATTAAAAAGCAATGTTACCTTTAACAATTTGATGTCAAATAGTTTTCACTTTGACTTTTGTGATTACATTTTCAGATAAAAACATACTGGATCTTTAAGTTTGTTTTAAATTTGTTGTTTTGTTGTTGTTAAAATAGAACTTTTTTACCAGTATTGAAAATTCGGTAACACTATACTTGAAGGTGACATGACACTGTCATAAACACGACATTGTCATGACACATGAACCCTAACCTAACCATAACTTGTCATGACAAAACCGAATGACACTTACTAAAAGAAGTGTTATGTCATGAACGTTTATGACTTGTTTATAATGTTTATAACACATTAATGACAGTGTCATGTCACTCTTATCTAGATACCTTCAAGTAAAGTGGAACCGGAAATTCTATCTATATCATTTATTTTTCTTATAAATATATTTATTTATATTGTCTCCTGATAAAGTTCCAAATCAACAGTTTTAAATGCAAGAGTGCATACCTTTGTGAGTTTTCTGTTTAACTTTTGTTTAGTGTCTAAATTGCCAATATATTGTATGTAAAGGCTTAGTAGTATACAATGTTTTTAAGTTTCATTGTGGAAAAATTAAAACATAAAATTATTATTAGCACTACTTGTAGACTATGCCTCATGACAAACAAGAAAACTAGCACTGCAAGGTTTCTGACAGCCTTAGTTGGGTAGATCATAAATTGCAGAACTGATTTTGGATTTATGGAACTGTATATATTCTGCACCTGCTGCATTTGTGACAAAAACCATAGGTAAAAAGCCTCTTTAGCGAAGATCAAGGAAGACCAATAAAGCTTAACTGTTGGGCCAGAGTCTGCATTAAAACTCATACATTTGTCAGACAGAAATTAAATTAATTTGACAACAGTGGACCAACCCTAAAATGGATGTAAATGCTATATTTATAGATAAGTGCCCGCAAATTTTGGCCTTGCGTTTGGATTGTAAGAATGTTCCCAGGATGTTTAGCGATACAGAGTAGAGAGTATGTTAAACCTGCAGCCACGATCAAGGTGTGTCCACAATCCAAGGAAATCTGCAAGGTCAGAAAGCATAAGACATTGGGGAAGAAGCTATATAAGTTATTAACATTGGTTAATGGGACATGGGACTGAAGAGGAGCTTGGTAGCTGAAGGCTCTGGCTCACATATTTTTGGAGATTTTAGGAACCAAAAGTAACTGCATTCTGGGAGTGAAGTCTTCTAGTAGGGCAATAGGGTACTATGAGCTCTTTAAGGCGTGATTGCGACTGACCATTAAGAGCTTTTTCGGTGAGGAAAAGGATTTGAAATTAAATTCTGGATTTTACAGGGAGCCAACCAACTGGAGAGTCCTAAGAGACTTAATAGAGCAACCTGATAAGGAATTACAATAGTCCAGCCTTGAACTAACAAATACACGGACTAATTTTCTGCATCTTTTTGAGACAGGATGTGTCTTTTTTGCAATGTTACGCAGGTGAAAACGACGTCTTAATAGATAACTGAGATTTCTTACGGTGGTGTTGGGGGCCAGTGCAACGCCATCCAGAGTAGCTATAACATTGTAACCTGTATTGATCCTCTGTACTTTATACTCAAGGAGACAACAGGATCCAACTCAACAATTTTTATTAATTCTTCTTCTAAAGGCATATAATTGTCAGTAGAGCGCTGTCCTAGAGCGCCACCAGGTGGCCATAACATCTCTCCCTTTTAGATGAAATGTTAACTTGTGAAACTAAGGAAAACATTGTACTTTACTGTAGCCATTTTTCTTCTATTTACTCATTAAGTCAACTAAATCTGAACATGGCTTTTTAAGACCCATTTACTTTTCAACCAGGCAATTAGGAATTTTCTTTTAACATAAGTTTACAAGTTTCTCGTCCTATGTAATGTATGTGCATGTTCAGTGTATTAAATGTCCTGTCTTTCAGGAGCCTTAGACGGCCTTCCTTACCTAGTCAGTCTCATGTCACTCGGTGCCAGAGGCACTGGCACTGGTAACGGTACCTCCCTCAGGTGTAAGCAGTTGCGCCACCTGATGAAGCACTCTAAAATGCCAAGAAAATGTCTGAAGATAGCTCACAGAAACAAATTAATTGAAATTTCTGAAATATTAATGCTGTGTCAGAAACACATCTGGACTCAACATTTGAGGATGCATCTTTGAATATACAGGATACTGCATTATAAGGAGGAATATAAATGCATTTGGTGGAGGAGTTGCATTTTTTATTCAGGATCACATACCAATTAAAATTAGAAATGATTTAATGCACTATGGCTGCAAATACAACTGCCACATTTGAAGCCCATGCTGATTGGCTGCTGTTATAGACCACCAAGTGTGAATAGTGAATATCTAAATAAAATATGTGAAATGCTACAAAATGGGTGTGATGACAGTTATGAAATCTATTTTATGGGAGATCTGAATATAGATTGGAATGCATTAGGTTGTTCAATGAAAATATGTCTGCCTTCATGCTGTTGTTAGAAGAGCAAAAGTGCCGAAGCCTGGACCTAAAGTAATACAAAAGAGATCACATAAATGGTTTGATCAGGCCAGATTTAGAAATGATGTAAAAGAGGTATGTTGGTCAGATGTATTACTGAAAACAAATCCTGATGAATCACTGAAAAATGTTATTGATATTTTAATGCCTATAGTTGAAAAGCATGCTCCAGTGAAGAAATTTATGGTCAGAAGTGTCAGTAAACCATGGTTAGATAAGGAGTTAAAGGAATATATGGTGGAACATGATTTAGCAAAATTAACAGCAATAAGATCTGGTTATCAATCAGACTGGCAAATCTACCATAAACTAAGAAACTTTCTAACTTATTTAAATAGAAAGAAAAGAAAATGTATTATAAAGCCAGGATTAATGATATTAAAAATTATAGTAAAAGATTATGGAATACGCTAAATAGCTTAATGGGAAAAGGCTTAAAAACAAACTCCATCTTTTTTGGAGATTCATGGAAATTTAATGATTTAAGAAATAATATGACAAAAATAGAGAATGAGATGTCTTATTTATTAATAAAAGAGAAAATCATGAGAGGCAAATATTGTAATTTCAAATTTGCTAGAGTAAATATTAATAAAGTAGAAAATATGTTGCAAACTTGTAAAGATAAACCGTGGTGTGGACGGCCCTGATGGTAAACTTCTTAAATTGGTTGCAGACCTAATTGCCCCGTTATCTGTCATATTATAAACCAAAGTTTAAGTGAATGTCTATGCCCTCAGGAATGGAAAATTGCTAAAATCATTCCACTGCCTAATAATGTAAGGTTACCATTATCGGGGTGAAATAGTCGTCCTATAATAGTCGTCCTTACAAGTGTGTTGAGTAAAATTATGGAGAGTATAGTATGTGAGCAGATTATAGAATATTTTTCTTTGAATGACTTAACAACTGATTGTCAACATGCTCATAGGGACACTCAACAGCTACCGCTCTAACTCATTTGACTGATGACTGGCTGAGAGATATTGAACAAAAGAAACTAGTAGGTGCTATTATGCTGGATTTTACAGCAGCATTTTATATCCTTGATCATAATTTACTGTTGAAAAAACTTGAATGTTATGGTTTCTCTCAGTCAGCAATGTTATGGATGAAGAGTTATTTAACAAATAGGCAACAACTAGTCTTTTTTTAATGGTAGCTACTCAGATGTTGGAGAGGTTAGCTGTGGAGTTTTACAGGGGAGTTGTCTTGGGCCATTGTTATACACTATTTTCACAAATTATTTATCACTTGTTTTAAATAAGGTCAGTATATCGATGTATGCAGATGATTCAACTATTTATATGTCTTCATCTACATTTCATGAGTTAAACACCATCCTATCACAAGAGCTGCAATCGGTGGTTGAATGGATAAAGAACAATAAGCTAGTTCTTGTTTGTTTTCAAAGACGAAAAGCATGATGTTCAGTTCAAATTATACTCTTCATAATCAACCTGAGTTAAAGCTTTGCATACATGATGTATCTGTTGAACAGGTCCATGAGACCAAACTTTTGGAGTTATTTTAGATAGCAAATTATCATGGACAAAACATAAATAACATGGTTGTTAAGATGGGAAGTGGTGTTTCTGTTGTTAAAAGATCCATCCATCCATCCATCCATCTTCGTCCACTTATCCGGTGTCGGGTCGCGGGGGTAGCAGCTCCAGCAGGGGACCCCAAACTTCCCTTTCCCGAGCCACATTAACCAGCTCCGACTGGGGGATCCCGAGGCATTCCCAGGCCAGGTTGGAGATATAATCCCTCCACCTAGTCCTGGGTCTTCCCCGAGGCCTCCTCCCAGCTGGACGTGCCTGGAACACCTCCCTAGGGAGGCGCCCAGGGGGCATCCTTACCAGATGCCCAAACCACCTCAACTGGCTCCTTTCGACGCGAAGGAGCAGCGGCTCTACTTCGAGCTCCTCACGGATGACTGAGCTTCTTACCCTATCTCTAAGGGAGACGCCAGCCACCCTCCTGAGGAAACCCATTTCGGCCGCTTGTACCCTGGATCTCGTTCTTTCGGTCATGACCCATCCTTCATGACCATAGGTGAGGGTAGGAACGAAAACTGACCGGTAGATCGAGAGCTTTGCCTTCTGGCTCAGCTCTCTTTTCATCACAACGGTGCGATAAATTGAATGTAATACCGCACCCGCTGCGCCGATTCTCCGACCAATCTCCCGCTCCATTGTCCCCCCACTCGCGAACAAGACACCAAGGTATTTGAACTCCTTCACTTGGGGTAAGGACCTCTCCGGGAACCATCACCTTATTGTGGTGGAGAGGTTTGTGTGTCCCTATGAACCTGAGGGCTGTGTTGTCTGGAGTTGTGTGCTCCTGGTAGGGTCTCCCAAGGCAAAGTGGTCTCAGGGGAGGGGCCAGACAAAGAATGGTTCAAAAACCCCCATGAAAAAACGAGGTAGAGATGGAGTGACCCTGCCCGGAGGAAGCCCGGGGCCCCTGTCTGGAGCCAGGCCCAGATGGAGGGCTCATCAGCGAGCGTCTGGTGGCCGGGTTTGCCACGGAGCCCGGCCGGGCACAGCCCGAAAAAGCTACGTGGCATCCATCTCTCCAACCCATGGGCCCACCACCTGTGGGAGGAACCGCTGGGGTCGGGTGCCCTGCCACATGGGTGGCAGTGAAGGTCAGGTGCCTCGACGGACCAGACCCGGGCAGCAGACGCTGGCTCTGGGGACGTGGAACGTCACCTCTCTGTGGGGGAAGGAGCCGGAACTTGTGCGGGAGGTGGAGCGCTACCGGTTAGATCTGGCGGGGCTTACCTCTACGCACAGTCTCGGTTCTGGAACCATACTCCTGTTGTTAAAAGATGTGCACCATATTTGTAAGAAAAGCTCAATCAAAGTAGTAGTTAAAGCTTTAATGTTGTCTAATCTTGACTATTGTTCAATAGTATGGTCTAATGCAATTCAAGAAAAAATAACTAAATTGCAAATGGAGCAAAATAGAGCCGCATGTATAACGCTTAGGTGTGGATATCGGACAAATGTTACAATGCACAAATGTTTAGGTTGGTTATTTGTAAGAAATAGACTATTATATTCATTATGTGTTTTTTTTTTTAGGAATATTATTGTTTCAAAGAAACCATCTATTTTCTATAATAAATTACCTTTCAGTTTAGATATACATGACTATGCGACTAGACATGCCACAAGAGGTAACTTTACTTTACCAAAAGCAAAGACAAATACTGTTGAACGCATGTGTTATGGGTCAGCTCTGTTTTCCCTGTCCCTGCCTGTTTTCCTCTTCCCTTTTTCCCTGTGTTTGTTGTCTATGTCTGTCTCCACCTGAGGCCTGTAATACGAAGCGAGATTTGTCGTTAACGAGGTAACTTCAGGTTCAACCCAGGATTTTCTGTACTACGAAGGTGGATCACTTGTTATCGGGTTCAATCGCCGTGGTAACTTATGCTGAACACCTAACCTGAGGCCTGTACTACGAAGCGAGATCAATTGAATTCAATTTTAGTTATAGTATCAAATCATAACAAGAGTTATATCGAGACACTTTACAGATAGAGTAGGTCTAGACCACACTCTATAATTTACAAAGCCCCAACAATTCCAATAGTTCCCCCAAGAGTAAGCATTAGCAGTGGCTATTGCGACAGTGGCGAGGAAAAACTCCCTTTTAGGAAGAAACCTCGGCAGACCCAGACTCTTGGTGGGCAGTGTCTGACGGTTGGGGTTATGATGGTACGGGATGTAGCGTGGCACAGCAGAGCATGGGTGGACGCGGTGGACGCGGCAGGACGTAGCCGGACATTGCAGGGAATCGCAGAGCGTAGCAGGGTGTAGCAGGTCCATAGCGACAGCTGCACTCAAGACCCAGATCTTGGTGTCACCCTAATCCGAGGCGATGTTCTGGGCGAAGAAGAAACATAAGGACTCCGGGGAGTAAACTCCCCAGAGCTAGGTTAGTAACAAGCACTTCTGGGACAGGATGTGCATAAAAGGAAACAAAAGAAAAGAGCATGTCATAAGAAGGAAGGAACTTCCTCGGCAGTATAGAATTATAATAGCATAACTAGGAGAGGCACTATATTATTGATTATACGATAGGTAAATCTGATGACTGTAAAGAGAAGCAGAGAAAAGCAGGGGTGCTGTGTCTGTAGCTATACACCCTGTCCCGCCGGTCTAGGTGTTCACTGCAACTCCTCCCTCCCTAACTATAAGCTTTATCAAAGAGGAGAGTTTTCAGTTTAGTCTTAAATGTATCAATAGTGTCTGCCCCCCGAACCCAGATTGGGAGCTGGTTCCACAGGAGAGGAGCCTGATAGCTGAAGGCTCTGCCTCCCATTCTACTTTTAGAGACTCTAGGAACCACAAGTAACTCTGCATTCTGGGAGCGTAGTGCTCTAGTGGGACAATAAGGTACTAAGAGGTCTTTAAGATATGAAGGAGCTTGACCATTTAGAGCTTTATAGGTCAGAAGAAGGATTTTAAATTCAATCCTGGATTTTACAGGAAGCCAATGGAGAGAAGCTAATACAGGAGAAATATGATCTCTTTTCTTAGTTCTTGTCAGAACACGTGCTGCAGCATTCTGGATCAGCTGGAGAGTCCTAAGGGACTTATTTGAGCATCCTGATAATAAGGAATTACAATAGTCCAGCCTGGAAGTAACGAATGCATGGACTAGTTTTTCAGCATCGTTTTGAGACAGGATGTTCCTAATTTTAGCAATGTTACGAAGGTGAAAAAAGGCTGTTCTAGAGGTTTATTTTAGATGGGCATTGAAGGATATATCCTGATCAAAAATAACTCCTAGATTTCTGACAGTAGTGCTGGAGGCCAGGGCAATACCATCCAGAGTAATTATATCTTCGGCTAATGAGGTTCGTAGGTGTTTCGGGCCCAGCACAATAACTTCGGTTTTGTTTGAGTTTAACATCAGGAAATTGTAGGCCATCCATGATTTTATATCTTTAATGCATGCTTGAAGTTTAGCTAACTGGCTGGTTTCGTCTGGCTTGATTGACAGATATAATTGGGTGTCATCCGCATAACAGTGAAAGTTAATTAAGTGTTTCCTAATAATATTGCCTAGAGGAAGCATATATAAGGAGAATAGAAGTGGTCCAAGCACTGAGCCTTGAGGAACGCCATGGTTAATTTTAGCGTAATTGGAGGGTTTATTGTTAACATTAACAAATTGCGATCGATCAGAGAAGTAGTACTTAAACCAGCTTAGTGCGATTCCTTTAATGCCAACTAAATGTTCCAGTCTCTGTAACAGGATGGTATGGTCAATAGTATCGAATGCAGCACTAAGATCTAATAAGACAAGTACGGAAACAAGTCCTTTGTCTGAAGCACTTAGAAGGTCGTTAGTAATTTTCACCAGTGCCGTCTCTGTGCTATGATGCTTTCTAAATCCTGATGTTTATAGGATAAAAGCAATCTAAGTATATGTCAGGTCTAGTCGTTCTTTCTAGCAGTCTGTCAGTTAAAGGTGACCCATTAGAGGTTGAGGGCAAGAGGTGATGAATAGTATCTCTAATTGTTATAATTTTATCGTTAAAGAAACTCATGAAGTCATCACTACTCAGAGCTATAGGGATAGATGGCTCAATAGAGCTGTGGCTATCTGTCAGCCTGGCTACAGTGCTGAAAAGAAACCTTGGGTTGTTCTTATTTTCTTCTATTAGTGATGAATAATAGTCTGATCTGGCCTTTCTTAGGGTCTTCCTATAGGTTTTCAGACTGTCTTGCCAATCTAAACGAGATTCTTCCGGTTTGGTGGAACGCCATTTACTTTCAAGTTTGCGCGAGATTTGCTTTAATTTACGAGTTTGGGAGTTATACCAAGGTGCTAGTTTCCTTTGCTTCATCGTCTTATTTTTAAGGGGAGCAACAAAGTCTAAAGTAGTCCGTAGGCAGGCCGTAGCACCGTCTACAAAATTATCAATTTGAGAGGTACTAAAGTTTACATAAAGATCCTCTGTTATATTACGGCACGGTAATGAGTTTAGTGCTGTTGGAATATCTTCCTTAAATTTAGCTATAGCACTGTCAGATAGGCTTCTAGTGTAGAAGTTTTTATCTAATTTTGTATAGTCGGGTAGTAAGAATTCGAAAATTATTAAGAAGTGGTCTGATAATAAAGGATTTTGCGGGAATACTATTACGTCTTCAATTTTGATGCCATATGCCAGCACAAGGTCAAGGGTGTGGTTAAAACAGTGCGTGGCCTCATGCACACTCTGACTGAAACCAATTGAATCTAGCAGTGAGTTGAAAGCAGTACTAAGGCTATTGCTGTCAACGTCCAAATGGATATTAAAATCACCTACAATAAGTACTTTGTCTGATTTTAGGACTACACATGATAAAAACTCTGAGAATTCCGATAAAAATTCAGAATATGGACCTGGTGCTCGGTAGACAACAACAAATATAATAGGCTGTACTGTTTTCCATGTTGGATGCTGAAGATTAAGAACGAGACTTTCAAAAGTGTTATTATTTAGTTTAGGTTTAGGATTAATTAACAGGTTTGAGTCAAATATGGCTGCAACTCCCCCTCCTCGGCATGAGCTTCTAGGAATTTGAGTATTAATATGAGTGGATTCATTTAGACTGACATACTCTTCATGGCCCAGCCATGTTTCAGTAAGACAGAATAGCTCAATTTGATTATCAGATATAAATTTGTTTACTAGTATTGCTTTAGAAGACAGAGATCTGATATTTAGTAGACCGCATCTAATTTTCCTATCCTGTTCTATCATTACAGTGGTAGTTGTAATTCCAATTAGGTTGTTAAGTATTGCCCCTCTTTTGGTTACCTGTGATTTAACTGATCTGAGTCGAGTTACAGACACTGTCTCGTTTTTTTGGGGCAGGTTGTGGCTGACGTGAACTGGAAATAAATTGACTATGTTTGCAGTCAACTTCTTATTACTTAGGGGATTCAACACTGTGTATGGTCTATTGTTGATTATAGCTGTAATAGTACTAGTACTACATGTTACCCTGCAGAAAACATTTTCAGATTCATTCACTTGTAAAGTGCCATTAGGATCAATACCTGGGGGGCATGAATCTGTGATATTTTCAACAGAATGTCAATACTTAACTTTCAGTGTGGTCGTTATGTTGTCAGATAGCAGCCTGGCTTCATGTCGGTTTGAGTGGAGACCATCATGTTTCAGCAGGCTGGGCCTTTCCCAGAACAAGTTGAAGTTGTCGACATAGGGAATGCCCAGGGAAGCGCAGTGGGGTTTCAGCCAGGTGTGGAGCCAGAACAGTCTGGACCATCTTTCAGCACCCTTTCTGTAGGTAGGTAGAGGCCCAGAGATGACGATCCGTTTTCCTGTGCCCATCAGGGTGGTGATGAGAGTGGTGAAGTCTTTTCGGAGTGCTGTCGACCGTCTCTCTCTGTTGTCGTTTGTACCCACATGCACAATGATGTTGTCGACCTTAGCGTGGCAGGCGAGGATGCTGGGAAGTTTGTGCTGGATGTCACGGACCTTGGCACCAGGGAAGCAGTAGACCTTGGACGGACCGCTAGGTGTAGGGGGAATGTAGAGGTCCCTGACCATGGAGCTTCCGATGACCAGCGTGGAAGTTGTTGGGTCCGAAGGGGGGCGCCCCCACTGTGTGGATGGGCCAGGATGAGCGCCGTGGGGACGAGGCAGAGAAGGGTTTCCGCAGAGCAGAGGGAACTCCTCATCGTTCATCAGAATGGTGAAGCGATTTTCTAGTCGTATAGGTTGGGCTGGGCCTGTGCGTTGTCCTGACTGCCTGCTGTGGTGCTTGCTTATACGCCATGGCTCAGGCTGGTGTGGAGTGGAGCTGGTCAGCAGAGTTGACTTGGTTCTCGGCAGAAGCCGAGGAGAGACGACAGGGACAGAGGTTGTATTAGTGCGTGGTGGGGTGAGAGTAGTGCAGGGCAGAGTGGAATCAAGTGTGTGTGAGGGGAACTTTCAATGATAATGGTGTCAAGGAACTGTTCATTCACCTTGATCTGGTGGAGAGTCGCTATTCTGGCTTCAAGTTCCACTATCTTCTGGCTGAACAGGAGGCACGAGTCGCAGCCAGGTGTACAGCTGAGGGGGGGCATCGTGTAGCTTACTAGTTTAGCTAGTAGCAACGTTGACGGAGGCCCTCTCCAAAACCGATCCCTCTTCACTTGCACTTCACAAGTCAACACTTGCGGATGCTCCTGCTTGTGTTAGCAAGCTGTGGATACTCCGTTACTGAAGGTGTGTCCGTCCGCCAGTACTGTAAACCCATGATGTGATGTAGAAGATCAACATGTCCTGGACTTCTTTCAGTTACACGGCTTCACCTAACCCTAACAACCGCGGTCCCGCATAAGCTGTGTCACGACGGTGGTTAACAACTAGTTCAGTCAACCCAGGTTTTTCCAATCTAGAGACGCGCGCGTTCACATAAAAGAGACGGTGTTTGCACAGCACGATCAATCACAAACATCTAACAGAGCTGCATATTTTAAACAAGAAGAGCAAACTATAATTCTACATAAATATGAAGACCACAGACACGGTTTTGCAGGCAAAACGCAGGAAGGAAAGCTGGCAAAAAAAACGACGCTGTTATGCGTAAATCACAACGCTTAGCTTATCAATATCCAGTAGTGTAGTCTACATGATAGTAAGATCCAGGATTTCCATATACTCACTTAAAAATGCCCAATGACACGTAACAACATACTTTCCATTATATGTTTGATATATTTGTAATTGTCATCTGTGCTTTTTTCTTCACATAGGCTCAATGGAGGTATTTCACCATAAATTGGTGCATAAAAGTATCGGAATGCAGGAAATTAAGTCGTTGATGCTTAAAACTTTCCTGGGGGAGGACACCCAGACCCCCCACTATGATATGCCCCCCTCCTCCCCCAAAGGCAGATTCTGGACAATATACAGTACAGTACACCCACTACAATACATTAGACTAAACTGGTCACTTCCCCATCAGTCAGGCACAAGATATATAATTACACTTTTGCTTTCCATAAACTGTCGTTGCTTTAGGCTTTTATTTCAATTGCAACCCCGGCAGTGGTACACGATCGTGAGAGAAAATAAAAAAACATAAAAACATAATTTAAACCGATGTGTGCATTGGCAACACACGGCTCAAGAAGCCAACAAGTAGCCTATACGTAATCCCTCCGCTGAAAATCTATATCTTTCATAAAAATACCAATATCAGGAAATGTTAACGGGGTTGTCGGTCTCTAAATGTTTTAACTTTTATGAGCGCACCTCTCTCTCTCTCTCCGCGCACCGAGCTCCTGCTGATCTTCTAAGAACGGTGACGCCGTTATCAATCGAGTATTGATTGGTCAGTAGGCGGTGCTTTTACACCAGTTGATCTCTAATCTCCAACATAACCTGCTCCCGACCAGGTTAGGTGTTCAGCATAAGTTACCACGGCGATTGAACCCAGTAACAAGTGATCCACCGTCGTAGTACAGAAAACCCTGGGTTGAACCTGAAGTTAGCTCGTTAACGCCAGATCTCGCTTCGTAGTACAGGCCTCCGCTGTGGCGAGTGTCTCAAAGAGGATTTAGGTCAAGGGGCGTGGCCACTCTCTCCTGCTCTGTTCCAGCCAGCTGCAGCACATTCCACTAATCAACCAGCAGTTATCAACCCGGGCTGTTCACCTCTCCAGCTCCAGTTCGTTACAACATTACCAGTGGTAACTTGGCTCTGCAAATCTAACTAGTGATACCGCTCCTAGTCTCTCTGCATTCTAGCTTTTGTTGTTACTTCATTGTGCCTCAGTTAACCTTTATCTCCTCTGTTTAGATCCCGTTCTGAACCTGCTGTCTTCCTGCCGCTCCCCTGCTGTGACCTGATCACCTGCTGCCTGCTCACCTCGTCACTCAAGCTCTCTTCGCCGCTAGCCTCTTCACTCGACTCTCATCACCACCCTCCGTCGAGTCTCAGCCTGCCTGGCCACACACCTGTCCGTTAACCTCCAGCTCCAGTCCCAACTGAAGCTACTCAACCCTAAAAAATTCCTCTCTGCTCTATCTCAGTTGTTAAAAAACGCTTGAACTACTTCTCTGTATCTGTGTGCTCTGTATCTGAGTCATGTATAGAGCAATGCAAGAATTGAATGTTTTACCTGAACAAATAACACAAGAAAGCAGTGAAAGGAGATTTAAAAGTTTAGTTAAAACATAACTATTGATTCAAGAAGTTGAGTAAACAAAACAACAGTGGTTGAGTTTTAACAATATATGTATGTTTGTTCAATTGTGAGATGTGTCCAGAGAGGAGGAAAGACATGTTATAGCATGATAGTATGTGGATATGCCTGTCTTAAAAATGTGTTCAACCTAAATGGAAGGAATGCCAGATGACTATGATTATTGCATTGCCACACTTCCAAGTGAGTTGTAAAGGACCTCAGGAGCTAATGAGGATCCTAAATAAACAAACTCCCATCTTCTCCATCCGGTCTAGCTCCTCTTTGACTTTTGACCGGAGTGGAATGGCCACACGGCATGGTGCAGAGAGGGCATAGGGTTTTACAGTGTCTTTAAGCTTAATTTTGTGTTCACCTTCAAGTTTATCTAAACTTGAGAATACATCTGGGTAGGTTGAGCGGAAGTGTGTCTCAGCATCATCTATGCTATGGAGCTGAGGAATCATGTGCAGTCTTCAAATGGCTGGAAAGCCTAACAAGGGTGTAGTCAGGTCCTTCACAATGAAAACCTCTATCTTTGTGTCCCCTCTCTGAATAACCGCATCCAGCTTTCTTTTAACATCCAGGGGTTGGCTGACAGGTCCCAGTAATGGTGTGCGAGGGGCTGAGGGGCTGCCATATACCACCATGTATTGTTCCTCTGTACTTTATACTCAAGGAGACAGCAGTCAGGATACAACTCAACAACTTTTATTCATTCTACTTCTACCTACATACAGGCATATCATTGTCAGTAGAGTGCCGTCCTAGACCGCCGCCTGGTGGCCTCAACCAGCCATTACAGGGCCAAGTACAATAACTTCAGTTTTGGCTGAGTTTAACATCAGGAAATTGTACACACCATGGTACACACCATGACTAACTTTAACATGCATGGAGGATTCCTTGTCAACAAGAATAAACTTAGATCATGAACACACCAAAGTCAGAAGAACGAATTCCCAACTCAGGAAAGGGTACCATCAGAGGAGCATGTGAATGCACCATTGGCCTTTCCAGAGGTCTTTGCTCTAAAGCTCAGTTCAGACCAAAGATTTGTGACAAGACAGAACCTTATTAGAACATTGCAGTGGTCTGAACCGGCCCGTCTCAGCTCAACTCAAGCCAGCTGATGGTGTCGCTGCAACTCAGCTGGTCACGTCTCCAGAGGCTGGTTTTAGGAAGTAAGGGACGTCAATTGTTTCAACGAGTGCCCGCGAGCACGGTATATGGTGATGCTAGCTAGAGAGTGATGTAAGAGAGCCAGCGGCGTTAGAACACAGCAGTGAGTTAGAGAAATAAAACATTTTATCCATTTTATCACTAGAAATGCAGCTGTAGTAAGCATCTCACTATTACTAACGTTATCCCAATTCATATTTAGATGCAACAAATAATATCCAACTACATAAAAGCCTAAAAGTTGGAAGATAGAACAAAAGTACAAATAGTCGTTGCTATGAAGATGATAAACTGTCTCGTCATGTCATATTGGTGTAAACTGGCAGGTTTTAGAATATTGCAGACTGGTTCGTTGCAAGTAGTTGCAAGTTTCAACTCATCACGTTGAAAATCTTTAATCCGAACAGGGCTTAAGAGTGCAATTCTTAATATGACAGAGTCATGTAATCTGAAAACAAACAAAGTTTAACAACATGAGGTCAGGCCTCCAGAGTTTGATCAAGTTGTTTACATGTTAGTAGCTTTCCCTTTGGAGAGATTAATGAGATCCATGGAGGTTGATGCAGTCTGATAGAAAACTCAAACAGATCACAGATCCAATTCTGTGTTTGCCGGGCCAAACCAGTATGTATCAAGGTCAGGTACTGATCACTAAATAAGACAATCTCAGGTTATATGAGACTTCTAGTAATTTACCTGTTTTATTCATTAACATTTTGTTTTAGACAATCTTAATGGACAATGAATTAAATCTAACATATTTAACTTTTGATGGGCATGTGGAACTGCACAAATACAGATATCTTTATTTTGTGATCATGTTTACAGCATATATTCTAATAATTTGCAGTAATTCCACTATTGTGGGCATCATAGTGATTAACAAATCCCTCCATGAACCTATGTACATTTTCATTACAGCTTTGTTAATCAACTCTGTTCTTTTCAGCACGGCTATCTATCCAAAGCTTTTGATTGACTTTTTATCTGAAAAACAGATCATATCTTATTCAGCCTGTCTCTTTCAGTGGTTTATGTATTACACTCTAGGCTGTTCAGAATTCTTCCTGTTGTCAGTCATGTCTTATGACAGATATGTGTCTATATGTAAACCTCTGCAATATCCAACTATCATGAGAAAAAAAACTGTTAAAATGTTCCTGATTTTAGCTTGGATTCTGCCTGCTTGTCAGTTTTCAGTTGGACCGTTACTGATTGCAAATGAAAAGCTCTGTTACTTTATTTTAAAAGGGATAATTTGCAACAGCACTATTCAGAAACTTCAATGTGTGAGTTCAACAGTGCTGAATATATATGGCTTGATTCTTTTTGTAGGATCTGTACCTCTCCCTGTACTTTTCATACTTTTTACATACACCAGGATACTTATAATAATCTATCGAAGTAGTAGAGAAGTCAGGAGAAAAGCTGCACAGACCTGTTTACCCCACCTGTTGGTTCTGATCAACTTTTCCTGTTTGGGTACATATGATGTACTTCTAAGTCGACTGGAAACAAATGTTTCCAAAACTGTACGTTTAATAATGTCTTTACAAATTATTTTGTATCATCCTCTCTTTAATCCGATCATATATGGATTGAAAATGAAAGAAATTTATAAACACCTCAAGAGATTTTTCCGTCAAGACAAATTAAACTAATATATTCAAAGATTTACCTGTGTACACTAATTACAACTTAATAATAATGTAAAGATTATTGAAAGGTATTAATTCAATTATTTATTTTTAATATATTTAATATACATTTTAAACATAAGTAAAAAGCATTGTTAGCTTTAACAATTTGATGTCAAATATTTTTCACTTTGCATTTTGTGATTACATTTTCAGATAAAAACATACTGAATTTTTAAGTTTGTTTCCGCAGTAAAATAGAACTTTGTTACCAGTATTGAAAATTCTGTCTATATCATATATCCTCCTGGTAAAGTTCCAAGACATTTAAATCAACAGCTTTAAATGCAAGAGTGCATACCTTTGTGAGTTTTCTGTTTAACTTTTGTTTAGTGTCTAAGTTGGCAATATATTGTATGTAAAGGGTTAGTAGTATAAAAAGATTTTTAGTTTTATTGTGGAAAAATAAAAACATGAAAAAGAAACCATATTATTGTTGCTGTCATTTTTTTCATTATTATTAGCATTATTTGTAGACTATGCCTCATGACAAACAAGAAAACTAGAACTGGAAGGTTTCTAACATCCTTAGTTGGGTAGATCATGAACTGCAGAACTGATTTTGGATTTATGGAACTGTATATATTCTGCACCAGCTGCATTTGTGACAAAGACCATAGGTAAAAAGCCTCTTTAGCGAAGATTAAGGAAGGCCAAAAAGGCTTAACTGTTGCGCCAGAGTCTGCATTAAGACTCATACATTTGTCAGACAGAAATTAAATTAATTTGACAACAGTGGACCAAAACTAAAATGGATATAAATGCTATATTTATATATAAGTCTTGTTAGCATTCTGCCTGCAAATTTTAGCCTTGTGTTTGGATTGTAAGAATGTTCTGAGGATGTTTAGCGATGCAGAGTAGAGAGTATCTTAAACCTACAGCCACGATCAAGTTGTGTCCACAATCAAAGACAATCTGCAAGGTGAGAAAGCTCAAAGACTTTGTGGAAGAAGCTAAGTTATTAACATGCGTTAATGGGACATGAATGCACACAGATGGAGTAAGAGAGGAGCAGAGTGTGTCATAGGAAGTCCGCTTGCAGTCTTTAACTATAGCAGCATAAATAAGGGCTGTTTCAAGGCAAACCTGAGCCAGTCCTAACTACTGATACGATTTATCAAAGAAGAGAATTTTAAGGTTACTCTTAAATGTGGAGACGGTGTCTGCCTTGCGAACCAAAACTAGGAGCAGGTTCCACTGAAGAGGAGCTTGGTAGCTGAAGGCTCTGGCTTGCATAACATTTTTTGAGACTTTAGGAACCAAAAGTAACTCTGCATTCTGGGAGTGAAGTCTTCTAGTAGGGCAATAGGGTACTATAAGCTCTTTAAGACATGATGGTGACCGACCATGAAGAGCTTTGTCAGTGAGGAAAAGTATTTTAAATTCAATTCTGGATTTTACAGGGAGCCAGCCAACTGGAGAGTCCTAAGGGACTATTTGGAGCAACCTGATAATAAGGAATTACAATAGTCCAGCCTCAAACTGACAAATACATGGACTAGTTTTCTGCATCTTTTTGAGACGGGATGTGTCTTTTTGCAATGTTACGCAGGTGGAAAAGAAGGTGTCGTCAGCTTCACCAATCTGTTTGTTTTAAATAAATGTTGGTAAAAAATAGACTTACATTAGCAGAAATGCAATTCATTTTAGTTTTATTTTGTCTTTGTGCATAGAGGAAGTGTGTTATTGTTCCTTGAAGATCACTTTTCAACCCCCCTGGCCAACAGTAAAACCATCCATCTGAGGACAACCGTGTTCATTACAACAAATTATCTTTCAGATATAATAATAATTTGTACTTTATTACAATTAATTACAAATTTGTTTCCACTGTTGTTAGAACACACTACTATACACAGACCTGAAATACACAAACAGGCTCAGGTCCTATACATGCACAAATGGAAAGATGTCAGAGTGGGGGGGTTGCAACTGCTGGACAGGCATCCTGAGCAGCTGGGGATTCGGTGCCTTGCTCAAGAGCACATTGGCAGTGCCCAGGAGGTGATAGATAGTTAGATAGATAGCTTTTATTGTCATTCAACTGTACATACAGAGTGCACATATGAATGAAATGTCATTCCACTGACTCAAAAATACTGTATTTTCACTAAAAACAAAGTTTGAAAATAAATAAATACAAATGCTACAAAGTGTTGTTTTTAAAAATGACATTAAAAAGAATAAAAAAGGAGTTTGAAAGCAGCATTAATGTTGTAAACTGGCACCTGTCCAGCTACCAGTCCACACTCCGCACTTTGGTCCATACAGGCACTGGAACCAGCAACCCTCCTGTTCCCAACCCAACTTCCCATGGACTGAGCTATTGCCCCCCAACTATATGAAGATATGCACTTTGTTATATAACTGTGAAGTCAAATATAGGTCTAATTTGTAAGTATTTTATCAGAGATTTGAAATGGGGAAAAGGGCAATCAGTGCGAGCACGTCCAATTCATCAGAGCACAATAAAAATAGCACCACTTACAGAATTGTGATGAATATGACATTATTTAGCAGAATACGATGGATATGAGCAAATGGCAGAATCAATGAAAATGTTGTAATTAGCCAAAAACTATGACTATGAAGCCATTGTCACAACACAAAGAATAAATAGCAAGTAGTGGATAAGCATGAATATGACAGCATATTAAAATTCTATGGATATTAACAACTTATCAGAATGAAATGAATATGAGCAATTGTCACAAATCAACTGTTGAACTGTTACTTTGTCCAGTTTATTTTTGCGAGGCGAATAGAACAGGCAGCTACGTGCAGAGTCTGACCATGCTGTATTTGTAAAATGCTTTTAAAAATTAACTAGTTCTATTATATCTGTTGACCATGCACAAAGCCATCTTGGAAATGTTGTCATGGAAACACAAATTGACAAACTGTCACATGACCGCTACCAGTATGTTCCATCAGTGTCACTTAGGGGCTTCATGAGTCAAAATCAAGGATAAAGCTGAATGAGGAACTTTCCAGAACATTTAAAGAGTGTGTGACATGTGTACTGTCATATAAAAAGAAGTGAAAACATGATCTAAGATACACATTACAAAATTTATGTATCTGGAATTGTTGATTTGTAATGTGCATTATCCATCAAGCTGAATGGACTCTTAGTAGTAAAACAGATTTTATTCTGGTCCATAGACTGAAATATGCTTCTTCCTGTGAGAGAAATGACACTATATCCAGGAATGTATGTAAGACATATGAAACTTTCAAGAAACCACTGAAAATGAAGCAAAATGCTATATTCAATTAGTTCACATGCTGTTGACAACTTTCCCTGCTGTTCCTGCATAATCTGTTAATATGGGACCGCCCTCGGGACCCTTGACACCCACAGTATTTGAATTGCTGTTTCTGGCTGGCAGGGTACCTACTTATGCACCCCAATTAATGTTGTTAATTAATTAATTAATTAATTAATTAGTGTTGTGTTAACAGAGTCTGTAAAATAATTACTTTTACAGACACAAATCCTCATATTAAATACCTTTCAAGGATCACAGAAATCCTCACATCCATCTTAACATTACGTATTACTATACAAAATACTGAATGTACATTCCGGATTAGTATTTAATACAATGGCCAATTTTGCAGAACAATCCCTTCAGGTGTAACCTAAATAAATCCTCACATTAAATACCTTCAAGGATCAAAATATCACATCAAGCATTATTATGACACAAGACACTGACCTGGTACTCAATACATTAGACCCTTTTGCAGAAGAACCTCTTCAGGTGTTTATGAATTTCTTTCATTTTCAGTCTCTTTATGATTGGATTGAAGAGGGGATGATAGAAAATATCTTGTAAAGACATTATTAAATGTACAGTTTTGGGGAAATCAGTTTCCAGTCGAGTTAGAAGTACATCATATCCACTCAAACAAGAAAATGTTCATCAGAACCAACAGGTGGGGTAAACAGGTCTGTGCAGCTTTTTTCCTGACTTCTCTATGACTTTGATAGGTTATTATAAATATCTTGGCGAATTTAAAAGTATGAAGTATCATCTGTGTGCATCCATGTCCCAGAAATGCTTGTTACTAACTTAGCTCTGGGGAGCTTATTCCCCGGGTTAGGGTTAGTCCTTATGTTTTTTCGGCCAGCAGTTTTCCTTGGATTAGGGTGGCACCTAAATCATGGTTGCAGCTGTCACCGTGGGTCTGTCCCAGGTTTCTCCCTCAAAGGGAGTTTTTCCTCACCACTGTCACACTAAATGCTTGCTCTTGGGGGAATTACTGGAATTGTAAATTATAGAGTGTGGTCTAGACCTACTCTGTAAAGAGTCTTGAGATAACTCTTGTTATGATTTTATACTATAAATACAATTGAATTGAATTGAAAGAGCAAGGTAAAATGCTTACAAAATCAATCAGGTCATACATATTCAGCACTGGTGAACTCAAACAGTTAAGTGTCTGAACTGTGCTGTTGCAAATTATTCCTTTCCAAACAAAGTTATACAATTGTCTGATAGCACTCAGTAATATTGCCACTGAAACCTGACAAGCAGGTAGAATCCAAGCTAAAATCAGGAACATATTAACAGTTGTTTTTCTCATGATAGTTGGATATTTCAGAGGTTTACATATAGACACATATCTGTCATAGGCCATGACTGACAACAGGAAGAATTCTGAAATGGATAGAGTGTAATATATAAACCACTGAAAGAGACATGCTGAATAAAATATGATCTGTTTTTCAGATAAAAAGTCAATCAAAAGCTTTGGATAGATCGCACTGCTAAAAAGAACAGAGTTGATTAACAAAGCTGCAATGAAAATGTACTTTGGCTCATGGAGGGATTTGTGATTCACTATGATGCCCACAATAGTGTAATTACTGCAAATTATTAGAATATATGCTGTAAACATGATCGCTAAAGTAGGATCTGTATTTGTGCACGTCCACATGCCCATCAAAAGTTATATATGTTACGTTCAATTTAGTATCCATTAAGATTGTCTGAAACAAAATGTTAATGAATAGAACAGGTATATCACTAGAAGTCTCGTATAACCCAGTAATGTTTTTTCAGTCATCAGTGTTACGGCTGCCGTCGGCACCCTCATGTGTGTTTAATTGAGTGTGACATGTGAGATGCAAAGCAGGCTGTGTCATCCCATGCTGAGGATTTGATGGACAAAGGAAGTCCCGCCCAGTTCCTGGAGGAGGAAGCGGATTGGTGCGGCATGCCACCACTGACCGGCCAATTGAGGAAGGCTGCCTCCAGTTTAAAAAGCCTGATTGATTGCAGCTGAGGGCAGCGGGGGACTTGGGCGGCCAGAGTAGTCACTGGATAAGCCTGAGGGGAGGAGAAACGCGGAAGGTTTGAATCGGAATTTGTTTGTAGTCCCTGACAGAACTAATACTAACTGTACTGTGTAATGATTGTTTGGATAGTAATGAGATGGCATGGGAAGAAGTTAGGACAAAACAGTGTAGGCCAAGATCGGATAGTGGATCTGATTCTACAGACACCGTTAAAAAGAAAAGTAGACCTGAAAGAAAAGGAACTAAGAATAAGGTACAGCAGTCAATTAAAGACATGTGGAAAGTGGTTGTTGTATTTGAGCAAAAGGGAGGGCCACACTTACACCCGATCCATATCACCAAAGCAATTGAGGAAGAAATAGGGAAAATTAAGCATGCACGATTCATGGGAAATGGGAGGCTAATGATTTTTGCAGCGTCTGAGGATCAAAGGGAGATGATCTTAAAGAAAGATACATTGAATAAGGTCAAAATAACGTTGCACATTCCGGGAATAATGTCAAGACAGAGAGGAGTTATAACTGGAATTCCAATTTCAGTTTCTATTGATGAAATTAAAGATACTCTGAAAGGGGGTGAGATTGTTGATGCAAAGAGATTGACTAAAGGAAAAGAGAAAATAGAAAGCATGTCTATATTGCTGTGGTTTAAGAATGCCATGCCTTCGAAAGTTCAAATGGGCTACATGTGCTATCCAGTAAGGGAGTACATTCCACATCCAATGAGATGTTTTAAATGTCAGAGGTTTGGACATCCACTTACATTGGATACTCTTATGGACTATCAAAGGAAAAAGGCGGTGGCTAGGAAAGTTATCAAAGAAGCTAAAAAAGAATCTTGGAGACAATTTTGTTCAACAATTGGAAGAGAAACTACGCTGAATAAGATGTGGATGATGGTTAAAAAGATGATAGGTAAATATTCCCACATATTCCTGTCCTAATTGAAGGACAAAATGAAGCAATATCAGATGTGGACAAAGCCAATTTACTTGGAGACAAATTTGCAGAGATTCATAGAGGTAATCATTTGGATGAGTGTTTTAAGAAAAAAAAGGAAGATATTCTGAATGCAATAGACACTTCCATAAATTACAGAAGACTGTGACCGGGAAAAGGGTTACTTTGCTGAGTTTAAACCGAAGGGAAGAAGTGGTCTATAACAGACTTAGATTAGGTCACACAGGACTGAATGCTACCTTACAAATAGTAGGAAATGGTAATGGTTTATGCATAGAATGCCAAGACAAAGAAGATGTGGAACATGTACTTTTTGTATGCGAGAAATATAATGATAGTAGAATAAACTGGCAGAAAATGGAAGGAGAGAATGCAATACATGATATACTTGAAGAACAGGGTATTACAAGGGAGAGACTTGAAGCATTATTTATTTTTCTTCATAATACTGGTTGAATGAAAAGAATATAAGGTTGCCTTTTTTTTTTATTTTTTTTTTTTTGAATTAATTCAAGTCTAGACTCTATGAAGTTCATGGTATTACACACTCCTGTACAGTTGGTGGCGGTATAATACAAAAGTAGTAATCTGCCAAAAACAAAGAAGAAGAAGAAGAAGAAGCTGAGGGCAGCTGCCAGACCAGATTTGTTTGTGAGAGTGAGGAAGTGGGCTAAGGCTTGAGTTTTAAAAACCGATGCCATCTTTGCTTTAACAGGTTCAGTCACATTAGGTTCAGGGGTGCTGTGAGTATTGTGTTTTGTTTTTCAAAGTACCCTATAACAAGATGCCACCATCAACAGGTCTTTTTTTTTTTTTTGCATTTTTCGATTTTTGCCAAAGAAGGACTAGCCACAAAATCATCCAGTGAAAACTTCATAATTCCCCCCACACACCAAAAAACTGCCAACCAAATACTCACCAACCGAACAAAACCCGGAAACAAAGCGCGACAAGAAGACGGAATGAGCCCCCATTTATGTTACGCCCCAGTCTAGGGGTGCCTAGGACGCAACATAAAAAGGCCCCATCTTCCCCGTCTCCCAAGTAGCCACAAACAATTAGGAGGTTAGGTATCAACAAACTTATTTATTTTACAGAGAACGAAACAATATATACATAACATATGTTCGTTTAAGGCTTCAGGGTGGCCTACCACCAAAATAACAAACAAAACAATTCTGACTGGGAGATAAGACTAACCTAACAAACAAAAGGGCAAAACAAATTACAAAAGACTTATCTCCCTAACTAACAAAAACAGGAGAAAACAAGATTAGAGGTCCACCCTTACTAAACAAACCAAAAACAATATCTAATCTAAAGCAACGTTACACAAAGCAAAAGCGTTGCCGGTTGGGAGATGAGGAGGACGAGGAATGCTTGCTGCCCCCCCGATGGCCGCCATCTTGGCTCCTTATATCTGGGTGGCTTCCCCAGCTGCAGCCAATCACAGGGTCGGGCCTGAACTTCTCCACCAATCCTCCTTCGGCTATGGCACACCCCAATTTGCATATAAAATTGGAAACAACAGAAGAAACAACACAGGGCACGCAGCAGACTAAAGAACAATATGACTGCAGTCATAACAGTTAGAGAGGATTTTTGTTTTCTTATAAGTGTAGAAATAGTCTTCCTTTTGAGGATCTATTTTTGTTATCTGTTGTTGATTTCCACAGCACCCACCGGCCCATTTTTCCGTTTGTAAGCTCTTTTGTGAATTTTGCCTGATTCTAAAATAAATATCCTTTATATCTGGTTTTAGCTACCTCTAGCTACGGGATATAACATAAATGGGGGCTCGTCCGGGATCTTTAATTCCTGGTGAAAGGATATTTAGAGTTAGTTATTGTAGCGAGTCACCTCCAGATTCCGGTAACCAAAACTACATTAAAAAGAGATCTTAAACCGTTAGTTATTGCTAACTTGGTGAAGAGTGGGTTGATGGAGTTACCTATGTTAGCAGAGTTAAAAACGCTTCCTGTGGCTTTCTCAGCAGAGACAGAGGGTGTGCAGACCCTTAAGCCACAAGCAGACTCCAGGGTGGACGGTGAGGTAGGTGGAGGGTTAAAAACACCCGTCACGCTGGCACGTTATGATCCATCCCCAGAAAGCAGTACTCGTTCCAGAGATGAGGCCCGTGTAAAGGTTCGCCTGGCCCATCTCCAGCTTGAGGCTCAAGAACGGGAATGTAAACAGCACATGCAACTTCAGCTTGAAATGAGGAAGCTGGAAGTAGAGGCTGATTCGGCTGTAAAGCTACGGAATCTTGAGCTTGAAAACTCTCAGGGGGCGGAAAGCATGCCTGTTCTGTGAATCTGAGGTTGACTCCTACTTTAGTGTATTTGAGCGCATTGCAGTTGCTCTACAGTGGCCGACTGAGGTTTGGTCTCTGTTGCTCTAGTGTAAGCTCCATGGAAAGGCCCAGGAAGCCATGGCAGCGCTCTCTTTAGAAGAGAGTTTGAACTATGAGTCTGTGAAGTCTGCTATTCTGTGCATCTATGAACTAGTCCCTGAGGCATATCGTCAGAAATTTAGGAGTCATAGAAAGTCACAGAACCAGACCTATACTGAGTTTGCCAGAGAGAAGCGTGTGTTATTTGATAAGTGGTCCGCTGCCTGCTCTGCTGATAACTTCAGTTCTCTGAGAGAATTACTCCTGGTTGAGGATTTTAAAAAGTGTCTGCCAGAGCGCATTGTTGTCTACTTAAATGAGGAGAAGGTAACAACTTTAACTGATGCAGCAACATTAGCTGATGAGTATGTGATGATTCACAAAACTGCTTTTGCTCCTTTTCCTGACAGACTACGTCAAGCCCCTGTTTCGCCTACCTCTGTCAAAACACCGGGTGCAGAAAAAGAGGAGAGGAAATGTTACTATTGTCATCTTGGCGGTCATGTCATTGCTGCCTGTCCAGTTTTAAAACGCAAAGAACAATCTTCACAGTTTTTCCAGCCTAAGGGCATTGGCCTGACCACGGTACAAAAGCTGAGATTGGCAAATGCAAAGAGTTGGATGTCTGCTTCAAACCATTTGTTTTTGACTCACACAGCAAGTGTGGAGAAAGTAGCTTTCATGCTAGATAATGTTTTAGTACGCAGATGGTGCCCTCTCCCAGATACTGATGCTGCTTGGAATGTTGTTTACCAAATAGTAGTGCCTGCTGTTTATAGACAACAGGTGGTGTCAGTAGCACACGAAAGTAAATGGTCAGGGCACTTGGGTGTCACAAAAACTTATCAGCTGGTCCTAAAACACTTCATTTGGCCAGGGCTAAAGGCGGATGAAGCAAAGTTCTGCCGTAGTTGCCATGTATGTCAGATAACAGGAAAACCAAACCAAACAACCCCTCCTGCTCCTCTGCGTCCTATTCCTGTAACAGAAGAACCATTCGATCGGGTGATAATAGACTGCATGGGCCCGTTACCCCGCACAAAAAGTAGAAACCAATATCTACTTACAATTATGTGAGCGGCGACTTGTTTCCCTGAAGCAATCCCACTCCGTAACATTACAGCCAAAACAGTGGTAAAATCGCTCGCCAAATTCTTCTCTACTTTCGGCCTTCGTCGTGTAATCCAGTCGGATCAGGGTACCAATTTCCAGTCCAAACTCTTCAAACAGGTACTCAGCACACTGAATGTTAAACATGTTGTTTTCTCTGCTTATCATCCCGATTCTCAGGGGGCTCTGGAGCGCTGGCATCAGACCCTTAAATCCATGCTTTGTAAGTACTGTTTGGAAAACGGAACTGATTGGGATGAAGGGGTTCCGTTTGTTTTGTTCACAGCGCGTGAAGCCATTCAGGAGTCTTTGGGTTTCAGTCCTGCTCAGCTCATGTTTGGGCATACACTCCATGGCCTGCTCAAAACTACAAAAATTACATGACCAGTTCATGTCACTCAAATCGTCACCGACCGAAAATGTATTAGATTATGTGAGCCACTTCTGTGAGCGGCTACATATTGCTAATAAACCCGCTAAGTAGTCACTGTCTGCTTCGCAAGAAGCGATGAAGCGTCACAATGACCGTTCTGCTGTAAATCGCTCTTTCATCCTGGTGATTTAGCATTGGCGTTACTACCTACACCTGCTTCAGGGCTCTCCGCCAAATTTACCGGTCCGTATGAGGTCCGTGGACTCCTCAGTGAAACAAACTACATTCTCAATACTCCTGAGCGAAGGAGGAAAACGCACGTCTGTCATATTAACATGCTAAAGTTGTACCAACTTAGAGCCGCCAACTTTGTCCTGTGGACAAATCAGAGCCGCCATTCGCTGTTTTGCCCCCCCGGAGCGCCGCTCTGATCGTAACTGATCCTGCGCTTCCATCCGACTGTGATGATTTGCGGCTGTGTCATCCAGTCCAGTTAGGCACTCGACTCCTTAACTCAGAGGCGATAGCAGAGTTACCTTCCCGGTTACAACATTTACCTGATGAACATAGACAGGATGTAATCAGCCTTGTCGAACAATGTAAATGTGTGTTTAGTGATGTGCCGTCCACAACAACTGTAATACAACGTGATATTGAGCTGACAGACCCGTGTCCAATAAAGCAACATCCGTGCACACCAGACTAAGCGAGAAATAATGAAAGGGGAGGTGCAGTATCTTCTAAAAAATTGGTTTAGTGAACCCAGTTCCAGTTCGTGGAGTTCACCCTGTCTTGTTGAAGCTAAGGCCGACGGCTTGCCTCGCTTCTTTTCTGATTTTCGTAAGGTGAACAGTGCGTGACTCATATCCATTACCGAGAATGGAAGATTGTATTGATAATCTGGGGAATGCCAAGTTTGCGAGCAAACTGGACCTGTTAAAAGGTTACTGGTAGGTACCTTTGACTGACCGTGCAGCTGTTATTTCGGCATTTGTTACTCCCGACCATTTTGCGCAGTATAAGGTCATGGCATTCGGCATGTGCAATGCACCCGCTACATTCCAGCTTTTAGTGAATAATGTGTTATCTGGAGTGAGTAATTGTAATGCATATTTGAATGATTTAATTGTGTACACAGATACGTGGGAGGAGCACATGCGCATCTTGAAGCAAGTCTTCAGTAGACTCGCTCAGGCCAACCTCACATTGAATTTGGCTAAATGTGAGTTTGGTAAAGCTACCGTCACCTATTTGGGTAGAAAGGTAGGGAAGGGAGAGGTGCGTCCTGCAGATGCCAAAATCAGTGCCATTTCAATCTGTCCAGTTCCAGCTACGCGTAAAATACTGCGTTTGTTTCTTGGGATGGCAAGTTATTACAGAGCTTTCTGCTGTAACTTTTCAACTGTTGCTCAGCCACTTCCTCGTTTATTCAATTCAATTCAATTTTATTTATTTATAGTATCAAATCATAACAAGAGTTATCTCGAGACACTTTACAGATAGAGTAGGTCTAGACCAAACTCTGTAGTTTACGAAGCCCCAACTATTACAGTGGTTGCCTCAAGAGCAAGCATTAGCAGTAGCTATTGCGACAGTGGCGAGGAAAAACTCCCTTTTTTGTTAGGAAGAAACCTCGAACAGACCCAGACTCTTGGTAGGCGGTGTCTGACGGCACCAGTTGGGGGAGTGGTGAATGGTGGCAATAATAGTCATAATAAAGATAGTGAAACAGTGATCACAATGGTAGTCGTAGTAGTTCATGTCATAGTAGGGTATTGCAGGGCGTTACAGGGTGTAGTGTGGCACAGCAGCCTGGGTGGACGCGGTTGGACGCGGCAGGACGCAGTCGGACACTGCGGGGAATCGCAGAGCGTAGCACGGTGTAGTAAGTCCATAGCGTCAGCTGCACCCAGGACCCCGGTGTAGGTGCCACCCAATTCCAAGGCGATGTTCTGGGTGAAGAAGAAGCAAAGGGACTCCGGGGAGAAAACTCCCCAGAGCTAGGTTAGTAACAGGCATTTCTGGGACTAAGATGCACACAAAAGGAGACAAGTGAAAAGAGAGAAGAGGGAGCGGCTCATTGTGTCCTTGGAAGGAGCTTCCCACAGCAGTCTAGAGTTATAATAGCATAACTAAGAGAGGCAGGCTAAAGAGAGGGGCCCTGGACCGGGCTCGTACTCTCCCCTGCCGGAACGGGCTTGTACTTCCTGCCGCCCTCTACTCTACTCTACTATGCTGCAACTCCTCACTCCCTAACTATAAGCTTTATCAAAGATGATGGTTTTCAGTTTATTCTTAAATGTGGCGACGGTGTCAGCCCCCCGAACCCAAGTTGGGAGCTGGTTCCACAGGAGAGGAGCCTGGTAGCTGAAGGCTCTGGCTCCCATTCTACTTTTAGAGACTCTAGGAACCACAAGTAGCTCTGAGTTCTGGGAGCGCAGTGCTCTAGTGGGACAATAAGGTACTAAGAGCTCTTCTATGTATGATGGTGCTTGACCATTTAGTGCTTTGTAGGTCAGGAGAAGGATTTTAAATTCAATCCTGGATTTTACAGGAAGCCAATGCAGAGAAGCTAATACAGGAGAAATGTGATCTCTTTTGTTAGTTCTTGTCAGAACACATGCTGCAGCATTCTGGATCAGCTGGAGGGTCTTGAGGGACTTATTTGAGCAGCCTGATAGTAAAGAATTACAATAGTCCAGCCGGGAAGTAACGAATGCATGGACTAGTTTTTCAGCATCGTTTTGCGAGAGGATGTTCCTGATTTTGGCAATGTTACGAAGATGGAAAAAGGCTGTTCTTGAGGTTTGTTTTAAGTGGGCGTTAAAGGATAGATCCTGGTCAAAAATGATTCCTAGATTTCTGACAGTAGTGCTGGAGGCCAGGGCAATACCATCTAGGGTAGCTATATCTTTAGATAATGAAGTTCGGTGGTGCTTGGGTCCCAGCACAATAACTTCCGTTTTGTTTGAGTTTAACATCAGAAAATTGTGGGTCATCCAGGATTTTATATCTTTAATGCATGCTTGAAGTTTAGCTAACTGACCGCTTTCGTCTGGCTTAATTGACAGATATAATTGGGTGTCGTCTGCGTAACAGTGAAAGTTAATTGAGTGTTTCCTAATAATATTGCCTAGAGGAAGCATATATAAAGAGAATAGAATTGGTCCAAGCACTGAGCCTTGAGGAACGCCATGGCTAACTTTAGCGTATTTGGATGGTTTATCGTTGATATTAACAAATTGGGATCGCTCAGAAAAATAGGACTTAAACCAGCTTAGTGCGATTCCTTTAATGCCAACTAAATGTTCCAGTCTCTGTAAGAGGATGGTATGGTCAATAGTATCGAATGCAGCACTAAGATCTAATAAGACAAGTATGGAGACAAGTCCTTTGTCAGCAGCAGTTAGAAGGTCGTTAGTGATTTTCACCAGTGCCGTCTCTGTGCTATGATGCATTCTAAATCCTGACTGAAAGTCTTCAAATAGACTAGACTAGAAAGTCACACAATTGATTAGCGACTACCTTCTCAAGGATTTTGGAGAGAAAGGGAAGGTTAGATATAGGTCTATAGTTGGCTAAGACCTCAGGGTCGAGGGTGTTTTTTTTTCAGAATAGGTTTTATCACAGCTACTTTAAAAGACTGTGGTACGTGACCCGTTAATAAGGACATATTGATCGTATCTAGTAATGTGGTATTGACCACGGGTAGTGCTTCTTTAAGTAGCCTCGTTGGAATGGGGTCTAAGAGACAGGTAGTTGGCTTAGCTGAAGAGACCCTTAACATTAATTGTTGGAGGTCTAAAGGATAAAAGCCGTCTAAATATGTATCAGGTCTTATCGTTCTCTCTAGCCCTCCTGCGCCCAATGGTGAGTCGTTAGAAGCTGTGGGCAGAAGGTGATGAATTTTTTCTCCAATTGTTATAATTTTATCATTAAAAAAGGTCATGAAGTCATCACTGCTCAGAGCTATAGGAATAGATGGCTCACCAGAGCTATGACTCTTTGTCAGCCTGACTACAGTGCTGAAAAGAAACCTTGGGTTGTTCTTATTTACTTCTATTAGTATTGAGTAGTAGTCTGATCTGGCATTTCTGAGGGCCCTCCTATAATTTTTTAGACTATCTTGCCAATCTACACGGGATTCTTCCAGTTTGGTGGAACGCCATTTACTTTCAAGTTTTCGTGAGATTTGTTTTAATTTGCGAGTTTGGGAGTTATACCAAGGTGCTAGTTTCCTTTCCTTCATCATCTTCTTTTTGATAGGAGCAACCAAGTCTAAAGTAGTCCGTAGGCAGGCCGTAGCAGCGTCTACAAAGTTATCAAGTTGGGAGGGACTAAAGTTAACATAATGGTCCTCTGTTATATTAAGGCATGACATTGAGTTAAGTGCTGTTGGAATATCTTCCTTAAATTTAGCTATAGCACTGTCAGATAAGCATCTAGTGTAGAAACTTTTATTTCATTTTGTATAGTCTGGTAGTAGGAATTCGAAAGTTATTAAAAAATGGTCTGATAATAAAAGATTCTGCGGAAATACTATTAAATCGTCAATTTTGATGCCATATTCTAGCACAAGGTCGAGGGTGTGGTTAAAACAGTGTGTGGCCTTATGCACCCTCTGACTGAAACCAATAGAATCTAGCAGTGAGTTGAAAGCAGTACTAAGGCTATTGCTGTCAACGTCCACATGGATATTAAAATCACCTACAATAAGTACTTTGTCTGATTGAAGGACTACGCATGATAAAAACTCTGAGAATTCAGATAAAAACTCAGAATATGGACCTGGTGCTCGGTAAACAACAACGAATATAATTGGCTGTACTGTTTTCCATGTTGGGTGTTGAAGATTAAGAACCAGGCTTTCAAACGAGTTATAATTTAGTTTAGGTTTAGGATTAATTAACAGGCTCGAGTCAAATATTGCTGCAACTCCCCCTCCTCGGCCTGAGCCTCGTGGAATTTGGGTATTATTATGACTGGGAGGAGTGGCTTCGTTTAAACTAACATATTCGTCATGGCCCAGCCAGGTTTCGGTGAGGCAGAATAAATCAATGTGGTTATCTGATATCAATTTGTTTACCAATAATGCTTTCGATGACAGAGATCTAATATTTAATAGTCCACATTTGATTTTCCTATTCTGTTCTATCATTGCAGTGGTTGTTTTAATTCCAATTAGGTTGTTTAGTATAGCACCTCTTTTGTTAGTGTTTTGTTTAAACGGTCTCAGTTGGGGGACAGACACGGAGGTTATGGGATTATGAATGGGTGATTGCTCTGAAGGGAGCACAGAGGGGCGTGTAGCGCTGTATCTCTGATTATTGACTTTGGGAGAGTGTGTCTGGTCAGTGTGCTTGTGGGAGTGTTTACGGGATGTAAACAGTCAATCAGAGGTCTGGGTATGCAGGGTGTGGTGCAAATTTCCATGTAGCATCTGGCTTCCGCGTGTATTGGGATGAATCCCATCCCTGCTGAACAGGGAGCCACATTCCCAAAACAGATTGAAGTTGTCAATAAAACCTATCTTGTGAATGCTGCATGTGAGCTGGAGCCAGGTGTTAAGGGAGAGTAGTCTACTAAAGAGGCATGATCCGCGACCTAGAGATGGAAGTGGGCCCGAAATAAAAACCGACTTCCCAGTGCTTTTTAAAGCCTCAATGAGAGTGGTAAAGTCTCGCGCTGTGCGCTCACACTCCTGAATCCGAGTGGACATGTCGTTATGTCCACAATGGACCACGATGCGTTTGATAGAGGTCGGAAATGAGGGTATCAGGTCCATAACTTTAGCCAGGATGTCTGCAACTTTGGCTCCGGGAAAACAGTGTGTGACAGCATTATGAAACCGTAGGTCTCTAGTGATGGAGTCCCCAATAATTACTGTGGTTAGGGGGAAGAGCGGACGAGGAGTGGGGGGGTGTGGATAGCCGGTGACGGGAGCAAAACAGTCAGTGTCGGTTTCAGATGGGCAGGGAAAAGAAGAGGGAGATTGCTTACCGTTCGGTTGGGGAGATTGTTTTTGAGGAACGTTGTCATTTGGCCGATCCAGGCAGTGTAGGCCACCGGACCGTCTGACTACCGCATCCCTCAGAAGCTTTCGCCGTGCGGTAGCAATCGTCTTCCGTGACGACGGCTGGTCAGTCTGCTTTGAAGCGGGGCGAGCCCGGTGAGCCGCATTGGCCGCCACCGGCTCCGACTCCGACAAGGCATTGAAGCGGTTGGAGAGGCTGAGGGCAGGAGGCGATGGAGCCCTACCCGAGGCTCTCTTTCGGCCGCAAACCACCTCAGTCCAGGGTGGCTTGATAACCGGTGTCGAGCAGGACGATGGGCGTGGGCAGGCAGCTGGGTCCCATGGCGCGGTATCCTGGAAGGCCGCCGAGAGAGATGAGATCCGGAGCGACTGATTATGTCCAAGCAGGCGGTTAACAAAGCATCTTTGGTTTTTAAGTCCTCGGAAAGCCGACGAACGTCTTCCCTGAGGTCAGCAATTTCTTTGTTTGTATTATTAAACAACGAGGAAATCCTGAGGGGGAGTGGGGACTCGCCAGGTGTAGAGGTTGCCATGAAGCTAGCGTTAGTTTAGCCGGTAGGCCTAGTCTTGATAAATTAGCGTGAGGCTAATACTTACTTACACGTAAAAATGTATCTTTGGTTGTTTTTTTTTTTAAAAACACTTTATTAGTATAATAAAAACTAGGCGATAGAGCCGACTGTTAGGTAGGAGGTTGAAGGCAGCTGCCGGCTGCCTCGTCCCCGCCGACTGCTGTCGCTTGTGGATGACGTAGGTACGTACATAGAAACAGGAGCCCTAAGGTGGAGTTTGTATGGTCTTCGGACTGTCGGATCGCATTTGATAACCTCAAGGCACTCCTGTGTCACGCCCCTGTGCTGGTGGCTCCGGATTTTGCCAGGCCGTTCAAACTCGAAGTAGATGCAAGCGGGGTGGGGGCTGGCGCTGTTCTACTACAGGAAGATGCGGAGGGAATAGATCACCCAGTGTGCTACTTTTCCAGAAAGTTTAACAAACATCAACTTAACTATTCCACCATTGAAAAAGAGACACTTGCTTTGTTGTTGGCCTTACAGCACTTCGAGGTGTATGTTGGATCTAGCTCTTTGCCAATCGTTGTTTACACTGATCATAACCCTCTGGTCTTTCTCTCCCGTATGTACAACCACAATCAGCGCTTGATGCATTGGGCGCTGATTGTACACAAGAGAGGTTCGGAGAACGTAGTGGCTGACGCGTTGTCCAGGCTACAGTAAAAAAAATTGGTGTGTATTGTTGTGTTTTGAGTTTGTGGAAAGTTTGTATCAGACAGTGTTGGGCAAGTTACTTCTAAAAAGTAATTAGTTACAGTTACTAGTTACTTCTTCCAAAAAGTAACTAAATTAATTATTCAGTTACAAATTATTAAAGTAACTATGTACTTCAGAAAGTAACTACTGCGTTACTTTCAAGTACATTTTTAAATGCTCAAATGTGATCCCACCTCCACCTACCCCTCTTTAATGGAACTGAATCTGAATATTATAATGAAATAACAGAAACAATGTACACAAATCTAAACTATTTTAATGTTGCTGTGGGACATAGTGAGACTAACCTCCAATCAAATGCCATGTATGTAGATATGTTTATATAGTGGCTCGATACAAATAACACAGCACCTCAACAGGCCACAACTGGGCAAAATTAAATTATGCTTGTTAAGCACTATACCATGTGTGTGTGTGTGTGTGTGTGTGTGTGTGTGTGTGTGTGTGTGTGTGTGTGTGTGTGTGTGTGGGGAGTAGGTGATAGAGCGAGGGAGAAGTGAGAGAGTGACAGCGATTAGCTTTCGAGCGAGTACCGACTCTAGAGTCACAGTGAGAGAAACAAAGTGTCTCCCCTGTTCTTTCTGACCACGGTGGAAAATCCGTTGCAGGAAAAGTTAACCCTCACCTTGATTTCATAACGCCATACCTGTCTCTTTCTGGTTGACTGACTCGCTTATGTTGTTCGTTGTGTGTCCGACTATGCATGCTTTCGAACACCCGCCCAACTGTACCTCTGATTGGCTTACCATGACATTTTAGTCAACCTCAGCCAATCGTCAGCATTTATGCGCTTGCGTCATGCACTGCCCACTAACCAAGGAAGAACAGTAAAACAAAGTATTTGCCTCTCGACTCAGACTCAGAGATCTAGTTCATCTAATGAAAAACAGCTTCAGATATAGTAATGCGCTGCGTTTTTTGGCAGTAACGGTAACGACCTTATTAAGATGGGAAGAGTAATCAATTAGATTACTCGTTACTGAAAAAAAGTAACGCCGTTAGTAACGCCGTTATTTATAACGCCGTTATTCCCATCACTGGTATCAGAGTGCTTCAACCTTCATGGATCTCATTATTCTCTTCAACTGAAATTTGACATTCATTAACAATTAATCTTTTAAAATGTAAACAACTTGATCAAACTCTGGAGGTCTGAACTCATAGACACACGTTGTTTGCTCATGTTTTGTGAGTTTGTTATATTTCTCTGTGCCCTGTGTGCTTTTGGTTGGCCCAGGTGTCTCCTGAAGCAGCAAATGGAAAATGGTAAAATATCTCAGGAAGGAAAGCAAGGCTTGGCACAGGCTGTGTTGAGCAATGCATAGAGCACTTAAAGGCCGTGACACACCAACCCGACGGCTGACCGTCGGCAGAAAAGGCAGTTGGACTGATCAGTCAGCTCCCCGAGGTCCAAAAAGTGCCTTGGAACACACCAAAGAGATGCCGACTTGAGCTTACGTTCTGCGCGTGCGCGAGACGTAATACAAAAAATGACGAACACGTCACGTGGGTCTGGCTTCTCCAGCTGACCGATAATGGCGGCTTGTTCGAAATACGATCTTGTATTTTACGAAAATAGTTCACTGAAACATGTTTCTGAAAACATTTTAAGCGAGAAATAGGCCATAGAGTTACTGAATCTGTCTTCATTTCAGATCGACAAAGATTTTCGTCAGATTTTGAGAGGCGTTCGTCACTCATCCCACTCGCAATTTCCGGGTTAGCACTCCACCAATCAGATTGGTCATTGAGTCCAACTGCCCGCCCTCTGACCCAGCAAGTCAGGTCGGCCAAAATGAAGGCTGATGGCCCTTCCGACAGACGACGGCACGGAACACACCAAACAGACTCGAGTCACCGGCCTTGTTGTTTCCCAAATGACGGGGACATTTCTTGTGACTCTTGACTGCCCACGCAGGATTTAGCTTGCGGTGCAGTCAGGGGTTTCGGTGGCATGAAGTTACCCTAAAATCCCGCACGATGTATGACAAGTGGCCAACACATTGTCACCGTGTTCATTTTCCACTGTGTCCCTATACACACCCATTCATTTTGACTGACATTAGGTAAACTTTCCCTTAACCCTGGCAGCTACAAAAACCTAGAGGAAACACTAATGTGGTTTATGTTGTTTATTTATCAATTTTTCAATATAATTGTAATCCTCTTTGCCTCTCAGGGCACCGAATAACAGTTCGGAGCACATGCTTTTAAAGGCCCTGATGCACCAAGACAATAGCAAGGAACTAGTGGTGACAAAGGCTGACTGTGGTGTTGCCTCACGTCACCTTTGTCTTGGCCAAAACTTTGCACTGGAACACACCGCAAGAATACAGCCAGTGATCAAGTATGACTATTTTCATTAAACAAGGGAAACCGGATACAAACGTTGCTATGATGCCTGTATCAGCAGCGGCAGAACCAAACAGAGCCTACAGTCCTTCTGCTTCACTCTCTGCCGGGAAAACAGCGGACACCAGGAGATGGCTAACCAGACTGTGCCTCTCCCGGGCTGTCATCTGTTCCCTCGGCAAAAATTCTCCCTACAGTGGAGGCGGATAAGAGGAGGGACCAAACGGTTCGATGCTGGTCAGTTAGCTAACGTTAACTTGCTAATTCCACCCAACCAACATGCCCCTCATCCCACACTGGTTACAGAAAATTTGCTGAACAAAATTGTCACGTATATGGCGAAAGCAATGTCCTTTCCTATGATGTGAAAAGACTGTGTGACTGAAACACAAGTTTTTACATTTTACTAATTTAGAGGCTGGCCGGCTGACTAGTATGCTAGCTTGTTTGCTAGCAGGCTAATTGTCTCGCCAAGCAGTTGGAGCAGAGAGAGGGAGGTCTATTACGGTCTTTATATTAAATTTCAGGATACAGGATATTCATTTATTATCGTTAGTTTATTTTGTAATGTGTAGGTATGTAGAGATCTTTTAAAAGACATGTTATTGTTGAAATAAATAAACCAACACATGTAGTTATGTGTATCTCGTATGTTTGCCATCTTATGGACATAATGTGCAAAAATAGTTATTCCAATCTTTCGAAACTATGTTATTTAGAAGGAGCATTCAAACGTCTTTTGGCCAGTTTTGACAGCTATGTGTTTGTTGGATTGATCAGATGAGATGAAAAATGAGAAGAGCCTTCTGTGCGCGCTCACAGTCGTTTGTTTTGCTCACTACCATTTTCAAGCTTTATGGACTACCAGAATCAAATGCAATGATAATGATGTGTAAACAATAAATAAATAGAAAATCAAACTTCCCTTGACTGGGTTACAGGTGCATAGCATTGGCGACAGTGACACAGGAAATTAAACGTTTCTTTGAACCTGTAATTGTTTGCCCTCTGTTACTAACAGACAAGTTCACAAACTCTAACTTGAAATAATGTTGTATTATTATAATTTTTAGGGGGGCTGAGATGTATAATTTTTATTAGAATTTATAGGCTTGAGCCCCCCTAAAAAGGGTCTAAAATCGCCACTGCTCGACAGCGCTGTGGAGATAGGTCTGCCAACATGAGACTAGGTCCAGATCAGAACCTGTGTTGCACAATGACAATGAATGAACCTTAAACCATATGCAGTTTAAATTAGTTTAATGTAAAAACAATTACATAATTGATAAATAAATACAGTTTGAAGCAGAAATACTTAAAAAAAACTACAATACTTTTTGTATTAAAACAAATTAAATTGCTTTGCTTGTAAATGTCTCCTCGCACCCTTTTATTAAATAAATAGACATAAATTTAAACATTTTCATTGTGCCCCTAAAATTCTTGTTCATTGAGAAAGAAACCTACCGTCAAGCATGTAAATTAAGTTTGTGTTGATGTTAAATTGAGCCTATACTTTCTGTCGTTATTACCAAACAAACATTTTATCTCTGTTGTAGATGTAGAGATAGATACTTTATTCATCCCAAGGGAAATTTTAGGCATCCAGTAGCTTAGACAATCATAACACAACAAACGCACATACACACATATATCTCACATACATAAAAAACAATCACTCACAGAACTGTAAAGAGTTAACAATTTATGAAGTGATTACAATGGTCTGGTATGGACTGACCATGTGATGCAATGACCATGATAAGGTGCTATGGTAGTGTGTGCAATGGTGGTAGCGCAAAAGTTAACAGTGCAGGGATTGAACAGTGCAATAGCTTATTATTAAATATTAACTATGAAAAGACAAGAATGTAAACATAATAGAATTGTGAAATGCCATTGTTTGATTTGTATGAAGTCAAACAAGAATACAGGAACTAATGAGTATGCATGCAAAACAAACACATCAGAACAAGAATCTTCTGCTGTGTGACATCTAGACAATTATTTCACAACTTTTATTATATATCCCTCCGGACTACCATGACCTCATGGTATGCATGGTCATGGAGGTAACCCCGAAGAAACACATTTGGTGATGGAAAATTTAGCACCACAGGTGCACCAACAAAACTAAATGCACACGCAAATACATTTTAATCTTGTTGCGATTTTCTATTTAAATGTTGCAGAAAAATACGACCGAGTCAAATAACCTGAGCATACGAAGTCTAACAACAATCATGAGGTCAGGTCTCAGGGTCTCAGGAGTTTAAAGTTGTTTACATGTAAGAAGGTTTTCCTTTGGAGAGGTTAATGAGATCCATGGAGGTTGAAGCAGTCTCATAAAAACTTCCGAAGAACTCAAACAGGTCACAGATCCAATGTCTGTGTTTGCCGGTCCACACCAGTGTGTATCAAGGCCAGGTACTGATGACTGAATAAGAGAATCTCAGGTGATATGATACTACTTCTAACTTCACTGTAAGGGCACACTATTGATATCTTACTTTGTATTTTTGTAGTATGTATGTGTACGTGGATGTCATATGTGTGTGTGCCTATGTGTATGTATGATGTGTATGAGCTATTGGAACCTTAATTTACTTCTGGATAAAAAAAGTATATCTATCTACTTCTAATATACCTGTTTCATTCAATAACATTTTGTTTTAGACAATCATGATGGATAATGAATTAAATGTAACATATATAACTTTTGATGGGCATGTGGAGGTGCAGAAATACAGATATCTTTATTTTGTGATCATGTTTACAGCATATATTCTAATAATTTGCAGTAATTCCACTATTGTGGGCATCATAGTGATTAACAAATCCCTCCATGAACCTATGTACATTTTCATTGCAGCTTTGTTAATCAACTCTGTTCTTTACAGCACTGCTGTCTATCCAAAGCTTTTGATTGACTTTTTATCTGAAAAACAGATCATATCTTATTCAGCCTGTCTCTTTCAGTGGTTTATATATTACACTCTAGCCTCTTCAGAATTCTTCCTGTTGTCAGTCATGGCTTATGACAGATATGTGTCTATATGTAAACCTCTGCAATATCCAACTATCATGAGAAAAACAACTGTTTATATTTTCCTGATTTTAGCTTGGATTCTACCAGCTTGTCAGATGTCAGTGGGACCGTTGCTGATTGCTAATGAAAAACTCTGTTACTTTATCTTGAAAGGAATAATTTGCAACAGCACAGTTAACACACTTCACTGTATGACTTCAAAAGGCCAGAATATATATGGCTTGATTGTGTTTGTAAGTGCTGTACCTCTCCCTCTTCTCTTTATACTTTTTACATACACCAGGATACTTATAATAATCTATCGAAGTAGTAGAGAAGTCAGGAGAAAAGCTGCACAGACCTGTTTACCCCACCTGTTGGTTCTGATTAACTTTTCCTGTTTGGGTACATATGATGTACTTGTAGGTCGACTGGAAACAAATGTTCCCAAAACTGTACGTTTAATAATGTCTTTACAAATGATCTTGTATCATCCTCTCTTTAATCCGATCATATATGGACTGAAAATGAAAGAAATTTTTAAACACCTAAAGAGATTGTTTAGTGAAGACAAATTAAACTAATACATTCACTTTTTTAACAATGTAATAATAATGCAAATTTGTGATTTATCTCATTCATGGAAGGCATTTAATTCAAGGATTTGTTTCTAATTGACATAACCATAATGAAAAGCATAGTTAGCTTCACATTTTTTCTGCTGATATTTAAAAATGCTTTTATCTCATCATGTAATCAAAAAATGTTTTCTGAAGTTTCAAGTTTGTTTCTGTAGTAAAGTTAAACTTCATTACCAGTATTGAAATTTATATGAATACCATGTTTTCTCTGTCTTCTGATTGAAAATTGCAAGAGTGCATACCTGTGTGAGTTTTCTGTTAAACTGTGTTTTTTTCAGTGTCTGATTACATGAATACTGCATGCAAAAAGTGGTTTTTAATTTCATTCTGGAAAAATAAAGAGAGTAACAGGGACCGTATTTTGGTTCCTGTCATATATTTTTGTCATTAACAGGCTACGTAGTACACTATGATGGTTGGACTTTGCAATTAATCCGTGGTTCAGCCTAACTGTGGGGGAGGGGATGATCGTAAGTGTCACAGATTTTTGCTTGGTTTTTTAGGGGTATTACTGTAAATATTTAGATGGACAATTCTAACAGCATTTATTATCTTAACTGGTCATTTTGAGACCAATTGGTGGGATTGGAAATAAAAAAATGGACAGTGAAAAAGATAAACTCCATATTAAAAATAAAGAAATAACCAACGTTTCATCAACTTGCTTTCTAGGTATTCTGATTGATGATAAACTCTCTTGGAGAAAACAGGTTGGTTATGTCTGCAATAAGGTCAACAAATCTCTTGGGATCCTGAGAAAAATAAGAGACTTTGGGGCGGTTTCCCAGACCGAGTTTAAAATAAATGAGGACTAGGCTAATTCTACTTAAATTAATACGGACTTAAAAAATGGCTTTCCGAGACATTGCTTTATTTGAGATTAAGTAGTACTCGGGTACAGTAGTACGGGTTGCAGACTAAGGTTAATAAAGACTAACTAGCTACACTCTGTGAAGCCCGATTAGAGTAATGTTGTGCAATTGGTGCAGACCTGAGGTTGCTTCAAAAACCAGGGCTGGACTCTTAAGAAACATTAACATTGTGTGGAACTGGAGTAAATCACCAAACCAAACAATGGACAAAGGTAAAAGACAACGTTCAAAGAATTTCAGTGACTTTGAAAGGACCCTTTTGAAACAAATTGTGTCAAACCACCCAATTATTGAGAACAAACAGCATGATTCAGCAACAGAAAACAAGAAAAAGAATGCTTGGACTTCAATTTGCAATGAATTTAACTGAAATGAAAAAGTAAGCAACAGGACACTTCAGCAACTTCAGGTAAGCTACTGTATTATTGTTGGTCTACTTTTACATGTCAGTCACTTTGAAATGTTGCTTCATTTTGATCCAAGTATATTACAAACAGCATCATACAGAATTTTAATTTTTTATATTATCTCATCTTTCTAAGATCCTGTGGAAAAACATAAAAATAAACTTAAAGAAGACAAATGCTGTTGCACGTAGGGATCGTTTCAAGACTGGTGGTGGACCCCCAGAAAGACCGGAGACCGATGACCTCGATCACTGATAGCCAGCAGCCCCTGGGAGGTTTCCCTGATGATGATCATTTGGACAGTTCAGATGGGGCCCCGTTCCAATCCTCATTTGGTAGGTCACATTAATTCAATATGTGCCATCCATAAACTGCAGGGAATATGTATTGTTGTCAGTCATTTCTTGCAGTCCTTTAACCAGAAATATTTAATGAACTGAACTTTTGAATACATATTGTTCACTAATGCAGCAATATAATACTTTTCAGATGATCACCAGAGCTTGGAGGTCCTGAGACAGGATGAAAGTCAGCCCACTACAGCTGCAGCAGCCTGGAGGGAAGATGGTGTCACTAATTCTGGCCAGATGAGAAGGACCAAGAGGCTGACCATGCACGAGAAACTGGCCATGGAATTCCATTGGCACAAATTAAAGTATTTAAAAGATGAACATGAAATGAAGATAAAAATACTTCATGTTGAGTTAGCCATGAAGGAGGAAGAGAGAAACATGAAGCAGCAGCAGTACCAATGTTCTACTGAAACCAGCACCAGTTCAGGGTCCCGATATCTCAATTTGTGAAATAAAACTTTTGTTCATCATCAATCTGTGGCAATTGTTGTCTTCAATCATCTGAGGTAACTTTATTGTGAGAAGTGCCGCAAAGCAAAAGCATCTCTGCATGCCAGTCCATACCTGTCATTGTCTGGCTCAACCATGGGAAGATCTGGTTCATCCCTATGTTCCATTTGAGGATCTGGGCAGCCATGCTGTTTGAGGTAATTGTGAAGCACTGCTGTTGCAATTATGACAATACAGCATCTTCTTGGTTCAAAGCGCAATGTGTTTCTGAGACACTGGAAACGACTCTTCCATACACCAAACATGCGCTCCACTGTACCTCTGGTACGGATATGAGCTTGATTGTACCGCTGCTGCTCAGGTGTGACTGCATGAAGGTAAGGGGTGAACAAGAAGTTGGTCTGTGCATACCCACTGTCACCAAGTATGATTCCACTATGTTGACCACCTTTAAACTGAGCGTACAGACAGGAGTTCTGGAAAATTCTTGAGTCATGAGTTGCACCTTTCCAACGTGCAACAATGTTGGAGAACTGCATAGTGGGAGTGCACACACTTTGTACATTTATTGAGAACCAGTTTTTACAATTTCTGTACTCCTCAGAATCTGCAGTAGAGGGACACTTTATTGGAATATGACTTCCATCAATACAGCCAATGACTCCAGGGAAGTTTCCATATTCAAAGAACTCCACCTTGTAGTTGGCTTGGCCAGCAGCATCAGGAAACTTGATGTAGTCGTCCTTCAGTTCACATATAGCTTTGCACACTTTGTGGACTATTTTGCACACAGTTGGTTCACTTACGCCACACAAATCGCCTGTTTCACGATGGAAGGTTCCACATGCCAAAAACCTTAAGGTGATCAGTACTTGTAGCGAAGGAGGGATAGGCATTCCCCTAAAAGAATCAGATGAAAGCCTTGTTTCAAGCAGACTAATTATGTCTGCTGCAGTTGCTTTGTACATGCGAAAACGGTCAGGAAAGTTGATTTCATCAAAATCATTCAGTGGGTTGCTCCTGTCCATAACCACCCTTCTGTCTGGTCTAAATGGAGCTCTTTCATCATCATTAAAATAGTCCAGGTAATCCATTTTCCTCTATTGCTAAGGTCAATCTGGAGGCCAACATCAATTAATCTGAAGTTAAACCTGCCTCTGGCCAGGTTTAGTTTAAGCCTTTACTTAAATCTAGACTAGTTCTAATCAGACTTCTGGAAATCAGACTTTGTAATTCAGGACTAGAGAAAGTCAGACTATTTTAAAAATTCAATTTCAGTTAGTCCAGCTTAAATCTCCAATTTAGTCTATAATTAGTCTTAATCAGTGTCTGGGAAACCGCCCCTCAGTGTTAGGCCTGCTGCTCCTAGGTAGCTTCTCTGTCACTCCTCTCTCCCTCCCCTCTGTCTGTCTCTAATTGCAGGAGTGGAGTCTGGTGTGGGGGAGTCAGGGTTCCAGCTGCCGCTCATCTACCACAATCAACCACTGCTTCATATACCCGGTCATTCCTCCACGCTGCGTCAGATCATAGTCAAGACAACCACAGTTAGTCTCGCCCCTGACCGAAGTTGCTACCTGTCTGTTATTTGTGTTTTGGCCTGTCCTGATCCGTTTTGTTTTTCAGTTAGTATTGGAACCTGACCCCTGCTACCGCTCCACTCCTGCCATCCACTGGACCACACAACCACCACTGGACCTCACCACTAGCTGTCCACTGGATAACTCTGAACCACTCCTGCTCGGAACCCCCCCGGACCTGTTTGCCTCTCTGGAAACCTGGACTTGCTTTTCCCCTTTCTGGAAACCTGGACTGTACTTAAGTACTTTAAATAAATCTGTTAACTCACACTCTGGCTCTGTGTTTCTGTCTGCATTTGGGTTCAGCTCTTGTTTCAAATGTAACACTTTGTACAAATCAGTGTTTTGTAACATTTTATTAGAGCTACATTTATCTTTATTTAACATATTAAAATATTGTCTGGGCAAGTACGTTTCATACGTATCTGTCCAAACATTGATGCTAGAGAAAAAGTTCATTAGATTAGCGACCTTCTCCAAAGCCGTTACCCCAAGTGAACCATTGTTTTATAAGTTGCAGTTATTGATTGTGTGTGTGTGTGTGTGTGTGTGTGTGTGTGAGATTCTTCAGTGTAATTTGTTTCTTATGCTATGTGAAAGAAATAAACTAAACATCTATTTTTTTCACATCTTTCATGTGTGTATATACCTCAGAAAAAATATAAAGGTCTGGACTACCGCAACCTCAAACCTTAGGCAAAGTCCTAGAGGTAACCCCGAAAAACACATTTAGTAAATTCAGCACCAAAGGTGCTCCAACAAAACTAAATGCACAAGCAGATACAGTTTAATCTTGTTGTGATTAGACATTTTTGTACGTGGTGCAATACAATGTGACTGACTCACATTACCTAAGCAAACAAAGCCCAACAATATCTATGGGTTTAGGTCTCAGGAGTTTGATCACACAGACTCACACAACCAGAGCAAACAAAGTCTAACAACAATTATGAGTTCAGGCCTCCAGAGTTTGATCAAGTTGTTTACATGTTAGTAGCTTTTCATTTGGAGAGGTTAATGAGATCAATGGAGGTTGATGCAGTCTGATAAAAACGTCCCACTGACTCAAACGGATCACATATCCAATTTCTATGAGTCCTGAGGCCTGTACTACGAAGCGAGATTTGGCAATAACGAGGTAACTTCAGGTTCAAACCAGGGTTCTGTGCATCACGACGGTGGATCATTTGTTACCGGGTTAAATCGCTGTGGTAACTTATGCTGAACACCTAAACTGCTCAGGAGCAGATTATGTTGGAGATTAGAGATCAACTGGTGTAAAAGCACCGCCTACTGATCAATACTTGATTGATAACGGCGTCACCGTTCGTAGAAGATCCGGTGGAGCTCAGTGCGCGGAGAGAGAGAGGTGCGCTCAGAAAAGTGAAAACATTTAGAGGCCGACAACATCATTAACATTCCCTGATGGATATCTTTATGAAAGATATAGATTTTGAGCATAGGGAATTACATATATGCTATTTGTCTGCCTCTTGATCCGTGCGTTGCCAATGCGCACATCGGTTTGAATTACATTTTTATATTTTTTTATTTTTTCTCGCGATCACTTACCACTGCCAGGGATGCAACTGAAATAATAGGCTAAAGCAATGTCAGTTTATGGAAAGCACAAGTGTAATTATGGTCAGATCTTGTGGGAAGTGATATTGATAAGCGTTGTGATTTACGCATAACAGTGTGGGCTTTTTTTGCCATCTTTCCTTCCTGTTTTAGGAAGCAATAACTGTATTGTGCTTTGCCTGTAAAACCGTGTCTGTGTTATTTATATTTATGTAGAATTATAATTTGCTCTTCTTATGTAAAATATGCAGCTCTGGTAGATGTTTGTGATTGGTCGTTCTTGCAAACACCGCCTCTTTTATGGGAACGCAAGCGTCGCTGGATTTGGAAACCCTGGGTTGATTGAACTAGTTGTTAACCACCGTGGTGATACAGCTTATGCAGGATCGCGGTTGTTAGGTTAGGTGAAGCCTACCTGGCCTGAGAGCGGCTACCTTCCGACGGACCCGTGAGCGTCTGGCTACCACCTTGCCCGAGAGCGGCTGGCTTCCAACGGGCCCGAGAGCGGCTGGCTACTACCTGGCCCGAGAGCGGCTGGCTTCCGACGGGCCCATGAGCGGCTGGCTACCACCTGTCCCGAGAGTGGCTGGCAACCACCTGGCCCGAGAGCGGCTGGCAACCACCTGGCCCGAGAGCGGCTGGCTACCACCTGGCCCGAGAGCGGCTGGCTACTACCTGGCCCGAGAGCGGCTGGCTTCCGACGGGCCCATGAGCAGCTGGCTACCACCTGTCCCGAGAGTGGCTGGCTACCACCTCGCCCGAGAGCGGCTAGCTACCACCTGGCCCGAGAAAGGCTAGCTACCACCTGGCCCGAGAGTGGCTAGCTACTACCTGGCCCGAGAGCGGCTGGCTACCACCTGGCCCGAGAGGGGCTGGTTACCACTTGGCTACCAGCGGGCCCGAGAGCAGCTGGCTACTATCTGGCCCGAGAGCGGCTAGCTTCCGACGGGAAAATGTTTCTTTCAGCAGTGGAAGAGAGGGAAATTATAGATTGTTCACAAATGTAAAAATAAAACTTCAACAGACTCTAATGATATTGACATGAAAATAGTTAAAAAAAATAATTGAGGGAATTGCAAAACCACTAACGCATATCTGCAGTTTATCATTTCAAATTGGTAAAGTAAAATGAAAATTACAAAGGTCTTACCATTGTACAAAACTGGAGATAAACACCTCTTCACAAATTACAGGCCTGTTTCCTTGCTTCCTCAATTTTCAAAAATATTAGAGAAACTCTTTGTTGGTAGGCTAAACAAATTCATCAATAATCACAACATACTAAATGAGAGTCAATAAGGATTAAGACCCAACAGATCAACAGCTTTAGCAGTTATTGAGCTAATTGAAGAAATCACAAATGCCTTAGACAAAACAAAATATGCAGCTGGGATATTTATTGATCTCAAGAAAGCATTTGACACAATAAATCATGATAGATTAATAAGAAAACTTGAAAGGTATGGTATCAGGGGGGTTGTTTTGAACTGGCTGAGAAGCTATCTACATAAAGTTTGTGAAGTTGGGAGAATCCATGTCGTCTTGTTTGGACATTACTTGTGGTGTCCCCCAGGGGTCAGTGTTGGGACCAATTCTTTTCATTCTGTACATAAATGTAAAACATCAGAATTTCTAAAATTTGTCCTATTTGCAATGACACAAATATTATTTGTACTGGTGAGGATTTGTAGCAGCTTCTGGAGATAATCACATCTGAAATGAGTAAATTAAAAAGATGGTTTGACAGCAACAAATTATCATTACATTTGAGTAAAACAAAAATCAAGTTGTTTGGAAATTGTAAGTCAAATAATCAAGTGATTGTTAAAATAGATAGTGTGACTGTTGAAAGAGTGTATGTAAATAGATTTCTCAGTGTCAAGCTCTGCTGGAAACCTCATATAAAAACACGTTCAATCTAAAGTGTCACGAAGCATCTCAGTAAGGCAAAGCATGTATTGGATTACAAATCACTGCATATTCTATATTGTTGACTGGTTTTACCTTATTTAAATTACTGTGTGGAGGTCTGAGGGAATACCTATAAAAGCACACTGCAACCACTGATCACACTACAAAAAAGAGCTATAAGAACAATTCATAAAGCCGGATATTATGATCATACCAACTAACTATTTTTACTTTCCAGAGCTTTGAAGTTCATTCATCTAGTTGAATTTCAAGTTGCACAAATGATGTATAAAGCTAAAATGAGACTATTAACAGGTAATTTTCAGAAGTTCTTTTTTGATAGAGAGGGGGGTTATAATTTAAGGGATAAGATTAAATTAAAGGTTTGAGCTGTTCGCACGACTATGAAAAGTTAGTGCATTACAATCAGTGGTGTGAAATTGTGGAATGGTCTGAACTAAAGCAATGTCCAAACATAATCCAGTTCAAAAAAAGGTACAAAGCAATGATTCTCAAAAATTAAATGAAAGAAGGGCATTAACAGCTGCAATATATATGTTCGTTGACGTGTGTGTGTGTGTGTGTGTGTGTGGGGGGGGGGTTGTTTTCCACTCTGGGTCTCCTGAAACATGTAAAAACATCCTCCTCCAAACCTTCGACAAATTAGCCAAAGGCATTGCAATAACAATTTCCACCTCTGTCCTTTGGGTCTCGTCCCCAACTACAGAGCAACTCTGCCCACAATTTCAGGCCTTTAGAGTTTGATACAGTTCTTTACAAGTTAGTCGTTCTTGGTGAGGAGTTTTAATGAGATCTATGGAGGGTGAAACGGATGATGAATTCTGGAGATGAACACACTCTAAGTGTGTTTTAAAATCAGGTAAATGAATAAGATGCCAGTACAGGTTACATGTATATTTTGTGACTGTTCTTTTCTTAGTTATTTCCTTGTATACAATCTGTCTCTTTAATTAACTTTTTCAAATCTTAACTCCATATACATTTCTCTATTTATTCTGACAATGTTTAGGCCCTCAGGCCTTATTCAAATAATTGTTGATTTGGTCCTGAAGTACGTAAACACGGCCTCCTCCAAACTTTCAACCAACTAACTTTGCAATTATATCTTCAACTTCTGGCCTTTGGGTCTTGTTAAACATTGAGAGTTTACCACCACTGAGACACTCTGCCCATAAGTTCAGGCCTCTAGAGTTTGATGAAGTTGTTTATAAGTCATTCTTGGTGAAGAGTTTTAATGAGATCCATGGAGGATCAAACAAACTGATAAAAAACATTTCACAGACTCAAACAGTTTACTTAAGTTCAATTCTGGAGATGAACATACTCTCAATGTAAGTGTGTTTTAAAGCAGCCCTATTATGCTCATTTTCAGGTTCATAATTGTATTTTAAGGTTGTACCAGAATAGGTTTACATGGTTTAATTTTCAAAAAACACCATATTTGTGTTGTACTGCACCGCTCTCTCTCACTGCTGCAGATCCTCTTTTCACCTGGTCTCTGTTTTAGCTACAGAGTGAGACCTCTTTTCTTCTTCTTCTTCTGTACTATCTTTGATTGCACTTCACATGCCCAGTAGCTCAGATGTAGATCATGTCAGCTAGCTAGCTCCATAGACAGTAAAAGAAAGGCTGTTTCTACAACTTTGGTCAGTTACAAGGCAGGATTAGCTGGGAGACTTCTAAATGAGGGCGCACATGTAAGTAGTTCTTTTGTAGATTATGGTGAACTTGTGTGTGTTGTAGCAGTGCTTTGCTATTGAGAACGAGGTAGCATGCTAGCGTTAGCCATAGTGTTAGCATGCTAACGCTACGAGCTAATGGTTGCGGTTAGCCTGCTCGTTTCGGCTTGTGACGTCACAAGCCGTGCCGATTTTGAACAGCTCACCCAGAGACTGAAGACAGGACACATTCAGAAACTGTATCTCACTCTAAACAGCATGGGTGGATTTTTATCAAAGTTTGTATGTGTGTGGAAGCACCAGAGACACAACATAACACCCCAAATCCCAGAAAAAGTGATTTTTTCATAATATGGGCACTTTAAGGTCATGTTTATTCTGTGACTGTTATTTCCTTGTATAATATCTACCTCTTTTATTCAGTTTTTTGACAATCTTAATGGATGATGAATTAAATGTAACCTATATAACTCTTGGTGGGTATGTCGAAGTGGACAAATACAGATATGTTTATTTTTTTATTATGTTCATAGTATATTTGCTAATAATCTGCACTAATTCTACCATTGTGTACATTATATGGGTTCACCAACACCTCCACAAGCCAATGTACATTTTCATTGCTGCTTTGTTAGTTAACTCTGTTCTTTTCAGCACTGTTGTCTATCCAAAGCTTTTAATTGACTTTTTATCTGAAAAACAAACCATATCTTATTCAGCCTGTCTCTTTCAATTTCAGTTATTTTACTCTTTAGCTGGTTCAGAGTTCTTACTGCTGGCAGCCATGTCTTATGACAGATATGTGTCTATATGTAAACCTCTGCAATATCACACAATCATGAGAAAAACAACTGTCAGTATTTTCTTGGGTTTGGCTTGGATTGTGCCTGCTTCTCAGATCGCTATACCAGCCAAGGAAAAACTCTGTAGCTTTATTTTAAAAGGAATTTTTTGTAACAATACAGTTTATAAACTTCAGTGTGTAATCTCAGGAGCACGTGTTGTACGAGATTTTATCATACTGCTTAATGTTGCACTTGTCCCTGTGCTTTTCATACTTTTTACATACACAAGGATATTTATAATAACCTATCGAAGTAGTAGAGAAGTCAGAAAAAAAGCTGCACAGACCTGCTTACCTCATCTGATAATTTTGATAAACTTTTCCTTTTTGTGTGCATATGACGTCGCTATAGTTGGACTGGAACCACAATTTCCGAAAATTGTGCATTTAATAATGACTTTACAAATTATTTTGTATCATCCTCTGTTTAATCCAATCATGTACGGACTAAAAATGAAAGAAATTTCTAAACATCTGAAGAGGTTGTTCTGCACAGCCAAAATGAATTGATTTATTAACACTGATCAGTTTTTCTTTTCTCCTGTAACAATACTGAAGATAAGTGACATTTCATGAGCTTATGGCATCCAATGTAAGAGTTTGTGTATATGACTGATACACAGTAAAGAGTAACCTTGGCATCTACTATGTAACAACTGATCAATTCATTTTCTCAGAGTATTTTAATTCTGTTGTTTTATTCTGAATCTGTTGCTCTAAAAGAAGTCCATCAATAAATATTACACACACAATACCAGTGAAAGGTATATTTGCATTTATTATTTGTTTATTTTCCGAAATCATGTCTTTATGTGTGCACTTAAAGGAAAAGCAATCAAATTGTGTTGGTTTACAATGTTTGAAAATGGCTTTCATCTGTTTTTGCAAATGAACTATTTACCACAACCACCACTGGGCCGTAACTTCCCCGAAGATATCAAGTCATGTCATCAGCATTTTTTACTAAAAATGTGTTTGCATCCACTAAAGGGCAGTTACCTTCTATAACAGTTAAACATGCCTTTTTAAATATCCTAGAATGTCTTTAAAACTGTTTTAGTTGAGAGAAATGTTTTATTAGATTTTTATACCACTCACAAATGTCACAAATTGCCATCTCACAAGCCCACTCCTGGATTGACGGCACCCCTTCATTCTTCCATCCTCTTAAAATAATCTGTCTGGCTATTGTCAAACTAGTCTGGATCAATCTTATTATGTGCTCATTTTACTATTTCTAATGCCGACCTAACACCAAATAACTTCAAGAGATTCCACAAATTTCCAATATCAGAATGAAATCATGAGAGCCTTGCTAGAGTTGGAGCTAGCGTTGGTGTAAGGTGGTCATAACACTCAGTCCCAGTCAGTCTTTTTCCTGTCTTGACGTTCCGACAAAATCAATCATGTTTCAAGTTTTAAGTCTTGGTCGAAAAATCTTCTCTGTGACTAAAACCTCAGTGACATTATGACAGATTACTTTAGATGTGAGATGGGGTCAGACTTTAGTCTTTTCATAGTCTTTTTAGAGTCTTCTAGTGTATGTTAGTCATTAGCCGAGAAAAATTAAGAAACTCCACTCTTGATGTGAACACATGAAATTCTGGTTATGTCAAAACAAGGCAGATATTGGATATTTTTTCTGATCTGTTTCGGGTTCATTATAAACCTGTTATCAAACAAACAGCCTTGCTAACATTGGCAGAGATTTCCACTATACTTTTCTTTGTCCATGTTATTTTAGCACCTGCTGCATTTTAGAAAGGGGTCTAGCTAGCATTAGCTCTTTCATAGGTTGATATGTGGTGATGGTGAATGAAATTTGTATTTGGTACAGTATGAAAAAAAACACTCAGGATCCAGTGTCAACAGCAGACCATATTACACAATAAATAATCACAATATTGCTGAGACAATAAAGAGCTGAATGCTATGACCAGTGTTTTCCTTAGGTTAGTTGAAGACTTAGGTGCATGCATTTGGTGGATGGTTTAGGGGTCAAACCTCAAGGAAATGTTAAGTTTTTCCACCATCCACCATTATAACCAATATCGAGTGGACAATGAGAACAGAGTAGGAGAACAACTACAACTGTAACTGTAAATGTGATGAAAATACACTTAAATACAACAGTTATAATACACTTTATGATTAAGTGATTAAAATTGAATTGGTGGTTATACTGGCTGCAGACATGTAAGTAACTACATCTGCTGTTGAAATATTTATTATGTCACTGTGACTTCAAAAGGGAATTTTGACTTCTAGGTTTACATGGAAATACCGTTGACTTGTGTTTTTCTAATCGGAGTGGGTTTAGCGTCTTTGGAAGGGTTGTCACTAGTTTCAGGTGATACCACACATGCAGTACACTGATGAGAAAATGACCCTGTATATTTTGATCCCAACTTGCTCTTATGTTGACACATTTTACATTTGTATGACTTTGTTAAAATACATCGTAATACAGATATAGTATGGACAGCACTGCATGAAAAGTGGGATTTTCGTCATTAAGCGGCACTGTAGATTGTCGTGGAACTTCAGGTTTACGACTGTATACAGCAATTTACAGGCAACACCGAAAACTGACGTGAATTGTCGGAAATTGACGTGGGCCTTGCTTGGCAGTTGTCCCCCCATGACCCCCCTCCCTCTAATTCTAGGGGAGGCTTTAACATGTAAATGAAAATGCTGTGAGCTATCCATCCATCTTCGTCCGCTTATCCGGTCTCGGGTCTCGGGGGTAGCAGCTCCAGCAGGGGACCCCAATCTTCCCTTTCCCGAGCCATATTAACCAGCTCCGACTGGGGGATCCCGAGGCGTTCCCAGGCCAGGTTGGAGATATAATCCCTCCACCTATTCCTGGGTCTTCCCCGAGGCCTCCTCCCAGCTGTACGTGCCTGGAACACCTCCCTAGGGAGGCGCCCGGGGGGCATCCTTACCAGATGCCCGAACCACCTCAACTGGCTCCTTTCGACGCAAAGGAGCAGCGGCTCTACTCCGAGCTCCTCACGGATGACTGAGCTTCTCACCCTATCTCTAAGGGAGACACCAGCCACCCTCCTGAGGAAACCCATTTCGGCCGCTTGTACACAGTAAAAACTGGGGTGTTAATATTTCAGAGTAAAGTTATTTTAACCCAGATAGAGTATTTTCAACATTTTAGAGAGTAAAGTTGCTCTATCAGTAGAGTTAAGAGTGAGTGTAAAAATCTGCAGATACGCAGTGACAATTTCAACTCTACAGCAGTGATAAATACCCGCCACTCTGCTGTACTGAAGTTTGGCACGTACATTGGTGGAGGAAGATTGCAAAGGAGTAGGTCACTGATATTGCTAGGTAAGTAACATCCCTGTGTTGTCAACACCAAACCGGTATTTTTTAACTTTACACAATTTTAGAGTTGTGCTGATGTTAGTTGAGGTCATATTACGAGTTCCATGCGGTGGTCCCCCTTGCAGTGAGCTCGTCATCAGCCAGCTAAATTAGCTTGTCAGTTCAGATGTTTGACAGCAATAACTGTTATAAGATATGCCCTTGGAATATGTTGGATATTTTTGTGAATGGGTTGCTGTTTCATATGGCTAAAAATAGGTAACATTAACTTAATCAGTTCGTTTGAAGGACACTACAGTTTGGCATGGTGATTGTGCTTGCCATGGGGTTAGCTAGCAATCAGTATCGGTAACTGTCTTTCTTTATGTGTTGCAATATTTTCACGAATGAAGTTGGTCAGAATGGTAAATACGTAAAATAACGTTCGCTAACAACAAAACATTTATACAGATAGTATTGTTAGCTAACGTTATTGTTAGCTTCCCAGGCTTTCCTACACTAAGGTTAATCTGTTTTTTTATATACACTGGTAATGTTAGCATGCTTCTGATAGTTAGCTAGCTGTTGGTGTTATAAAACGATAACTTAGATCACTGATTGCATGACGGGTTTGTTTAACATTGCTTAACCATTTTAACGGTTACTGTTCGAACTAAAATAGCTAATGAGCTAGCTAACTTTGGCACATAGTTATTTGGTAGCTAATGGGACAACGTGCCTCTAAACTTTAACTAGCCTACACCCATTTGCTGCAGAAAATAGTAGCCTAACGTTATATTCAACCAGTAACACTTTGTCTTCTTCAGCCTTTGTAATTGCAGTGTAACGTCTAAGTAATGCATAGTGCATTGCGTAGCACTACTGAGAGAAATGGATAGGTAGCTAACTCTTAGTTGAACCAGCCCTAAATGATGATTTTAATATATATTTTCTTTGTTAACAGAGGCAAAATGCTGTTGCGCGTTCAGCTCGGGGAAGAGCAGAAATACGTCAAGTTGTCTGAGCTGACATTCAATGCTTTCTTGAAAGAAGGTGGGTATATTAGGTTAAAGCAATATATATCACCCTAATGACAACATAATACAGCATTAAGCTATTATCTTATGATATCTAGTTAGGTCCATAATCATTTCTGCTGTGCTTTATATTTTCAGTAACATAAAATCAGGTGTAGATCCTTGTCTTTCATCATTTTGTGAATACATGAGGCAAACTTAAATATGACCTTGGATTCTTGTGAGAAGGGAATGCATGTTTTTTGTATTTTTTTAAACAGTGTGTCTAAAATTCAACATACCAGAAAGCAGACAGCCAGACATTAAGGTGTATGACCAGTCTGACACAGAAGTTGACTCATGTTTTTGAAGAAATAGTGAAGGAGTCACCTGGAACTTTCAGAATCATGCTGGGCAATGGACTTGGTATTCATTCAGACAATTCACAAATTAGTTTGTTTAGTTTAAAGAATGAGAACATTTATTGTCTTAAAAATAACAGTTTCTTGTAATATGTTTCTATGTTTTGCACAAATTTCATAATGAACAGATACTTCTCAATCATCATCGTGCTCGGGTACATCTGATGACACCGTCATTCTGAATTTCACTGTGTGTGACCATGTTGAAGAAGTAGCCGCTGGCGAAGGAAGCCAGCCTAAAAGGCCATGCCACATAAACAATGAGGCAAAAGCGGTAAGTGGTCAACTTGCTGTTAAGTCCAATCTGAATGTTGTTTCATCATGGGAAGTGTTCTTAAGATAACTATTTTTTGAGCATTACATATGGTTTTACAATTACGGAAAGCACATTTTATTCCACCTATAGTTGATTGAAAAAATCCTAACATCAAAGCCTGGTGGTGAACGCATTATGCAAGAGTATGGAAAAACCAAATCTCTGACAGATGCCACCAGAAGACAGATGATTAACATACTTGCTGCTGAGATGACAGAAACACATAGGTAAGCATTAAGCATATAGATGGGCTGTAAAGAAACATTGTTATTATTTTACAGTTATTAATTATGTAAAATGTGTTGTGCAATGTCAATTCAGTGTGATATTAACTTTGAATTCATATGCTAGGACATCTCCCCCCAAAAGTGTCAGAGTGACGTATGCACAGGGGATAGTAGCTTTGTTTCCCTATCTAGAAGACCCATACTCACAGCATGGATATGTAAGTAAATGTTGCAGCACTATGCACATATTCACTCTTTGAAATGGGAATAGTACTCCTTTATAATTTATTTATAATCACATAGGAACATTACTACGATCCGGAGAGTGGTTCGGGATACCTTGCATGGCGATTGAAGACCATACAAAGAAAAACAGCAGAGGAAAGAGATGCCTCAGTCAGCAAATCTCCTAAAGGTATGTTTACTGATCAGTGACATATAATTATAATGGTGACTTGTGAATTGTACAGAAAGGAGTTCTTAACATTGTATTTTGTCTTAAGTTGGTGGGCCAGGCCGTGGTCGTCAGCCCTTCACCTATGACAGAGAGCCATCTGATGAGGATGTGGAAGCAGCTATTGCTGTTTTGAGACACTCTGCTGATGAAAACACTGTCCGTGAGAAGATGAAAATGACCTTCACATATCGGCAAGTAATGGTCAACGATGAAGCCAAATCATCAGATGTCTTCTTGGTCTTCCCAAGATTTCTGGACACACCAGGACTGGTATGACAACTTAATTCATTGCATCACCAAAATATCCAATGTAGCATCAGGTAACACTCATCATTTCTGTCTTTGTGTGTTACATTGCAGATAGAACAAGATTTCAGACTTCTGTTTGGTGAGGCCACGGCCAACAAATTCTTGGAGAAGTGGCCAACCACTTTCAAAGCAAAAGTAATAAAGGAAAGCCATGGACTTGTACCCACCACAGAACTCTTGGATTTGATGTGCAATGCTGAGTCAGCTGCTGAAGTTGAGAATGGTATGAATGAACTGTTTTACTTTTTATTATGTAGGTGTGCAGTATACATTTCCGTAATGGTGCAAGTTGTCAATTTGAATGTTATGCTATGGCATAATGTTAACCAGGTTTTTATTTACTTATTTGTAGGCTGGGACAGTGACATGTCTGCCATCTTGCTGCTGCTACATTTGCTACCACCATCTGCATAAGGTAGAAAGAGGCTGGGAAGGATGTCTGCATATCAAGCTGTAGATCAGCTCATCAGATTTCAAAAGGTATGCTTAACAGTTGTTTAAAATATATCTTCCATCACGTCAATCTTGTGCACAGTTTGAGGTGATCTGATCTATTGTCAGAGATTAGTCACCAAAACAATTCTGTTGAATGTGTTTTGTTGTAGGTTGGAACCAGTGTGCAGCAGCATCTAGACAACATCACCCAAAGCAGTCAGCCCTACCACACAGAGCAGCATTCACTCCTACTCCATTGTGGTTGACAAGCATGCAGTTCCATGCAAGGCAACAGGTTCAGTAGGAGCTTTTGACGAAGTCTTTAAAGCCCATTACGTCTTTGGTACGTCATACAGTTCTTCCTTGAGCAGCTTTTTCACTTTTGTGCAAACAACCATCTATAACATCGACATGGGGGAAACAAAGGAGACTCCTAGAGTTGCAGAGTTGCGAGCAAGAATGGTGCGTTGAGATAAAACTATGAAGTGTTTTCTTTGCAAAAGTGACCATGGAAGTCCAAGCAACCTTGTTAAGCACCTTAAGGTAATTCATGGGCTATGTACAGGCAGGACTCTTTTTCTGAAATGTGGTCAAGAAGGATGCTCACGTTCTTTTGGTAGCTTTTCTGGTTTTAGAAAGCATCTTAATAAGTGCCATGGAAGCAGTTTAGTTGATTCTGTAGAAGATGATCTTTCATATCCTCAAAGTACCGTCAACACAAGTAATGTTTCTCACGTTGAAGTGTCGACTGAATGTTTAGAGGCTGAGTCAGAGTTACTTTCGCCATACATTGTAAATAGTTGTGCAGCTGTAATTTCTGATCTAAAGGCAGCAGGTGTTGGCCAAAGTACAGTGAATTCCATGGAAGAGATCGTTCAAGATATCCATCAGCATGCTAAAGAGACAGTGATAAAGCATGTATTTAGTAATGAAAGAGAAACCGAGATGTGCAAGAAAGTTGAGGCGTGTTTTGAGGGGTTAGAGAATTTATGACTGCCAAGTGGGAAATAGTAGAACCAGTTGAATGTGTGATTGGTTCAAGATTTGACACAAGACTGTGTCCAGTGTCCACCACGGTGTTCGTGGGTTACCGCCCCTTGAGGCACCTAAGACCACAGTTCCTTGCCTCAGCATCAGCAATGGAAACTTTGAACATTGTCCACTCGGGTTCAATGCCCCCAGCCTCCACAGGGATGCACGAAAAGCTCCGCCGGAGGTGTGAGTTGAAAGTCTGTCGGACAGGGGCCTCCTCCAGATGTTCCCAATTTACCCGCAATACCCGTTTGGGCTTACCAGGTCTGTCCAGAGTCTTCCCCCACGCCCTGACCCAACTCACCACCAGATGGTGATCGGTTGACAGCCCTGCCCCTCTCTTCACCCGAGTGTCCAAAACATACGGCCTCAGATCAGATGAAACGATTATAAAATCGATCATTGACCTTTGGCCTAGGGTGCTCTGGTACCAAGTACACTTATGAGCATCCCTATGTTCGAACATGGTGTTCGTTATAGACAATCCATGACTAGCACAGAAGTCCAACAACAAACAACCACTCTGGTTTAGATCAGGGAGGCCGTTCCTCCCAATCACACCTCTCCATGTATCTCCATCATTGCCCACGTGCGCGTTGAAGTCCCCCAGCAGAACTATGGAGTCCCCCACTGGAGCCCCATACAGGACTCCACTCAAGGTCTCCAAGAAGGCTGAATACTCCGAACACTTGTTTGGTGCATATGCACAAACAACAGTCAGAGTTTTCACCCCCACAACCCGCAGGTGTAGGGAGGCGACCCTCTCATCCACCGGGGTAAACTCCAACGTAGCGGCGCTCAGCCGGGGGCTTGTGAATATCCCCACACATGCCCGGCGCCTCACACCCTGGGCAACTCCGGAGAAGAAAAGAGTCCAACCCTTATCCAGGAGTATGGTTCCAGAACCGAGACTGTGCATAGAGGTAAGCCCCACCAGATCTAACCGGTAGCGCTCCACCTCCTGCACCAGTTCCGGCTCCTTCTCCCACAGAGAGGTGACATTCCACGTCCCCAGAGCCAGCGTCTGCTGCCCGGGTCTGGTAACTGATAAAAGAGTTGTCTGTACACTCTGACAAACTTCACTTGGAAACACACAGGAGTTGTTCAAGACGTACGGAGCGTTTTTTTTGTTTTCTACTCCGTATCACCTCCGGGGCTCCGTGAAGATGCACCCACAGAAAAGGAAAATACAATGTAAGTATATGATTATTAATGAAACGGCGAGCTAGTCTGTATTGAGGTGACTATATATATATATATATATATATATATATATATATATATATATATATATTATAATAATAATGGCCCAGGGTGACCAATAGCCTAACCCATGCCAGACCTGCCAACCAATCATTTTTCTTGTTTAAAAGTAGTGGTTTCATCCAATACTGAGTGAGGAAATTCAAGCCAGGCCAGACACTCTCTGGCCAGGCATGCGTTGCTGCTATTCATATGCTTATTAGAGCCATTCGCACCTCCGCGGGAGCTCTCCACATACGTCATGGTTCATTTCCGACAATATGTGGCACAGACGAACACAGGCTGAATATTTTCGATAACTGCCGAAAAGTAGGGGGATTTCCGGGCATTTACAGGGCCAAAAATCCCACTTTTCATGCAGTGCAACATACAATTGGTTTACTGATTCTGAAAGCTGAAGCCCTCATATTTTCTAAGTAGTAAAACAATCACATCTTCTGATCTTCTTCTGATACCGTGTGCCAATTTTTTTTTTTTTCAGAGGATGTCGAAGGCATGTCAAAGGCATTGGCTAGTACTCATTGACTAACTTGGTTAGGTTTAAGCAAGAGGAGTGGGATGGTTAGGGTTGGGGTAAGAATGTCAGGGTAACCCAATCAGAGATAGCGTAAAGGTCTTTTCAGGCGATAAGCAACACTTTGGCTGCATAGCTGCGTAGCTGCTTGGATCTGTGGGGTCCCACTGCTCTTCTCATGTGAATGGACAGGCAGACAAGAGAATCTGTTTCAACCTGAATGGGGGCAATCCACTATTTTCCGGCAATGAACAATGGCCTCAGATTTGGAGGTGCTGGCCCTCATCCCAAACGTGTTACACTCGGCTACAAAGCAATTCTCAGGTCCCCAAACCTGACACTCTCCTCCCCCGGCAGCACCTTAAACTCCTGTCCATGAAAATCACAAACAAGATCGGTGAGGAGGGACAGCCCTGGCGGAGGCCAATGCCCACTGAAAATGTGCTTAAACTACTGCTGAGGATACAGAAACAACTCTCACTGTGGTCATATAAGAACCGAATGGAACGCACTAACAGCCCCAGTACCCCATATTCTCGCAAGACCCCTCAACAAGACCACCCAAGCGATTCGATTGTAAGCCTTCTGCAAGTCAACAAAGCACATGTAGACTGGATGGACAAACTGAAGCGCTGGTCCACTGTTCCACGGCCAGAATTGAATCTGAATTGTTTCTCCTAAATTTGAGGTTCGACAATCAGCAGAGACTCAATTTCCAACACGCAGCAGAGTCTATCACCAGGAGGCTGAGTAGTGTAATACCCCGATAACTGGAGCACACTCTCGGCTCTCCTCTCATTGAAAACGTATTACTAGGCATGTCAATCGCTCCCTGTCTAAAAGTAAGGCCGGACAACTTTTCGCCATCCTAGAAAAATAATACCATTGTTCTGGGTTCGTCAGGCCTAACAAAGGCAGAATTCTGTGTCCGTATATCATCAGGAAAAAGCTGTTAAACCTGTTGTTTTGTTGAACAGCCACCTGTGGCACCTTCCAGAAGGCTAAGGCTGAAACAGGTAGTGAGCATGGTGGAATGGATTAGATATAATTTTACCTGCTCATTTGATTATGCACTGTGTTGTATAGTGATTCTATTGATGGTAGTGGGGAGCCTAGGATCTGTTGATAATATGTGTGAGTGTCCAGGCTGCTGTGCAAAATGGTTAGGTAGAAAACACAAGACTTTCACCCAGGAAACAGGTATTCATCTCCCGGGAGTACTACTTAAGGGGACCGGTGTTTTTTAACCCAAACCACAATCCTTTTTCAAATCTTAACTCCATATACTTTTCTCTATTTATTCTGACAATGTTTAGGCCCTCAGGCCTTATTCAAATAATTCTTGATTTGGTCCTTTAGTACGTAAACATGGCCTCTTCCAAACTTTCGACCAACTAACTTTGCAATTATATCTTTAACTTCTGGCCTTTGAGTCTTGTTAAATGTTGAGAGTTTACCACCACTGAGACACTCTGCCCATAAGTTCAGGCCTCTAGAGTTTGATGAAGTTGTTTATAAGTCATTCTTGGTGAAGAGTGTTAATGAGATCCATGGAGGATCAAACAAAATGATAAAAAACATTTCACAGACTCAAGCAGTTTACTGGAGATGAACATACTCTCAATGTAAGTGTGTTTTAAGGTCATGTTTATTCTGTGACTGTTATTTCCTTTTATAATATCTACCGCTTTTATTTGTTTTTTTGAAAATCTTAATGGATGATGAATTAAATGTAACATATATAACTCTTGGTGGGTATGTCGAAGTGGACAAATACAGATATGTTTATTTTTTTATTATGTTCATAGTATATTTGCTAATAATCTGCAGTAATTCTACCATTGTGTACCTTATCTGGGTTCACCAAAACCTTCACGAGCCAATGTACATTTTCATTGCTGCTTTGTTAGTTAACTCTGTTCTTTTCAGCACTGTTGTCTACCCAAAGCTTTTAATGGACTTTTTATCTGAAAAACAAACCATATCTTATTCAGCCTGTCTCTTTCAATTTCAGTTATTTTACTCTTTAGGTGGTTCAGAGTTCTTACTGTTGGCAGCCATGTCTTATGACAGATATGTGTCTATATGTAAACCTCTGCAATATCACACAATCATGAGAAAAACAACTGTCAGTATTTTTTTGGGTTTGGCTTGGATTGTACCTGCTTCTCAGATCGCTGTACCAGCTGGTTTGAGTGCCAAGGAAAAACTCTGTAGCTTTATTTTAAAAGGAATTTTTTGTAACAATACAGTTTATAAACTTCAGTGTGTAATCTCAGGAGCACGTGTTGTACGAGATTTTATCATACTGCTTAATGTTGCACTTGTCCCTGTGCTTTTCATACTTTTTACATACACAAGGATATTTATAATAACCTATCGAAGTAGTAGAGAAGTCAGAAAAAAAGCTGCACAGACCTGCTTACCTCATCTGATAATTTTGATAAACTTTTCCTTTTTGTGTGCATATGACGTCATTATAGTTGGACTGGAACCACAATTTCCGAAAATTGTGCATTTAATAATGACTTTACAAGTTATTTTGTATCATCCTCTGTTTAATCCAATCATGTACGGACTAAAGATGAAAGAAATTTCTAAACACCTGAAGAGGTTGTTCTGCACAGCCAAAATGAATTGATGTATCAACACTGATCAGTTTTTCTTTTCTCCTGTAACAATACTGAAGATAAGTGACATTTCATGAGCTTATGGCATCCAATGTAAGAGTTTGTTTATATGACTGATACACAGTAAAGAGTAACCTTGGCATCTACTATGTAACAACTGATCAATTCATTTTCTCAGAGTATTTTAATTCTGTTGTTTATTCTGAATCGGTTGCTCTAAAAGAAGTCCATCAATATTACACACACAATACCAGTGAAAGGTTTATTTGCATTTATTATTTGTTTATTTTCCGAAATCATGTCTTTATGTGTGCACTTAAAGGAAAAGCAATCAAATGGTGTTGGTTTACAACGTTTGAGAAGGCTTTCATCTCTTTTTGCAAATGAACTGTTTACCACAACCACCACTGGGCCGTAACTTCCCCGAAGATATCAGGTCATGTCATCAGCATTTTTTACTAAAAATGTGTTTGCATCCACTAAAGGGCAGTTACCTTCTATAACAGTTAAACATGCCTTTTTAAATGTCCTAGAATGTCTTTAAAATGTGACTAATTAAGAGAAATGTTTAATTGGATTTTTATACCACTCACAAATGTTTACTGGCGGGCAGACAGACAGACACACAGATACATTTAAAGAAGAAAGAAACTAGAATGATACATTTTCTATTTCTTTGTTGTGATTAACAATTTTTATTTTTTACCAACATCCCCCCACTTGTCATCACCATCCATTCAGACAAAAATCAAGAATAGATTAAACAGTAACTACAATATTCAAGAACATTAAACGAAATAGTAAAAAAAAAATAGACAATAAACCAAATAATAATATGTATAAATGACAACACCTTAAGCCCATCTTACATGTCTCTCACAAGAACAAAGCTTCTTAGGAGCCCTCCAGAAAGCTCAGATACTTTTACCATTTTCTAGTATAGACATCCAATCTGGCAAACCGTTTTTATGACATTTTTCCAAATGTCCCCATCCTTGCCATCTCACAAGCCCACTCCTGGATTGACGGCACCCCTTCATTCTTCCATCCTCTTAAAATAATCTGTCTGGCTATTATCAAACTAGTCTGGATCCAGCTTCTTATGTGATCATTTTACTATTTCTAATGCCGACCTAACACCAAATGACTTCAAGAGATCCCACAAATTTCCAATATCAGAATGAAATCATGAGAGCCTTGCTAGAGTTGGAGCTAGCGTTGGTGTAAGGTGATCATAACACTCAGTCCCAGTCAGTCTTTTTCCTGTCTTGACGTTCCGACAAAATCAATCATGTTTCAAGTTTTAAGTCTTGGTCGTAAAATCTTCTCTGTGACTAAAAACTCAGTGACATTATGACAGATTACTTTAGATGTGAGATGGGGTCAGACTTTAGTCTTTTCAAAGTTTTTTTAGAGTCTTCTAGTGTATGTTAGTCATTAGCCGAGAAAAATTAAGAAACTCCACTCTTGATGTGAACACATGAAATTCTGGTTATGCCAAAACAAGGCAGATATTGGATATTTTTTCTGAACTGTTTTGAGTTCATTATAAACCTGTTATCAAACAAACAGCCTTGCTAACATTGGCAGAGATTTCCACTATACTTTTCTTTGTCCATGTTATTTTAGCACCTGCTGCATTTTAGAAAGGGGTCTAGCTAGCATTAGCTCTTTCATAGGTTGATATGTGGTGATGGTGAATGAAATTTGTATTTGGTACAGTATGAAAAAAAACACCCAGGATCCAGTGTCAACAGCAGAGCATATTATACAATAAATAATCACAATATTGCTGAGACAATAAAGAGCTGAATGCTATGACCAGTGTTTTCCTTAGGTTAGTTGAAGACTTAGGTGCATGCATTTGGTGGATGGTTTAGGGGTCCTACCTCAAGGAAATGTTAAGTTTTTCCACCATCCACCATTATAACCAATATCGAGTGGACAATGAGAACAGAGTAGGAGAACAACTACAACTGTAACTGTAAATGTGATAAAAATACACTTAAATACAACAGTTATAATACACTTTATAAGTGATTAAAATTGAATTGGTGGTTATACTGGCTGCAGACATGTAAGTAACTACATCTGCTGTTGAAATATTTATTATGTCACTGTGACTTCAAAAGGGAATTTTGACTTCTAGGTTTACATGGAAATACCGTTGACTTGTGTTTTTCTAATCGGAGTGGGTTTAGCGTCTTTGGAAGGGTCGTCACTAGTTTCACGTGATACCACACATGCAGTACACTGAGTGTGAGAACCTGTTGGAAAATGACCCTGTATATTTTGATTCCAACTTGCTCATATGTTGACACATTTTACATTTGTATGACTTTGTTAAAATACATCGTAATACAGACATAGTATGGACAGCACTGCATAAAAAGTGGGATTTTCGTCATTAAGCGGCACTATAGATTGTCGTGGAACTTCAGATTTACGGCTGTACACAGCAATTTACAGGCAACACCGAAAACTGTCATGAATTGTCGGAAATTGAAGGTGGGCCTTGCTTGGCAGTTGTCCCCCCATGACCCCCCCTCCCTCTAATTCTAGGGGAGGCTTTAACATGTAAATGAAAATGCTGTGAGCTATACAAGTGCAAATCAGGGTAGCAGCAGGGGGAGTTTTACCCCAGGTGACATTTTTCTAAAAGGTATTAAGTTCATTTTAAGAAAATCTCTTAAAATAGATTAGGCTCAGTACAGCCTAATTGTAGACTCTTCAATTTTAGCTTGAATTGATTTATTTAATGAAAGTATGCTAGATTAATTACTGTGTATGTCATTAGCAATGACCAATGTTATGTAAAAAAGATACACAAAATAATTTATTTCAACAATTAGTTTTAATCAGGCTTTGCCACAAAGATAAAATGTGCATTCCATGCAAACAACATCACAGTCTCCTAGAGCTCATCCACTGTGCATAGTGGCATGACTACAGTGACCTTTCTTTGGTCTTGCTCATCCAAGATTGTCTGGTGGAATGGAGACAGAGGCACCACTGTACAGTTTTCTAAGAGAAGTCTTTCTGCTGACACCAAAACACTGTGCTTCACATAAAGCATTTCAGCTTTGTCATTGCATGATAAGGTTCCAACCATTTGTCTTCTTAAAATACTGGCAAATTCAGCACCATATTCACATGTCCATGGCATATGAAGCTGTTGGCTCTGCTGAAATGGCCTCATAATCTAGACTTCAATTGTCCTATTGTTATTAAGCTTTCCCAGTATTCCATTACAACTCCCTGTAATTCACCTCCACACCAGTGTGTGCGCTGTTCGCGCCCTGCTGGTTAACCTGCTCCTCTTTGTTTCTCTCTATCACTCTGCCCCTACCCCCGCCCCGCCTTCACTGCTTCAATTTGAAAATAGTGGAGGGAGATGAGTCCGAGAGTTAGAGGAAAAGCTTCCAAAGTATGGGAGTATTTCAGGCCAACTGGTAAAAGAGTTGTCTGTATACTCTGTCAAACTTCACTTGGAAACATACAGGAGTTGTTCAAGACGTACGGAGCGTTTTTTTTTCTCTCCTCCGTATCACCTCCAGGGCTCCGTAAAGCGCCCACAGAAAAGGAAAATACAACGTAGATGATTGTTAATGAAACGGCGAGGTAGTCTGTTAGGGTTAGTTATATATATATATATATATATATATATATTATAATAATGATGGCCCAGGGTGACCAATAGCTTAACCCATGACAGACCTGCCAACCAATCACGGGAGATTTTTCTTGTTTGGAAGTAGTAGTTTCATCCACTATTGAGTGAGGAAATTTAAACCAGGCCAGACACTCTCTGGCCAGGCACGCGTTGCTGCTATTCATATGCTTATTAGAGCCATTCGCACCTCCGCGGGAGCTCTCCACATACGTCATGGTTCGTTTCCAACAATATGTGGCACAGACGAACGCGACGTTCACAGGCTGAAAATTGTTGATAACTGCCGAAAATTAGGGGGATTTCCGGGCGTTTCCGGGGCCGAAAATTCCCACTTTTCATGCAGTGCAACATACAATTGGTTTACTGATTCTGAAAGCTGAAGCCCTCATATTTTCAAAGTAGTAAAACAATCACATCGTCTGATCTTCTTCTGATACCATGTGCTAATTTTTTTTTTCAGAGGATGCCGAAGGCATGTCAAAGGCATTGGCTAGTACTCATTGACTAAGTTGGTTAGGTTTAAGCAAGAGGAGTGGGATGGTTAGGGTTAGGGTAAGAATGTCAGGGTAACCCAATCAGAGACAGAGTAAAGGTCTTTTCAGGCGATAAGCAACACTTTGGCTGCGTAGCTGCTTGGATCTGTGGGGTCCCACTGCTCTCCTCATGTGAATGGACAGGCAGACAAGAGAATCTGTTTCAACCTGAATGGGGGCAATCCACTATTTTCCGGCAATGAACAATGGCCTCAGATTTGGAGGTGCTGGCCCTCATCCCAAACGTGTTACACTGGGCTGCAAAGCAATTCTCAGGTCCCCAAACCTGACACTCTCCTCCCCCGGCAGCACCTTAAACTCCTGTCCATGAAAATCACAAACAAGATCGGTGAGGAGGGACAGCCCTGGCAGAGGCCAATGCCCACTGAAAATGTGCTTAAACTACTGCTGAGGATACAGAAACAACTCTCACTGTGGTCATATAAGAACCGAATGGAACACACTAACAGCCCCAGTACCCCATATTCTCGCAAGACCCCTCAACAAGACCACCCAAGCGATTCGATTGTAAGCCTTCTGCAAGTCAGCAAAGCACATGTAGACTGGATGGACAAACTCCCAAGCCCCCTCAAGTAGTCTCGCAAGGTTGAAGCGCTGGTCCACTGTTCCACGGCCAGAATTGAATCTGAATTGTTTCTCCTAAATTTGAGGTTCGACAATCAGCAGAGACTCAATTTCCAACACGCAGCAGAGTCTATCACCAGGAGGCTGAGTAGTGTAATACCCCGATAACTGGAGCACACTCTCGGCTCTCCTCTCATTGAAAACGTATTACTAGGCATGTCAATCGCTCCCTGTCTAAAAGTAAGGCCGGACAACTTTTCGCCATCCTAGAAAAATAATACCATTGTTCTGGGTTCGTCAGGCCTAACAAAGGCAGAATTCTGTGTCCGTATATCATCAGGAAAAAGCTGTTAAACTTGTTGTTTTGTTGAACAGCCACCTGTGGCACCTTCCAGAAGGCTAAGGCTGAAACAGGTAGTGAGCATGGTGGAATGGATTAGATATAATTTTACCTGCTCATTTGATTATGCACTGTGTTGTATAGTGATTCTATTGATGGTAGTGGGGAGCCTAGGATCTGTTGATAATATGTGTGAGTGTCCAGGCTGCTGTGCAAAATGGTTAGGTAGAAAACACAAGACTTTCACCCAGGAAACAGGTATTCATCTCCTGGGAGTACTACTTAAAGGGACCACAATCCTTTTTCAAATCTTAACTCCATATACATTTCTCTATTTATTCTGACAATGTTTAAGCCCTCAGGCCTTATTCAAATAATTGTTAATTTGGTCCTGAAGTACGTAAACATGGCCTCTTCCAAACCTTCGACCAACTAACTTTGCAATTATATCTTCAACTTCTGGCCTTTGAGCCTTTGTTAAATGTTGAGAGTTTACCACCACTGAGACATTCTGCCCATAAGTTCAGGCCTCTAGAGTTTGATGAAGTTGTTTATAAGTCATTCTTGGTGAAGAGTGTTAATGAGATCCATGGAGGATCAAACAAACTGATAAAAAACATTTCACAGACTCAAGCAGTTTACTGGAGATGAACACACTCTTAATGTAAGTGTGTTTTAAGGTCATGTTTATTCTGTGACTGTTATTTCCTTGTATAATATCTACCTCTTTTATTCAGTTTTTTTAACAATCTTAATGGATGATGAATTAAATGTAACATATATAACTCTTGGTGGTCATGTCGAAGTGGAAAAATACAGATATATTTATTTCTTTATTATGTTCATAGTATATTTGCTAATAATATGCAGTAATTCTACCATTGTGTACATTATATTGGTTTACCAAAACCTCCACGAGCCAATGTACATTTTCATTGCTGCTTTGTTAGCTAACTCTGTTCTTTTCAGCAGTGCTGTCTACCCAAAGCTTTTAATGGACTTTTTATCTGAAAAACAAACCATATCTTATTCAGCCTGTCTCTTTCAATTTCATACGTTTTACTCTTTAGGGGGTTCAGAGTTCTTACTGTTGGCAGCCATGTCTTATGACAGATATGTGTCTATATGTAAACCTTTGCAATATCACACTATCATGAGAAAAACAACTGTCAGTGTTTTCTTGGGTTTGGCTTGGATTCTGCCGGCCTCTCAGGTGGCAGTACCAGCTGGTTTAAGTGCTGATAAAAAACTTTGTAGATTTATTTTAAAGGGAGTTTTTTGCAACAATACAGTTTATAAACTTCAGTGTGTGATCTCAAGAGCACAAATCATACATGATATGGTAATTTTGCTTAATATTGCACTTGTCCCTATGCTTTTCATTCTTTTTACATACACCAGGATATTTATAATAACCTATCGAAGTAGTAGAGAAGTCAGAAAAAAAGCTGCACAGACTTGTTTACCTCATCTGATAGTTTTGATAAACTTTTCCTGTTTGTGTGCATATGATGTGATTATAGTTCAGCTGGAATCTGACTTTCCAAAAACTGTAAATTTAATAATGTCTTTACAAATAGTAATGTATCACCCTCTCTTTAATCCAATCATGTATGGACTAAATATGAAAGAAATTTCAAAACACCTCAAAAAGTTGTTCTGTCAAGCCAAATGTATGTAATGTATTAACACTTAAAACAAATGTACAGACATTTCTTTAATGATTTGATAATGAAGGATATTTTAACTGTATTTTGAAATGTTTTTACAATAAATGCAAAGTAAATAATATTGGAAACATGAACAATGAACTTACTGATCAATGTATTCATAACACCTTTTTGTTCGATCAAGAGATCAGGTTTCCTTTAAATTGTTTAAGGTCAATTTCACTGCTACTAAATCTAAATGATGTATGATGGTTTTGATTGTTTGTATACAGAAATCATGTTAAGTTCATGCAATTATAGGTCAAATTGATATGGTCAAAAACAGAGACTGGCTCTCATCTCAATCAACTCATATTAATACCATATGCCCTCTGAGGTCTAAGCCATTTTTGTCAATCTTTGGTTCGGTCTGGTTTACTTGTTTGAAAATCCTTGTGTAACCTCAACCCTGTGATGCACAATCAAGTTATAGAGATTTTTTCTGAACATCCAGGACTATCAGGATATGTACACTGCAGAGATATCACCTAAATGTATACATTGTTAAAGACAAAAGAAAAGATTAAATGGAAATTTTATTTCACAGAAGAAGAGAATAATGATGAACATGACTTTTGCCATTTTAAAATTGTTCTCCAATCAGAGGAGACAGATTTTGAATAACACATTAAAAACTGTTTAGATTCCCCCCCCCCAGAAAAGTCCAGGGGCCTCATGTATAAACGTTGCATATGCACGAAAACCTTGTGGTTGTGTAATGTGCAGGCCGTCACGCAAACTTTGGCGCAGACGTGAGAATGTGCAGGCCGTCCGCAAAGTCGTGTCTGGCTCTGTAACGTGGCGAATTCTAACTGAAAAGTGCCGAAACTAAACTAAACAACACAAAATAAAATTTCCACTTCAGTTACTCTCAAATGTCTATTACATTGACTATGAAAAAACATGATTATATACGCTGATACTCATGAATCACATCTTTCATACTATTAACTGTTAACTATTAACTGTTTAATTCGCAGGCTACTTAACTTCTGTTAAAAGATGAGGGGGCGTAAAATCCACTTAGAAAATAGACTACTTTCAGTCATCTGTATTTCCCACAGATGAAATATCTTACTCACTGTGCAACAAAAAGATCGGCATGGAAAAATGCACTTGTTTCTTTGAGTGTAGTTGCTGAGGCTCAGATGTAATTGATCCTGTGGATGATGTGTATGTATGTGAGCAATGTGTTAGAAATGAACCTGACCCGGGCCACCAAACAGTGGGCCGAATGTAGCAGCTTTACAGCGCTGTTTGGATCTTAAACAGAATGTGGAAAAGTGGTAGGAGACTTGTCATAGGGTCCGTGTACTTTGTGGCCAACGGATTTTCGTTTTGAAAGGAAAAAAACAAAAACGAAAAACGGCCAGTTTCCCAATTACCATTAGTAAATAGGAAAACAAAAAACGGAAAACAACCCATTATTCGTTTTTTGTTTTGATATTAAAAAACGGAAAACAAAAAACAATCTCGTTATCCGATTTTCTTTGATGTATTTGTAGATGGAACTCGGAAATTAAAATGTGTGTATAAATCGTATTCCTTTTTCCGTACCGCCTGTAAAATCCGTTCTGTGCACTGCCTGATCAGTTCTACGCTTGCGCGAACACCGGCAAACTTCACAGCTCTATGCACGCATTGGCGTAATGATGTTTGGACATTCCCTGTTACCGGAAGAAAACATTAGACAGTGACAGTAGACCGTTATGATGGCAGAGATGAAGTTTACAAGGTGTTTGCTGGAGTTGCCTAAAGTATCTGTTAATGATATACGGAGGATCGTCTGGCCATCCAGTACAACACCATGTAGCAAATTAAATAAAGACTTCAAATTTTACGTTTCGTCATTTCTTTGCAACTTTGAAGGTAATTTGCTAACGCTAGCTAGCCTGAGCTAGAAGCCTTCCTTTGGTGTTATAAGTCATGACTCCGTCCTGCTTCAGGTTAACCATGTTTTAAATAAAGTTTAAGCATGTGTATACCTCTCACTTCATGTGTTTGTACTTTTATGAAAGTATCAGGTAAAAACAGGGCTACAAATGAGAGTACATAGCTAGCTATATATGCTCCGCTATGTCGCGTTAGCATGCAGCTACAATAGTTAGCTATGAGTATGCTAACGTTAGATTGTAGTGGAACGAAGCAGCACTTTCTAACGTCAAAAATCACAGATAAAGGCTTCTGAACCAAACACTACACAATCGGACATGTTTCAGCAGGAATGTGACCCGGAATTGGGGAGAATTTAACAACATTGCCAGCTAAGATGACCGTTAGCGTGTAGCTACTATAGTGTTTACTGCCGTTGGCATGTAGCTACAATAGTGGTATACAGTGGTGGCTGGGAGAGCTGTCATCCCATCTTCAAAAGGACACTTATGTACGTTTACACTTCATCGCATTAATAATAGACAGTCTATGGTTATTAGTCAAGACGAAGTATTAAAGGTAAAAACATTAACGTAAACAACACAACAACAATGTCGCTACACGGCTTTGGATCAGTGACAAGTTTCGAATGTTTGTAGCTATGACTATTGTATAATAAAGATTTAATAAAAAAAAAAGATTTAATAAAAAAGTTGAAATGTTTGGTCGTAAAGTGTTGACACATGTTACTTATATACAGTCTATTTTTAAAAATCGCACAGGGACATTGTTAGTTTTCTACTACGTAATTATCCGCATGCACAGAACGGATCTTACAGGCGGTACTGGCCAATAAATGCTATTGAAGGGCGGGTCTTGGCGTGGCGGAAGTAACTTCCGGTTCACGAAAAAAATACCAATGCAAAATTAAGGAATACGACTTATACACACGTATTTTAATTTCCGAGTTCCATCTACAAATACATCAAAGAAAATCGGATAACGAGATTGTTTTTCGTTTTCCGTTTTTTAATATCAAAACAAAAAACGAATAATGGGTTGTTTTCCGTTTTTTGTTTTCTTATTTACTAATGGTAATTGGGAAACTGGCCGTTTTTCGTTTTTGTTTTTTTCCTTTCAAAACGAAAATCCGTTGGCCACGAAGTACACGGACCTCATAGCCTATACATTTTAACCACTTCTTACAATTATATTGTGTAGAACGACATCTATTTGTCTTAATTCTGCACATTTTTCTGTTACTGTATTATCTATTTTATTATTTCATTCATGCGTGGCTGGTTCAGACGCTGGCCTCTCCTCCTGAGTCAGGTCTCCCTCGCGCTGGACTCAGTTTCACTTAGTCAATGGCATTACATACTAAGTGGGTTAAAACTGCTTATTGTGCGTAACTTGGACTGCTACAATACATGTGTGACATGTATGTTGTTTAGTAACTGTGGCGCTGGCACCCTTCTCTTGATTTCCACTTCGATGTTAGACCTTTTTTAAATTTCTGCAATAGTTCAGTGCATTCACCGCCCGGACCATTTGCCACTCTTTTATTGCTTATCCGAGATCAAAAACCTCCAACCGGAACATTTTTTACTTGCCTCAACCTCCACAATCAGCACCTCAATCTCAGTCGGTCTGCAGCGGGATTAACTGCTGTGACGTCAGGCACGCATTTATAGTCATTTCCATATTAATTTATGGTAGGAGGCAATTACATGTTGATTGTGATGTATAAAGGTAAGGTGCGCAGGACCTGGCTTACGATTGGTTTTATACATGTGAATATTTCTGTGTGTAGGTACTTTTCAAGTTTTGGGCGTATGCCATCCTCTGGTATGAAAGCTGTGCAATATTTTATACATAAGGCCCGAGATTAGCCTGACAAGCCAGACCACATCAAGATGTTGGGTCTGGGAACTCCCCATTGGCAGGGCTCAATCCGAGGGGCGGGATAAATGGTTGTCTTTCAAATTCCCTCTGCACGCAATAGGATAGCGCTACAACCAACCAGAGCAACGCTAGATAGATAGATTCAACTTTAAACTCCGAACACATCTTCCTTTTTTAAGAATGACTTCAGTGCCGTTCTTTGTTCTTTTCTCAAATAAAAGCTTAACTCCAAGTCTTCCAGAGTCGTGGCCAAAGCCGATTCGAAAGACCGCTGTTCGCCAGCAGCAGCAGCCATTTCCTTTGTTTTCAAGTAGCAGGGAATTCACGTGGAACTGTCACAACTCTGCCATCATTATGTTAAGCCCACCCACCGACGCTATACACGATGAGATTGGCCTGACTAGAGTTTTATTACATTTGCTGCCGCTAGGGTGGGTCTAGATTTCTAGGCTAGCCCCAGATGCTTTTCATCCAAAAAGTTAATTGTGCCATCTCTAATGCATTTCCTGTCTGCTATAAGACATCAGTAGGCCAAATTACATTTATTTACTAACCCAAGGCTGCCTGAATGATCTGCAGCTCTGCCTGCAATGCACATACTACTTTCAAGGCCCTCCTACTTGTATTAGGTTAGGGTTATCTATTGTCTGAGCAAGCTGCCTTTCTTTGGACATCACTTAATGTCCATTTGCCTGTCAATAACTCACATAAAATATGTAAAAAAAACCAAATAAAAACATGCAGAGATATCGGAGATTGCGTAACATAATTTAGGGATTCATCATTATTGATTTATTACACAAAGACACTGTAGTTCCACGGACTACAATTGCATGGAAGATCTTGTTGAAACGGCACATTTCCATCCATCCATCTTCTTCCGCTTATCCGGTAACGGGTCGCGGGGGTAGCAGCTCCAGCAGGGGACCCCAAACTTCCCTTTCCCGAGCCACATTAACCAGCCCAGGGGGCATACTTACCAGATGCCCGAACCACCTCAACTGGCTCCTTTCGACACGAAGGAGCAGCGGCTCTACTCCGAGCTCCTCACGGATGACTGAGCTTCTCACCCTATCTCTAAGGGAGACGCCAGCCACCCTCCTGAGGAAACCCATTTCGGCCGCTTGTACCCTGGATCTCGTTCTTTCGGTCATGACCCAGCCTTCATGACCTTAGGTGAGGGTAGGAACGAAAACTGACCGGTAGATTGAGAGCTTTGCCTTCTGGCTCAGCTCTCTTTTCGTCACAACGGTGCGATAAATTGAGTGTAATACCGCACCCGCTGCGCCGATTCTCCGACCAATCTCCCGCTCCATTGTCCCCTCACTCGCGAACAATACCCCAAGGTACTTGAACTCCTTCACTTGGGGTAAAGACTCATTCCCTACCTGGAGAAGGCACTCCATCGGTTTCCTGCTGAGAACCATGGCCTCAGATTTAGAGGTGCTGATCCTCATCCCAGCTGCTTCACACTCGGCTGCGAACCGATCCAGTGAGTGCTGAAGGTCACAGGCCGACGATGCCATCAGGACCACATCATCCGCAAAAAGCAGCGATGAGATCCCCAGCTCACCAAACTGCAACCCCTCTCCACCCCGACTACGCCTCGATATCCTGTCCATAAATACTACAAACAGGATTGGTGACAAAGCGCAGCCCTGGCGGAGGCCAACTCTCACCTGAAACGAGTCCGACTTACTGCCGAGAACCCGGACACAGCTCTCGTTTAGGTCGTACAGAGATTGGATGGCCCTGAGAAGGGACCCCCTCACCCCATATTCCCGCAGCACCTCCCACAGTATCTCCCGGGGAACAGGGTCATACGCCTTCTCCAGATCCACAAAGCACATGTAGACCGGTTGGGCATACTCCCAGGCTCCCTCCAGGATCCTTGCGAGAGTAAAGTTCTGGTCCGTTGTTCCACGACCAGGACGGAATCCGCATTGTTCCTCTTCAACCTGAGGTTCGACTACCGACCGAACCCTCCTTTCCAGCACCTTGGAGTAGACTTTACCGGGGAGGCTGAGAAGTGTGATACCCATGTAATTGGCACACACCCTCTGGTCCCCCTTTTTGAAAAGGGGAACCACCACCCCGGTCTGCCACTCCTTAGGCACCGTCCCCGACTTCCACGCAATGTTGAAGAGGCGTGTCAACCAAGACAACCCCTCCACACCCAGAGCTTTAAGCATTTCTGGACGGATCTCATCAATCCCTGGGGCTTTGCCACTGTGGAGTTGTTTAACTACCTCAGCAACTTCCACCAGGGAAATTGACGACAATCCCCCATCATCCTCCAGCTCTGCCTCTACCATAGAGGGCGTATTAGTCGGATTTAGGAGTTCCTCAAAGTGCTCCTTCCACCGCCCTATTACCTCCTCAGTTGAGGTCAACAGCGTCCCATCCTTCCTGTACACAGCTTGGATGGTTCCCCGCTTCCCCCTCCTGAGGTGGCGAACGGTTTTCCAGAAGCACCTTGGTGCCGACCGAAAGTCCTTCTCCATGTCTCCTCCGAACTCCTCCCACACCCGCTGCTTTGCCTCTTTCACGGCAGAGGCTGCAGCCCTTCGGGCCCTTCGGTACCTTGCAACTGCCTCCGGAGTCCTCTGGGATAACATATCCCGGAAAGACTCCTTCTTCAGTCGGACGGCTTCCCTGACCACCGGTGTCCACCACGGTGTTCGTGGGTTACCGCCCCTTGAGGCACCTAAGACCCTAAGACCACAGCTCCCCGCCGCAGCTTCAGCAATGGAAACTTTGAACATTGTCCACTCGGGTTCAATGCCCCCAGCCTCCACAGGGATGCACGAAAAGCTCCGCCGGAGGTGTGAGTTGAAAGTCTGTCGGACAGGGGCCTATTCCAGACGTTCCCAATTTATCCGCACTACCCGTTTGGGCTTACCAGGTCTGTCCAGAGTCTTCCCACACCCTCTGACCCAACTCACCACCAGATGGTGATCAGTTGACAGCTCTGCCCCTCTCTTCACCCGAGTGTCCAAAACATACGGCCTCAGATCAGATGAAACGATTATAAAATCGATCATTGACCTTTGGCCTAGGGTGCTCTGGTACCAAGTACACTTATGAGCATCCCTATGTTCGAACATGGTGTTCGTTATAGACAATCCATGACTAGCACAGAAGTCCAACAACAAACAACCACTCTGGTTTAGATCAGGGAGGCCGTTCCTCCCAATCACGCCTCTCCATGTGTCTCCATCATTTCCCACGTGCGCGTTGAAGTCCCCCAGCAGAACTATGGAGTCCCCCACTGGAGCCCCATACAGGACTCCTTTCAAGGTCTCCAAGAAAGCCGAATACTCTGAGCTCTTGTTTGGTGCATACGCACAAACAACAGTCAGAGTTTTCCCCCCCACAACCCGCAGGCGTAGGGAGGCGACCCTCTCGTCCACCGGGGTAAACTCCAACGTAGCGGCGCTCAGCCGGGGGCTTGTGAGTATGCCCACACCCGCCCGGCGCCTCACACTCTGGGCAACTCCGGAGAAGAAAAGAGTCCAACCCCTATCCAGGAGTAGGGTTCCAGAACCGAGACTGTGCGTAGAGGTAAGCCCCACCAGATCCAACTGGTAGCGCTCCACCTCCCGCACAAGTTCCGGCTCCTTCCCCCACAGAGAGGTGACGTTCCACGTCCCCAGAGCCAGCGTCTGCTGCCCGGGTCTGGTCCGTCGAGGCCCCTGACCTTCACTGCCACCCATGTGGCAGCGCACCCGACCCCAGCGGTTCCTCCCACAGGTGGTGGGCCCATGGGTTGGAGAGAGAGGTGCCATGTAGCTTTTTCGGGCTGTGCCCTCCATCTGGGCCTGGCTCCAGACAGGGGCCCCGGGCTTCCTCCGGGCAGGGTCACTCTATCTCTACCTCGTTTTTTCATAGGGTTTTTGAACCATTCTTTGTCTGGCCCCTCCCCTGAGACCACTTTGCCTTGGGAGACCCTACCAGGAGCACAAAGCTCCAGACAACACAGCCCTCAGGTTCATAGGGACACACAAACCTCTCCACCACGATAAGGTGATGGTTCCAGGAGAGGCTCTTGTTCTAATCAAACAATGTAAGTGTCTACACTGTATTGATCTGGAGATAATGAATATGACATAACGCAGTTGCAACAGTGTCTACCTCGAAGGTTAATGTCTTTGAGTTCATTGATTACGTTTATAACAGTCACATATTCAAGATGTGTTGAAAATGTGTCAACATTATCAAATGATCGATTGATCTGGGTTTCTCTTTTAAGTTAAACAGCCTCGAAATAAGTGCACGAGGAGACCTGCCAGCACATGTTGAATACATAATGGCTACATTTATACTGCAGGCCTTACTGCTCAATTTCGATTGTTTTTCCAGATCCAATTTTTTTGACTGACTTATTGTTTTTTTTTTAAATGTGGCCCGCATCAGACTCAAGTACAGGGGATGGCCGTAAAAAGTGACCTGCATGCGCAAGCAAGTAATACAACATCACGGGTCACATGTAACACCCTGTTTAAATGCTTATCAAAATAAACCCATGGATGTATTAAGAGAACCACAGACATGTAATCATTAGGTCGTGCTACTAGCTACTGCTCCCTACTGAACGATGGCCTGCAGTTTGGAACCAGATGTCAATAACGTTACAAGCTTTACACTGGTAAGTTTATGTACCTCAAAAACATTTATTCGCTGATATATAGATGTGTCTTTCGCTATATAAAGCGGGAAAAGTTTGCAATTCTACCATTGGCCGCTATGCTCGTGTTTGCATCAAAGCCTGGCTTTGTTCCTGGGTGCTTGCTGTTCTCGGGCCAGAATTGTGACGATGCTTGCTCTAGAGTGACATCAGAGTTTGATGAATTCCAATCTGACTGTCCAGACTAGGCTTGATTGGGAGAAACGGCCTCACTGATCTAAACCCAAGCTGTACAGTTTTGTTATACTTCTGTGCTAGTCAAGAATTGTGTCACGTCTAGTCCCTGTGTCAAGTTTCTTTGTTTAGTTGGTTTCATGTTTTCTGTTGGTTTTCCCATTTCCTGTTTTATTTTGAAGTCTGTCTTTTCTCCCTAGTCTTGTCTGGTTTTACTTCCTGTCTTTTGGTTTTCCCGCCCTTGTGATTGTCTGATGTGTTTCACCTGTTTCCCAGCCCTAGTGTCACCTGTCCCTCGTTTCCTCATTACACTGTGTATTTAGTCTCTGTGTTTCCTTTGTGTCTTGTGGAATCATTACATTCTGTCTGTGTTCAGTTCTGAGTTGCGGTTTCCCTGTTGTTGAGTTTTCTTGTGGTTATCATGTCTCTAGTTTCCCCTGTGATTTTTGGAACTCGTTTTTTGCTCTGCCAGTTTCTGGACACCTTTTGTTGTAGTTTCTTTGTTAATAAATTCTCACTCTGAACTGAACTGCATTTTTGACAGAATGATCCCACCGGAAATGGACCCAGCAGTGTGCAAGTTTAAGCCATTTTTTCACCCTCTTGACTCAGTCAGTGAGAGTCCGCTGACGTGCAGCCGCCCAGAACCTCAGCTGACGTGCAGCCGTCTCAGCTGACATCCAGCCGTCCAGAGTCTCCGATGTCAGCTCTTCAAGAGTCTCCGATGACCGCTCTTCTAGAGTCGTCCAGAGTCTCCGATGACCGCTCTTTTAGAGTCTTCCAGTCAGCCAGAGTCTACGTCGACTGACCTCCCAGAGTCTACGTTGACCGCTCTCCCAGAGTGTTCACTTACGGGCAAGCCAGTGACTATGCCGGTGTCCGGCGCCCCAGAGACCTCCCCAGTGACTTTGCCGGTCCCCGGCGCCCCTGAGACTGTCCTTGAGACCGCCCCAGTGACTTTGCCCTTGTCCTGTCCCCCAGAGACCTTGTCTTTGTTTTCGGTCAGACCCACTCCTGCCCATCGTGCCCTGTCAGCACCCCTGTCATCCTCTGTTCACGTTGCCTGTTTGGCGGACTCCAGCCCAGCTGATTCGCTGATTTCGGGTTTTGCCTTCGCCGCCGGCCTTCAGAAGGGCTTCCGCCTTCGCTGCTGTCCGCAGCCCTGGACCCCAGGACTAGCTGCCTGCCGGAGCACCTTGGTGCCCAGGCCCCTCTGTCCCCAGTTCCCTGGGTCCCACTGTCCTCAATTTCCCTTGCCTCGATTGACTCTTGTGCCTTCCCTCGCCCCTCCGGGTTTGATTTATTTTGACTGTTTGGGTCGTCCCTCCTCCGGGCCCCCTCCTGGGTTGTTTCTGCCTGTTTTTTTTTTTTTGTTTTTTTGGACTTCTGGGATCTGTCGCTTGGGGGGGGGGGGGTCCTGTTATGGTTTTGGTGTTTTGTCTTGTCGTATTGTAGCCTGGTTTTCTGTCATGTCTTGTCTCCTTGTGATTGTGTGATTTTCGGTCTTGTCTTGTTATATGTTCTGTTTCCTGTTTTTATTTTGATAGTCTGGTTTTCTGTCTTGTCTTGTCTGGTTTTACTTCATGTCTGGTGTCTTCCTGCTCTTGTGGTTGCCTGATGTTTTCCACCTGTTTCCCAGCCCTCGTGTCACCTGCCTCTTGTTACCTCGTTACCCTCTGTATTTAGTCTTTGTGTTCCCCTTGTCCTGTGTCAGATCATTTTGTGTTTTTGTGTTTGCTCGTGCCTGTCGTGTCTCCCAGTGTCAGTTTGTGTCTGGTTCTTTGCTCCCTGGATTTCCTTTGTTCTCAAGTTTCTGGTTTGTTTCTTCTCTTGTTTTTTTTTGATTCCCTGGTTTTGTTTTTCTACACTGATTAGTTTTTGCCTGCCACTTTTGGGACTCCCTTTGTTTTATTTGTACTTTGTCTTATGGAATAATAAATCTTCCACCTCAAACTTTTTCCTGCCTGCCTGCCTGCCTGCTCTCTGCCTTTGGGTCCTCAACTTCCCTGAACCTAACATTTTCAGCCCCGTTTTGTGAGTACGTCACATTTATAAATGAGACCCCAGTTCTCTACTAACGACTCTGTCTGTCTGGAGAGGGTTCAAACAGATCACCAGCTACAAGCCCAAAGCCCCCCACTCTTCCTTCAATGACCGACGCCTAGCCAACGACCTGAATGAGTTCTACTGTCACTTTGAAAGACAAATGGACAGTCCTGAAACCATCCCCCATGACACCTCCCTACAGCTACAGCCACTGTGCATTACCTCCACCTCCCCCATCTCAGCAGGGGCCTGGGCCCCCCCACCAATGCCCTCTTTAAAAGGTCTCCACCTCCACCCCTCCTCACACCCTAGCAACGACTCTTTCCATCAATGAGAGATTTCAACAAACTCTTCAGAAGACAGAATCCCCGCAAAGCTGCTGGACCGGATGCTGTCTCAGCATCCAGCTTGAAGCACTGCGCTGATCAGCTGTCTCCAATGTTCACAGACATTTTCAACACCTCACTGGAGACATGCCACGTGCCAGCCTGCTTCAAGACCTAAACCATCAACCCTGTTCCCAAGAAGCCAAGGACGACAGAACTTAACAACTTCAGACCCATCACCCTGACCTCTGTGGTTATGAAGTCCTTTGAGTGCCTTGTGCTTTCACACCTCAAATACATCACCGACCCCCTCCTGGACCCCCTGCAGTTTGCCTACAGAGCCAATAGGTCTGTAGACGATGCAGTCAATTTGGCCCTCCACTACATCCACCTGGACTCTGCAGGAACCTATGCCAGGATCCTGTTTGTGCTGGAAAGATTGTGGCTGACCCCTCCCACCCCGGCCACAAACTCTTTGAGTCACTCCCCTCTGGCAGGAGGCTGAGGTCCATCAGGACCTCAACCACATGCCACGTAAACAGTTTTTTCCCCTCCGCCACTAGCCTTATTAACAAGGCCCGGAACCCACCCTGACTCTCTCCACACTACACCTCTGGCTCTACATGCCCCTGTACTTACTCTGCTTTAGCGTTTCTTTTTACTACTGTTTAACTTATTTTACTATTTATTTAAATTTATTTTATCGTTATTAATACATACTGTGTGTATATGTTTATATTTATATTGTTTATATTCTTTTTATCCTTATATTTGTGAATGTGTGACATGCACCAACAACACCATGACAAATTCATTGTATGTGCAAAACACGTCAATAAAGCCCTTTCTGATTCCATCCATCCGTTGCACGTCCCGTCATCATGAAGTGCTTTGAAAGGCTAGTCGTGGCTTACATAAAATGTAGAAGAGAGTGAGCAGCACCAAATTCCTGGGGGTGCACATCAGTGAGGACCTCTCCTGGTCAACAACCACTGCATCAATAGTCAAGAAGTCCCAGCAGCACCTCTACTTCCTCTGCAAACTGAAGAGTGCGAGAGCAGCCCCATCATTTGTACCTTCTACAGGGGCACCATTGAGAGCATCCTGTCCAGCTGCATCACTGTGTGGTACAGGGGCTGCACCGCCTCCCTGCAGCGCATAGTGAAGGCTGCTGGGCAGATCATTGGTGTCCCATTCCCCTCACTCCTGGACATTTACCAAACCCGCCTCACCCACAAAGCAACCAGCATTGTGGGTGAAGTAAGCCACCCCTCAAACAGCCTCTTCAGCTTCCTGCCATCTGGGAGAAGGTACCGGAGCATCCAACCTGTTTCACCAGACTGGCAAAAAGCTTCATTACCCAGGCTGTCAGGAAGCTCAACACCCTCCCCTCTCTCCACCCCTCTGCCCCCAAGAAATCTGGACTCTGACCCCCCCCCCCCCTATCTGGATCAGCACTGGCTACTTTATAAAGAAGACATTCAGAAACTCCGGGTTTTAATAAAAATAAATAATCAAATAAAAATATCTTTATCTTCAATATCTTTTTTTATATGATACTTAAATACATAAAGTTGACTTGACTAGGCAAGTAAAAAAGCAAGTATATCTCTGGCATTGGAAGGCTGGGCTTGGGTATGCTGATGCAACATAACACAAAAATGTCAGTGTGTGACACACCGTACCTCCCTTTGGACCCTGTGTGTACAGGTTGCTGCTCTCAGTGTGACAGAAAAACAGGATAAAAGTTCAGCTGCTGCCTCAGTCTGCTGTAGGTCAGGGGAGGGTGCTGTGTATTATTCTAAAAGTTTACATACACTGATGCAAAGACTTTTCTGAAGATCTTCTTGAATGTAGTAGCTGAAAAGACCACATAAATTACATAAACACTATATACAGTATATTCTGTTGTCTGATGTACTGATTTCTCAGCTATCAGAGGACACACAACTTCCATTAAAAGTGAAAGCTTTTTAGACATTAGAAAGTTTTCACTTGTTGAAAAGGACAGTTTTAATCTATATGTTCTTTGTGCCTTGATAACCTAGATACATTTCTACTTCATTGAGCTGACATACATATCGTTGATTGACAAATGTGAGGATGCGCGTTGATTTAGGTCATGTGACACTGACCTTTTTCCACCCATGTCTATTTTTTGAACATGTCTTTCTGAACGATCTGAAATGTGTTATTTATGCAGAATATTATCAGCCACAATTGTTAGAAACGTGCAGTTTATGCAACTTACATGCAGGTTTATTGTATGTTTTGTGTCTTCTTAATGTGTTGAAATAGAACATTTTGCTGAAATATTTTAATCCCATTTACTGTAACTCAATCTGTTTTTTACCCTCCTTTTTCTCCATCACTATCTCTTCTCTTCTTCCAGCTCTGCTGTTGTGCAGACATGAAGAGCAACAACAGCCTGAATCCTTTGTATTTTCAGTTCACTCTGTTTGCAGACTTTGGGCCCCTCAGATATCTGTTCTTCAGTCTGTGTCTGTTGCTCTACATGACTATTGTCTCTGCTAACATTGTCATTATTCTGACAGTCTGTCTGGAGAAGTCTCTGCATCAGCCCATGTATATTTTTATCTGCTGTCTGTCTTTTAACTCTCTGTACGGCTCAGCCGGCTTCTTCCCCAGGTTTCTGACCGACATTCTGTCTGACACTCATTTAATCTCACGTCCATTATGTTTCATTCAGATATATGTTATTTACACCTATGCATCATGTGAGATGACTCTCCTCTGCATCATGGCCTACGATAGATTTGTTGCTATTTGCCAGCCTTTACATTATCACAATAAAATGACATTTCAGATTGTGAGACACCTTTTGTTTTTTGCCGTGCTCTACCCTGCATTTGCTATTGGCTTCTGTCTCTATCTTACTGTTCGATTAACGTTGTGTGGCAATAAACTGAACAGACTTTTCTGTTCCAACTGGCCTGTGGTTCTACTCTCCTGTGTGGACACAACTCTGAACAACATAGTAGGTCAGTTTTTCACGATGACAACCGTCTTCATCCCCCTGTTCTTTGTCCTGTACACCTATCTACGTATTCTGCTTGTTTGCAGGAGAAGCTCGTCTGAATTCAGAGGAAAGGCGTTACAGACCTGCCTGCCTCACATCGTGACATTTATGACCTATTCTTTCTCTCTCTTCTGTGAGCTGTCATTGACTCGATTTGAGGCTGATAAAATGAATCCAATCATCACAGTTGTTTTATCTTTAGAGTATTTGATGATCCCCCCCATTAATAACCCTCTAGTTTACGGCCTGAGTCTGCCTCAAATCAAAATAGTTATTGTTAGATTTTTGAAGAAGGGTCCTGCTGTGAAAGTTTAAGACTCAGCATTGTGTGATTGGCAACAATGAAGCTCTAAGTCACAACATATGCTTCTGAAAATATTTAATGTATCTGTCCATCGATTTTGTTTGCTATCAATTTTTTATCAATTTTTTTTAAGGGAATCAATGAAAAGATGTCATCAACCTGAACTACAACATTGATATTAACATTGCACAAGTTGTATATGCATGGTTCAACTCACAGGTTAAATTATATGTTTGAAACTCACATTGTGTGTTTCTACAATGTTATTAGAATATTGTTTTGTCTATTTCTCACAAATAAATGTTAAAGCATATATTAGAAAATATACTATGTGCTGCTTTTTTACGCAGATTGAACTGTCAATAAATATTGTGCCTTTGATATCATAACCTAGAAAAGTGGTTCCCGATTTATTTTGCTTAAAGGACCCCTAAACTTACACAAATTGGGCCAAAGACCCCCATTTCAAAATATTTCGTTCCAGGGCCGCCCACCTGACAGGTTGTTTCCTTTTGGATGTTTATTATAGAAAGTGTATGAAATCCATGATCTAAATAGTCATACATTTGTTTTTGTGTTACTTATGGATGGAATTATACAGACAATAATTATTCTCCATTTTGCTGGGGACCCCATGGAACCCCCACTTAGGGAAACACTGATCTAGAACAAACTAGAATTGATAGGATTACAGGTGTGTTTATTGTTTTAATATTTTGTGGTTTGCTGTGAATCCTTTGCCCTTTGTTATTATAATAATCCAATATTATAATTACATAGGATATTGAATAAACAAGACAGTCTACAATCATGAGTATGGAATCAGATTTGTGCCAATATAATCAAACAAAACATCTTAAATATCAAACAAAAATAAAAATTTGAGAAAATAATCTCAAAAGTCAAAGGAAAGTACAGAGCTGGGGATTGCTCTGGCTTAAATAAAGTTGCTACAGCCACTAACTGAAGGTTGTGTCTGCCAACCCACAACCACAATCTTTCCCTAACCTTAACCAACATGCTTTTGTTGCATAAACCTAGTCTCACATTGCTCAACATATCTCCATAGCTCTGCGAAATAAGGTCTGGCTACACCACGGATACATTCTAGGATAGGAGAAAAAAAAACATATAGGTTGTTCGCATTTTTCTTTAAACCAATTACAATCATCTTGGGCGGCGCTAAGCCTTGGACGCAGCGACTGTGGCTCTCTAAGTAGTCTCGGGAAGGAACTTGTTTTGGTGGAAGAAAACGCTGTATAAAATATTAAATTAATTTAATATTCATTTAATATACAGCAACATGAGCTATTTAAATTAGCTGGATACGTGGTTAAACCTCATTTGCTTTTACCAGTGTATCGCCATGTGTACTTTGTGCATAGCAATCCGCGTCAATCAGATCCATAACATTCCGGTAAGACAGTAAATATGGTTTACATATTCTTTATCACTCATTCCCCGAAATATCCAGGCAGGCCTGTCTTTTTGCCCGCTACAAATGTTCTGTCATTTTCAGCTTGTAGCTTGTTAGCTCTAAGATTGTTGTTGGTTTCCCGTAGCCACGGGATTTTCAGGACAGCAACTATTACGACCCCTCCCTTTCTGTCTGCTGTAGTTTCATTGGCCTCCTCCTGTAGGAGCTGGTAGTCTGGGAGGGTCAATCAGGTAATAGGCTGACACCTGTGTAGGCCTCAATCTAGGCCTTTACCTAGTTGATATCTACCAGACCTCAGACAGACTTTATGACTATCGTCTCGGCTAACGTCTGCCTGGAGAAATCCCTGCATTAAATATTAAATTAAATTAACTGTTTGCACAATACAGTAAAGCAAGCTATTTAAATTAGCTGATACACGGTAACCGTCATTACCTCCTACCAGTGTATCTCCGTGAGTACTTTGTCCACAGCAATCCCACCAGTCGGTCCCAAAACGTCCCAGTTAGAGAGGAAATGCCCTAAACATATTCACACATGTAGTCAGTGTGTGACACAGCGTAGCTCCCTTTGGACCCTGTGTGTACAGGTTGCTGCTCTCAATGTGACAGAAAAACAGGATAAAAGTTCAGCTGCTGCCTCAGTCTGCTGTAGGTCAGGGGGGGGTGCTGTGTATTATTCTAAAACCTAAGTTTACATACACTGATGCAAAGAATGTTTTCCAAATGCAGTATCTTTATGACTATATTAACTAGACAAACCACATAACTTATTTAACACTGTATATTCTGTTGGCTGATACATGCATTGATATTCTTCAATGACAAATGTTAAGTTGCTTGTGCATTTAGTTCATGTGACACTGACCTTTTTCCTTCATGTCTATTTTCTGAAATATCTGAAATGTTACTCATGCAGAATATTATCAGGCACAATTGTTAGAAATGTGCAGTTTATGCAACTTACATGAATGCAGGTTTATTAGAAGTGTTGTGTTGGGCCCCTTAGATATCTGTTCTTCAGTCTTTGTCTGTTGCTCTACATGACTATTGTCTTTGCTAACATTGTCATTATTCTGACAGTCTGTCTGGAGAAGTCTCTGCATCAGCCCATGTATATTTTTATCTGCTGTCTGTCTTAATGTTGTGTGGCTTTTCTGTTCCAACTGGCCTGTGGTTCTGCTCTCCTGTGTGGACACAACTCTGAACAACATAGTAGGTCAGTTTAGAGGAAAGGCGTTACAGACCTGCCTGCCTCACATCATAACATTTATGACCTATTCTTTCTCTCTCTTCTGTGAGCTGTCATTGACTTGATTTGAGGCTGATAAAATGAATCCAATCATCACAGTTGTTTTATCTTTAGAGTATTTGATGATCCTCCCCAATTAATAACCCTCTAGTTTACGGCCTGAATCTGCCTCAAATCAAAGGAGTGATATTTATATTTTTGAAGAAGAGTTCTGCTGCGAAAATTTAACATGCACATTTACCAAACCACATATCTCTAAGCCACAAAATATGCTTCTAGAATATGTTAAATGTATTTGTCCATAGATCTTGTTTGTTATTACATTAATTTTAAGGTGGTCTATGAAAAGAAAGATGTGTTCAACCTGAACCAAAAGAATGATATTAACGTTGCAGATGCATGGTTCAACTAACAGCTCCACAGGCTGAAATACATCTTTTAACCTCACATTTTGGGGTTGAATTAGTCTCAAATGTTAATAGATTTTTCTTTGTCCATTTCTCACACAATAAATGTAAAAGCACATGTTAGAAATATTTATCATGTGCTGCTTTTCCAGGCAGATTAAGGCCTTTGATATCATGTTCCCAAATGTTTCACGTCAGGGACACCTAAACTGAACAAATTAGGCCGGGACCCCCAGTTGACTGATTTGTCCCAGGGCCACCCACCTGACAGGATGTTTCCTTTTGGATGTTTTACTACAGAAAGTGTATAAAACCCATGATAAAAATAGTCATACATTATGTTATTGTGTTACTTATGGTTGGAACTATAGTGGAAATAATTACTACTGATGTAGAACAAATTAGAGTTGATAGGTGGTCAGGTGTGTTTGGTGGGAATTTGGTCTCAGAGTTTTAGCTCTGTATGTTCCACTGTGTTTATTCTGTTTTAATATTACTTTGTGGTTTGTGGTGAACCAGTTGCCCTATGTAATTATATTTACACAATATTATAATGATGTAGGATTTGGAATAAACAAGACAGTCTACAGCCATGAGTGTGGAATCCCATTTGTGTCAATATAGACAAAACATTTTAAATATCAAACAAAAATACATATTCGAGAAAAATAAAACAAACTCAAGCAAAATAAATTCATCTCAAAAGCAAAGGGAAAGTACAGTGTTGCGGCTGTAAGCAGTCCAACAAAGTTTTGCCGCTAGGGACTAAACACACAAAACCTAACTCTTTGTCTCAGATTGATCCTTGTGTTCTGGTAAACTTAAGTCCGATGTGAGAACGTGTGGGAATTAATAAATTGGAATCAGATTTGACAGGCCTTAGGGCCTTATTTTAGACATACTTCCCTCTACAGTGAAGCAAACAAATATAATGTTATCACTTCCACTCAAGCCGAGATGAACACGCCCATCATCTACAATATAAGTGCACAAAATAATAATCAATAAATAATATGAATGAGACCATAAACAACATACAGTATGTGGCTCCTACATACAGAGCTGGGGATTGCTCTGGCTTAAATCAAGTTGCTACAGCCACTAACTGAAGGTTGTGTCTGCCAACCCACAACCACAATCTTTCCCTAACCTTAACCAACATGCTTTTGGTGCGTAAGCGTATTGCCAGACATATCTCCACAGCGCTGCAAAATAAGGTGTGATGGTTGGGGTTGGCTTGGAAGGATTCCTAGTCCCTATTTTGTTTTCCACTGTCTGTTTTTCTTTTGGCCGTACCGCTCTCTGTCTCCTGTGTTTCTCCCCCTTCCCCTCCTTCCTGCCACTGCCAGCTGATTACACGTACCTGTTCAGCATTCCACCATCACCTCTCCCACCGTGCACACCTGCCAGCCATCTACAATCAAGCCCAGTATTTGAACTCCGGATCCACTCACCATCTTTGCTTGATCGTCGTTCACTCGGGTGAAACTTGCTACAAGCTCTCTTAGAAAACGTAGTACTTACCTGTCTCTGTCTGTACCTTACATCTTACCTCTCTTTGTGTTTTTCCCCTGCAGTCATCATCTCCAACCACTCCGTGTCTCCAGTCAGCTGGCCTCACCATTCGGTCCCCGCCTCAGGGCTCCCTGCTCCATCCTGCAACCGTTCCTGCTTCCAGTCTTTCCCTCTCCTGCTCCTCTGCTCCCCGGACTCCAGTGCCTCCTCCTCGGTTCCCTCGACCTCGGCTCCCCCGCGCTCCCCGAGATCCCTCGCCATCCTAATCAGCCCTCAAGTCCCTCACCATCCTATCCCCAATCTTCGAGTCCCTCGCCATCCTACTCAGCCCTTGAGTCTCTCGCCATCCTATCCCAATCTCCGTGCTCTCACTCCTGTCCCTGGCGTCCGCCTCCCCCCACCTTCTTCCCCAATTATTATTTAAATAAACTTGTTTTTGTTGAGCCTTGCATTTGGGTCTGTTCTGCCTCCCACGTAACATAAGGTCTGGCTACACCAGCGATACATTCTAGGATAGGAGAAAAAAACACTCTGGGTTTTGCTGGGGATTACCTCCTCTGTGTCTCCCCTTTCGGAACAATGTGTCTGACTCCAATAAAAGACCTATATATCCCCGTGCATTCGTTAAAATGGTATTACCTTGATACTAAGCAAGAGCCAAATAAGATAAGATAAAGTCAAAATACATTTGTTTAATCAGTCAAGCATCTGAGTTTCAATACACACATCTGTGGGATCACAAAGCACGCAGAGACTAAGTTTCCCTAGCAACAGACAAAAAGCCAGAGCCGGTCCACGTATCTCTGGAGTGTCAGACCTTGTGAGCCCCGATCTATTCTTCTCCTCATCTTTTATACTTTCTTTCTTGGGCCCCCTCTTCTTCTCCAGCACAGGGACTGTTATCTTCACACAACACACGCCACGGTGGGGGCCACTGTGTTTTGTCACGTCCTCATTTGCTCTCACGCAAAGCGGTACATTCTGTTCCTGTTTCACGTTATTATTACTCAATGTACTTTGCTCGAGACTCATGACCTTTAACTACTCTATAGTTATGGCTTTAACTAAACCTTCTATGCGCCAGAATTTCCTTTGTTCAGGGAATGCAGATGTGTCTCGCCCGGAGAACTTGTACCCAACACCTCTCTATGACAGCACACAACTCTGTGCAATAAGGATACACCAAAACACACTCTTATGGAAACCTTTTACATTCTTAATACAGTATATTTATCAGCAAATAGTAAGAACATTATTCTACAGTTGTTTACATTTTTCTTTTAAACCAATGACCAGGTCTTTAGCAGCGCTAAGCTCTGGACGCAGCGACGGTGGCTCTGCTAAATAGTCTCGAGAAGGAACTTGTTTTAGTGGAACATTTGGACACCACAAAAGAAAAGGCCACATACAATATAAAATTAAGTTAACTGTTGACACAATACAGTAACATGAGCTATTTAAATTAGCTGATACATGGTTAAACCTCATTGGCTCTTACCAGTGTATCGCCATTTGTATTTCGTCCAAAGCAGTCTCCGCCAATTGGTCCCATAACGTCCCAGTTAGATATAAAATATTGTTTACATATTATTTGTAAATCCTAACAATCCTTCCCTGAATTAACCAGGCAGGCCTGCCTTATTGCACCATCAAAATTTTCTTAAAAACCTGCCATGTTCAGCGTGTATCTTGCTAGCTCAATAAAATTGTTGTTAGTTTCCCATAGTCACAGGATTTTCAGAGCAGCAACTATTACGACCCCTCCCTTTCTGCCTAGTGTGGCTTCATTGGCCTCCTCCTGCAGGAGCTGGTAGTCTGGGAGGGTCAATCAGGTAATAGGCTGACACCTGTGGGGGCCTCAAATTAGGCCTCAACCTAGTCTATGGCTATGTTAGATGGAAACGATCTGAAGAGAAAACGCAAAAGTGGTGTTGCGTTCTCACTTTTTATTCCGCGTTTAGACGAGCGTTATGGGGGGGGGAGTAAATCTGTGTGCATATGGTGATGGAAAAGTGTGTGAAATGCGATCCACCAAGTCTGCACGCCTGCGTAGAACCTTCCTTCTACTTGTCTCCTCCTCCTCCTCTCTCCCTCTCCTCTCCCTAGTAGCGCGAAGCGAACAACAAAGCTGACAATTTTGTCTGGAAAGATGAGGAGGTGTAGTTATTGCTCCAAACAATGCACACACGCACGCACACACACACACACACACACACACACACACACACACATACACATACACATACACATACACACACACGCACACGACATACATACACAGCACACACACATACAAGTACAGTGCATTTTTACCCTTTAGACGGAACGCGACGGTGTAGCGTTTTTAAGATTTCCACTCTGGAGGGTGGTTTCACTTTTTTGTGTTTTAAAGACCTAAAAATGCCGTCGCCGTCTAAACGAAAGGCACATCTAATAAAATATTTTTTTGTTTTCACCCGCGAGCATATTCGTGTGAACAGGGTCTAAATCTGCCAGACCTGTCTCATTGTAAGTCTCTCTGATTTGGGTTTGTTTTGCCATTTTTGTTGCAGTCAACATTAATCCAAACATTCTTCACCCATCTATACACCAAACTCACCACTGATTCCATAAATCACCACACCTCATGATTCGGTAAATTATTATTATCTTCTTTGTTAAGCAATAAAACCTTCTTTGGTACATAAAGCTGAATAGTCTCTCTTCTCTGTCACATGCTTTGGGCCGATTTGTGACAGTCCCGGACGAGCCCCCACTTGTCACAAATATAATACCCTCCTTAAAGTTGTCAGCATATTTTATATTTACATCATGCAAATCTGGTCTGTGGAATCCTCCAGTAACAAGCTTACTACATGGGCAAGTATGTGAACAATTTCATTCACGATGCAGCAGGTTGTCTATGTGAATGTGTGGTTAAAAAGCTAATACATCTCCTCTACACACATACACATACACACATGCAGTCAGTGTGTGACACAGCGTAGCTCCCTTTGGACCCTGTGTGTACAGGTTGCTGCTCTCAGTGAGACAGAAAAACAGGATAAAAGATCAGCTGCTGCCTCAGTCTGCTGTAGGTCAGGAGGGGTGCTGTGTATTATTCTAAAACCTAAGATTACATACACTGATGCAAAGACTTCTGAATATCTTTTTGACTGCTGGACAGACCACAGGACACATATGAAAACTATATACAGTATATTGTTTCAGCTGATTATATCAGCTGTTATAACACACAAAAGTGGACAAGTTCACTGCTCTAAAAGCTTTTCAGAAAGGTTGAAGGTAATTGCAAAGATTTCACTTGTGGAAGAACCTTTTGAATGTCTGTCATGTATGAGCCTTGTTAACCTCCATCCATCCATCCATCTTCATCCGCTTATCCGGTATCGGGTTGCGGGGGTAGCAGCTCCAGCAGGTGACCCCAAACTTCCCTTTCCCAAGCCACATTAACCAACTCCGACTGGGGGATTCCGAGGCGTTCCCATGCCAGGTTGGAGACATAATCCCTCCACCTAGTCCTGGGTCTTCCCCGAGGCCTCCTCCCAGCTGGACGTGCCTGGAACACCTCCCTAGGGAGGCGCCCAGGGGGCATCCTTACCAGATGCCCGAACCACCTCAACTGGCTCCTTTCGACGCGAAGGAGCAGCGGCTCTACTCCGAGCTCCTCACGGATGACTGAGCTTCTCACCCTATCTCTAAGGGAGACGCCAGCCACCCTCCTGAGGAAACCCATTTCGGCCGCTTGTACCCTGGATCTCGTTCTTTCGGTCATGACCCAGCCTTCATGACCATAGGTGAGGGTAGGAACGAAAACTGACCGGTAGATCGAGAGCTTTGCCTTCTGGCTCAGCTCTGTTTTCGTCACAACGGTGCGATAAATTGAATGTAATACCGCACCCGCTGCGCCGATTCTCCGACCAATCTCCCGCTCCATTGTCCCCTCACTCGCGAACAAGACCCCCAGGTACTTGAACTCCTTCACTTGGGGTAAGGACTCATTCCCTACCTGGAGAAGGCACTCCATCGGTTTCCTGCTGAGAACCATGGCCTCCGATTTAGAGGTGCTGATCCTCATCCCAGCCGCTTCACACTCGGCTGCGAACCGATCCAGTGAGTGCTGAAGGTCACAGGCCGATGATGCCATCAGGACCACATCATTCGCAAAAAGCAGCGATGAGATCCCCAGCTCACCGAACTGCAACCCCTCTCCACCCCGACTACGCCTCGATATCCTGTCCATAAATACTACAAACAGGATTGGTGACAAAGCGCAGCCCTGGCGGAGGCCAACCCTCACCTGAAACGAGTCCGACTTACTGCCGAGAACCGGGACACAGCTCTCGCTTTGGTCGTACAGAGATTGGATGGCCCTGAGAAGGGACCCCCTCACCCCATACTCCCGCAGCACCTCCCACAGTATCTCCCGGGGGACCCGGTCATACGCCTTCTCCAGATCCACAAAACACATGTAGACCGGTTGGGCATACTCCCAGGCTCCCTCCAGGATCCTTGCAAGAGTAAAGATCTGGTCCGTTGTTCCACGACCAGGACGGAATCCGCATTGTTCCTCTTCAACCTGAGGTTCGACTATCGACCGAACCCTCCTTTCCAGCACCTTGGAGTAGACTTTACCGGGGAGGCTGAGAAGTGTGATACCCCTGTAATTGGCACACACCCTCTGGTCCCCCTTTTTGAAAAGGGGAACCACCACCCCGGTCTGCCACTCCTTAGGCACCGTCCCCGACTTCCACGCAATGTTGAAGAGGCGTGTCAACCAAGACAACCCCTCCACACCCAGAGCTTTAAGCATTTCTGGACGGATCTCATCAATCCCTGGGGCTTTGCCACTGTGGAGTTGTTTAACTACCTCAGCAACTTCCACCAGGGAAATTGACGACAATCCCCCATCATCCTCCAGCTCTGCCTCTACCATAAAGGGCGTATTAGTCGGATTTAGGAGTTCCTCAAAGTGCTCCTTCCACCGCCCTATTACCTCCTCAGTTGAGGTCAACAGCGTCCCATCCTTACTGTACACAGCTTGGATGTTTCCCCGCTTCCCCCTCTTGAGGTGGCGAACGGTTTTCCAGAAGCACCTTGGTGCCGACCGAAAGTCCTTCTCCATGTCTTCTCCGAACTTCTCCCACACCCGCTGCTTTGCCTCTTTCACGGCAGAGGCTGCAGCCCTTCGGGCCCTTCGGTACCTTGCAACTGCCTCCGGAGTCCCCTGGGATAACATATCCCAGAAAGACTCCTTCTTCAGTCGGACGGCTTCCCTGACCACCGGTGTCCACCACGGTGTTCGTGGGTTGCCGCCCCTTGAGGCACCTAAGACCCTAAGACCACAGCTCCCCGCCGCAGCTTCAGCAATGGAAACTTTGAACATTGTCCACTCGGGTTCAATGCCCCCAGCCTCCACAGGAAAGCACGAAAAGCTCCGCCGGAGGTGTGAGTTGAAAGTCTGTCGGACAGGGGCCTCCTCCAGACGTTCCCAATTTACCCGCACTACCCGTTTGGGCTTACCAGGTCTGTCCAGAGTCTTCCCACACCCTCTGACCCAACTCACCACCAGATGGTGATCAGTTGACAGCTCTGCCCCTCTCTTCACCCAAGTGTTAAAAACATACGGCCTCAGATCAGATGAAACGATTATAAAATCGATCATTGACCTTTGGCCTAGGGTGCTCTGGTACCAAGTACACTTATGAGCATCCCTATGTTCGAACATGGTGTTCGTTATAGACAATCCATGACTAGCACAGAAGTCCAACAACAAACAACCACTCTGGTTTATATCAGGGAGGCCGTTCCTCCCAATCACGCCTCTCTATGTGTCTCCATCATTTCCCACGTGCGCGTTGAAGTCCCCCAGCAGAACTATGGAGTCCCCCACTGGAGCCCCATACAGGACTCCATTCAAGGTCTCCAAGAAGGCTGAATACTCTGAGCTCTTGTTTGGTGCATACGCACAAACAACAGTCAGCGTTTCCCCCCCCACAACCCGCAGGCGTAGGGAGGCGACCCTCTCGTCCACCGGGGTAAACTCCAACGTAGCGGCGCTCAGCCGGGGGCTTGTGAGTATAGTAGATCATCGGGGGTGGATAGATTGTGAGTGTCAGGGAGGCAGGAGGAGTGGATACTTAAGTGAGAGAGGGTTGATATTCTTTATATTCCGAAATGAAATAAGGCATGGTATTTTAGAGATGGAGAGAGTGAGTTTCACTGTAAATGAGAGGACAAAGTGGTCAGTTATGGGGAGTTCATCAGCTGCACGGTCTGAACGGGTGACACCAGAGCAGCAGATTAAGTCCAGAATATGTCCTTTGGAGTGTGTGGGAAAAGTGATATGTTGCTGACATCCAAAACTCTCTAAGCAGGAGGTGAAGTCTTTGGTGAGAGGCAGATGGATATTGTCCATGTGGATATTGAAATCGCCCAGCGGTATTATGTTTGGTGAGAGAGAGGATAAGTGGGTGAGAAAAGCAGCAAAGTCATTTAAAAATTCACTGTTCGGTTTAGGGGGGCGGTAGACAGTAGCAATGATGGTTGGAGTGGGACCAGACAACTTGCAGACAGCAGATTCAAACGAGCTGGAGACAGGCACGGACACCGGCGAGACTTTCCACTTCTCGCGGTAGATTCTCGCGAGACCACCTCCCCGGCCGGAGTCACGCGGTTGACAGATGTAAGCAAACCCACTAGGAGTGGATTGATTCAGCTGAGAAAAGTTGTTGGGCTGTTGCCATGTCTCGGTTAAACAAAGAAAGTCTAGCTTATGATTGGAGATGAAGTCCTGGATGAGATGTCCCTTGCCTGTCAGTGAGCGGATGTTGAGTGAGGTGTTGTCACAGCTGGTGGTGGTGCTAGCCGACCGAGCTAGGTGGGCTAACATGCTGTGGTCGACAGCCCGGTTGGTGGAGCGTGGAGGGCGACGAGATGGACTTTATTGCTGTTGAGCTGTTGTGGTGGAAATTCCGGCGGGACCCTTGGTGGATGTATCTTCAGCGGGGCTGGAAGGCGATGTCCGGATGAAGGTGGAGAGCCTCCGGTGCAGGTCCAAGCAGGTGACAGTGCAGCCAGAGCAGGTCAATGGCCGAGTATGGCGAGCAGCGGCAGCAAGCTGTGCCAGCGTTCACTCTTTGGCCGTGACAAGCCATGACCAACTTGCATCCTCCGGTCATCAGGCATCACATTAGACTCCAACCTTGTATAAAACAAAATACGGCGGAGAGATGACAAAATGCGTAGCTATATATAACTATTGAAATTTGCTAATGAACTGAGTATGAAAATCTAACAAAATGATCAATGCATTCGCGAAGAAGAGTAAAATTACTGACAGAGTGGTGCCAGCGTCCCCGTTACTAGGCAACATAGATTTGGCCAATATGTAGTATGCAGTATGCAAACAGAAGCAAAAACTGCAAAGCACCGGAACACTCACAATAACCCTGGCTTGCCATTGTGGCCAACAGCTGGAAACTTTTTACAATTTTGGTTAGATATTTGATCACTAAATTCACTTCTGAGACTTTTTATATTTATATAGTGGCCTCCTTGAATTTGCCACCCTGTTTTTTATTTACATCATGCAAATCTGGTCTGAGTTCTCTGGTGTGCCCTCTAGTGGAATCCTTTAATAACAAGTGTAGTACATGGGTAAGTATGTGAACAGTTCAATTCACGATGCAGCATGTTGTCTATGAGATTGTGGGGTTAGAATATCTCGGGCCTGGGACTTCTGGGCTCGAGTGTATCGATGCAACGCTCACACACACACACACACACACACACACATAGTCAGTGTGTGACACAGCGTAGCTCCCTTTGGACCATGTGTGTACAGGTTGCTACTCTGGGTATGACAGCAAAACAGGATAAAAGTTCAGCTGCTGTCTCAGTCTGCTGTAGGTCAGGGGAGGGTGCTGTGTATTATTCTAAAACCTAAGTTTACATACACTGATGCAAGGACTTCTGAATATCTTTCTGACTGTATTAGCTGGACAGCCCACAGGACTTATAGAACACCGTATTTTCTGTTGGCTGATATGTATTGATTTTCTCAGCTATTATTGGATATGAAAGTGGCCAACTTTCAGACGGATTGCAATTGCTAAATTTTCGCTTATGGGAATAGTGCTTTTAAATCTCTGTCATCTGTGAGCCTTGTTAACCATGATACATCTTTTCTTTTATTGAACTTTGTTCAATGACAAATGTGAGGTTGCTTGAAAATGTAATTCATAAGACACTGACTTTTTTCCACCCATATCTATCTGAAATGTGTTACCTATGCTGAATAGTTTCAGGCAGAATTGTTAGAGATAGTGCAGTTTATGCAACTCACATGAATGCATGCATGCTTATTGTATGTTTTGCTTCTTGTTAAAGTGTTAAAATAGGAACACTTTAATCTCATTTACTTTTTCCCTCCATCACTCACATCTCTTCTTCCAGCTCTTCTGTTGGTCAGACATGAACAGCAACAACAGCCTGAATCCTTTGTATTTTCAGTTCACTCTGTTTGTAGACTTTGGGCCCCTCAGATATCTGTTCTTCAGTCTGTGTCTGTTGCTCTACATGACTATTGTCTCTGCTAACATTGTCATTATTCTGACAGTCTGTCTGGAGAAGTCTCTGCATCAGCCCATGTATATTTTTATCTGCTGTCTGTCTTTTAACTCTCTGTACGGCTCAGCCGGCTTCTTCCCCAGGTTTCTGACCGACATTCTGTCTGACACTCATTTAATCTCACGTCCATTATGTTTCATTCAGATATATGTTATTTACACCTATGCATCATTTGCTGTCTCTCCTCGGCATCATGGCCTACGATAGATTTGTTGCTATTTGCCAGCCTTTACACTATCACAGTAAAATGACATTTAAGATGGTAACACATCTTGTGATTTTTGCCGTGCTCTACCCTGCATTTGCCAATGGTTGCTGTCTCTTCCTTACTGTTCGATTACCATTGTGTGGCAATAAACTGCACAGGCTTTTCTGTTCCAACTGGCCTGTGGTTCTGCTCTCCTGTGTGGACACAACTCTGAACAACATAGTAGGTCAGTTTGTCACAATAACAAATGTCTTCATCCCCCTGTTCTTTGTCTTGTACACCTATCTACGTATTCTGCTTGTTTGCAGGAGAAGCTCGTCTGAATTCAGAGGAAAGGCGTTACAGACCTGCCTGCCTCACATCGTGACATTCATGACCTATTCTTTCTCTCTCTTCTGTGAGCTGTCATTGACTCGATTTGAGGCTGATAAAATGAATCCGATCATCACAGTTATTTTATCTTTAGAGTATTTGATGATCCCCCCCATTAATAACCCTCTAGTTTACGGCCTGAGTCTGCCTCAAATCAAAGGAGTGATTTTTAGATTTTTGAAGAAGGGTCCTGCTGTAAAGGTTTAAGACTCAGCATTGTGTGATTGGCAATGATGAAGCTCTAAGTCACAACATATGCTTCTGAAAATGTTTAATTTATCTGTCCATCGATTTTGTTTGCTATCAATTTTATTTTAAGGGAATCAATGAAAAGATGTCATCAACCTGAACTACAACATTGATATTAAAATTGCACAAGTTGTATATGCATGGTTCAACTCACAGGTTAAATTATATGTTTGAAACTCACATTGTGTGTTTCTACAATGTTATTAGAATATTCTTTTGTCTATTTCTCACAAATAAATGTTAAAGCATATATTAGAAAATATACTATGTGCTGCTTTTTCACGCAGATTGAACTGTCAATAAATATTGTGCCTTTGATATCATAACCTAGAATAGTGGTTCCCGATTTATTTTGCTTAAAGGACCCCTAAACTGACACAAATTGGGCCAAAGACCCCCATTTGAAAAGATTTCATTCCAGGGCCGCCCACCTGACAGGTTATTTCCTTTTGGGTGTTTTATTATAGAAAGTATATGAAATCCATTATCTAGATAGTCATGCATTTGTTTTTGTGTTACTTATGGATAGAATTATACTGACAATAATGATTCTCCCTTTTGCTGGGGACCCCATGGAACCCCCACTTAGGGAAACACTGATCTAGAACAAACTAGAATTGATAGGATTACAGGTGTGTTTGGTTGGAATTTGGTCTCAATATTTTAACATTGTATGTTACACTGTGTTATTGTTTTAATATTAATTTGTGGTTTGTTGTGAATCATTTGCCCTTTGTTATGATAATAACACAATATTATAATGACATAGGATATTGAATAAACAAGACAGTCTACAGCCATGAGTATGGAATCAGTTTTGTGTCAATATAATCAAACAAAACATCTTAAATATCATAAAAATAACAATTTTAGAAAGAATAAAAAAAAAAATGTAACATCAAAAGTCAAAGGAAAGTACTGAGCTGGGGATTGCTCTGGCTTAAATCAAGTTGCAACAGCCACTAACTGAAGGTTGTGTCTGCCAACCCACAACCACAATCTTTCCCTAACCTTAACCAACATGCTTATGTTGCATAATCATAGTCTCACATTGCTCGACATATCTCCACAGCTCTGCGAAATAAGGTCTGGCTACACCACGGATACATTCTAGGATAGGAGAAGAAAAACGATCTGGGTTGTTTGCATTTTACGGTTACACTTTACTAGGTATAAACATAAGAGTGACATGACACTGTCATGAACATGTCATTAACATTATAAACAAGTCATAAACGTTCATAAGCTAATGCTTCTTTTAGTAACTCCGCTGCGGAACGGCTGCGTGCTCCGCCGTCTGTCAATACCCACTAGGTCCGGATTTGTTGCGGCACGGCTGCGGCCATGACTGACAGCTGTAGTCACGAGGACCCACAATATCTCGCGAATTCACGTAGAATAGAACCACAAAACCAACACCAGTTAGTTTCCTTCTAGAGGAGTAGAGGGGAAACTACTCTGAGCTGTGTTTTCAAAGTGTAGTGCAGGGAAATATGATCCGCCGTGAGCACGGTGTATTTCATTTTGAAAATTAACCAGATTTTTATTTTGTTTCTGTGCTCGACTTCCTGTCCCGCACTATCTGCCGTGTGCTGAATTACTGCGGAGCTCTCTGGCGTCCGGTAAAAATAGAAGCTCTGTGTATCTGCTCCGGAGGGCTATGGACTGACGAGCTGGGACGTAGTCGGAACGCAGCCGTTCCGCAGTCAGTGGAAATACACACATTGACTTTAATGGAAACCTAATGACTCTGCCGATGTTCCAGAGCGGATCCGCAGCCGTTACGCATCCAGTGGAAATTGCCGGTTAGGCTATTTCTTCGTTCAAATGTTCTTCAAAACTTGCCATTTTCAGTATGTAGCTTGCTAGCTCGAAGGTGTGTTGTTTCCCATACCGATTTTGAAACCACAACTGTTATGACCCCTCCCTTTCTGCCTGCTGTGGTGTTATTTGACTCCTCCTTCAGGAGCTGGTAGTCTGGCAGGGTCAATCAGGTAATAGGCTGACACTTGTGGCAGTGTAAAAAACGGATTATATTCGGGTTAAGGCAATACCCTGATTTCTCCAACGTCATGTTATAACCATACCCTGGTTAAAATTGGAGTTCTCATAAGCCGATTAACAGACCTAGAGAACCCCTTCAGTAACCGGGGTATCCCTGTGTAAAAGGGTTTATATATTATGCCATTCCACTTGCCATTATTGTTATTTAATATCAATGTAGATTCATTGGCTCAAGGGCGCCCTCTCTCTGCACTAGTTAAATGCCACTGGCTGTTGTGTATTCATTGCCAGTTATGAAAGACGTGGCCAAGGTGAGTTGCCGAGTGCAGCACGGAGTACAAATATTGTGTATTTATGTCCGCATATTCATTGTATGAACATATGTGCACTGTGATTCATGAACATTTACAACTGGATTGTTATACCTTTTCAAGTGCTAAAATGTTAAAATAGCGGCATGCTTGACTTTCTAGCTAGCCTCTGTGCTAAAATAACATGCCATTATTTTGTAGTGTGCTGCATGTAAGCTACTGTGAGTCAACTGTATCACTGACCAGTACATACTCTATTCCTATTCAGATAATAAACGGGCCCATCGCGGCCTAAAGATCAACGAGTCTCCTCCTCAGAGTTAGAGTCTTATGAATCATGAAAAGTTTCGAGCCATTTGGAAAATGTACACTCGAGTTACACCCACTTCCTGTTTCGATGGCGAAACGCACAGAATGGCTGCCCCGCCACGGCCATGCCCTATGACAAAAAGTTTTTCTTTTAATAACTTTTAATCAGTAAGGTCTTAAGATGGCACAGACCAAATTTGAAGTTGATCGGATGAAATCTCTAGGAGGAGTTCGTTAAAGTACGACATGTGGAAATGGCCAAAATCACACTAATTTCGAACTTTGAATTCAAAATGGCGGACTTCCTGTTGGGTTTAGGGTATGGCTCCAATGACGTTTCTTGTACGTCTTGACATGCTACATATATGTACCAAGCTTCGTGAGTCTATGTTAAACGTACTGCAGCGAGCCATTTTTGCGCGCCTATTCCCGAAACCCTTAAAATACGTACATTTTCACCAGACTTGATGCGCCCGCCAATTTTGGTGAGTTTTTGAATATGTTAAGCCCCTCAAAAAGGCAATTAATTTGCCGTAATAATAATAATTCCTTCAGTTTCAATAGGGCCTTCGGCGCTCGGGCCCTAACAAGAGTTATCTCAAGACGCTTTACAAATGGAGTAAGTCTAGACCACACTCTGTAATTTACAAAGACCCAACAATTCCAGTAATTCCCCCAAGAGCAAACATTTAGTGCGACAGTGGCGAGGAAAAACTCTTTTAGGGAGAAACCTCAGACAGACCCAGGCTCTTGGTAGTCGGTGTCTGAAGGTGCCAGTTGGGGGTGTGATGAACAATGACAATAATAGTCACAATAAAGATATGGAACTATGACTAGAAATAGTAGTTGTAGTAGTTCATGGCGTAGCAGGGCACTGTAGGGCATTACAGGGGGTAGCAGGGCATAGCAGGGCACTGCAGGGCATAGCAGGACATAGCAGGGTGCAGCAGGGCACTGCTACGTTCTGCACAAGCTGATTTAAGTCCTATTTCTCTGATCAATCTCAATTTGTTAAGGTCAACGATAAATCCTCCACGTACGCTGAAGTTAGCCACGGTGTTCTACAAGGCTCAGTGCTTGGACCAATTCTATTCTCCTTATATATGCTTCCTCTAGGCAATATTATTAGGAAACACTCAATTAACTTTCACTGTTATGCAGATGACGCCCAATTATACTTATCAAGCCAGACGACACCAGTCAGTTGGCTAAACTTCAAGCATGCATTAAAGATATAAAATCATGAATGGCCTACAATTTTCTGATGTTAAACTCAAACAAAACCAAAGTTATTGTGATGGGCCCTAAACACCTCCGAACCTCATCCAAAGACATAGTTACTCTGGATGGTATTGCCCTGGCCTCCAGCACTACTGTTAGAAATCTAGGAGTTATTTTTGATCAGGATATGTCCTTTAACGCCCCTTAAAACAAACCTCAAGAACAGCCTTTTTTCATCTTCGTAACTGCCAAAATTAGGCACATCCTGTCTCAAAACGATGCTGAAAAACTAGTCCATGCATTCATTATGAGAGATCATATTTCTCCTGTATTAGCTTCTCTGCATTGGCTTCCTGTAAAATCCAGGATTTCATTTAAAATCCTTCTCCTGACCTACAAAGCTCTAAATGGTCAAGCACCATCATATATTGAAGAGCTCATAGTACCTTATTGTCCCACTAGAGCACCACGCTCCAAGAATGCTGAGTTACTTGTGGTTCCTAGAGTCTCTAAAAGTATACTCAGCAAAAAAGGAAACGTCCTGTCACTTTCAACTGCTTTTATATTTTAAACAAACGTAACATATGCAAATATTTGCATGAACATTAAAAGATTTAACAACTAAGACATAAACTGAACAATTTTCACAGACATGTGACAGAAATGGAATAATGTGTCCCTGAACAAAATCAAAAGTACCCCTCCGTATCTGATGTGGCCACCAGCTGCAGTAAGTACTGCAGTACATCTCCTCCTCATGTACTGCACCAGACTGGCCAGTTCTTGCGGTTGTTGTTGCCATCCTGTACCTGTCCCGCAGGTGTGATATTCGGATGTACCGATCCTATGCAGGTGTTGTTACACGTAGTCTGCCACTGCGAGGACGATCAGCTGTGCTTCCTGTCTCCCTGTAGCACTGTCTTAGGCATCTCACAGTAGGGACATTGCAATGTATTGCCCTGGCCACATCTGCTGTCATCATGCCTCCTTCACCATGCCAAAGGCACGTTCACGCAAATTAGCAGGGACCCTGGGTGTCTTTCTTTTGGTGTTTTTCAGAGTCAGTAGAAGTGTCTCTTTACTTTCCTAATTTTCTTTTAACTGTGACCTTTATTGCCTACCGCCCTTAAGTTGGTATTGTCTTTTCGACCATTCAACAGGTGCATGTTCATTCATTGTTTATGGTTCATTGAACAAGCATGGAAAACATTGTATAAACCCTTTACAATGAAGATCTCTAAAGTTATTTAGATTTTTACAAAAGTATCTTTAAAATACAGTGTTCTGAAAAAGGGGCGTTTTCTTTTTTTTTTGCTGAGTTCAGAATGGGAGCCTGAGCCTTCAGCTATCAGGCTCCTCTCCTGTGGAACCAGCTCCCAGTCTGGGTCCGGGAGGCAGACACCGTCACCACATTTAAGAATAAACTTAAAACTTAAAACTCTCCTCTTCGATAAATCTTATATTAATGGATTGAGGAGTTGCAGCGTTCAGCCAAACCGGCGGAGGAGGGTGTATGCAGCATGCAGACGCAGCACCCCTTCTCTTCTCTGCTTCTCTTCATAGTCGTCAGATTAATCTACCATATAACCAATTATATAATCAAAGTAGAGGAAGGCAGGCCAGTACAGCCCGATCCGGCAGGGGAGAGTTCTAGCCCGACCAGGCTCCTCTCCTTACCCTGTCTCTCTTAATTATGCTGTTATAGTTTTAGACTGCCGGGGGACTTAATTTGACACATTGAGCTTCTCTATCCTCTCTTTTTCCATCTGTGTGCATCCATTTCCCAGAAATGCTAAATCTAGTCTGGGGAGCTTATTCCCTGGAGTCCTTATGTTTGTTTTTTTTTGCCCAGCATGTTTCTTTGGATTAGGGTGGCACCTAAATCATCGTTGCAGCTATCGCCGTGGTCCTGCTGCGCGCCCTGCTATGCCCTGTTACACCCTGCTACACTCTGCAGTGCCCTGCTATGTCCTGCTATGCCCTGCTACGTCCTGCTACGCCCTGCTGTGCTCTGCTGTGCCCTGCTACGTCCTGTAAGGCGCTGCAGTGCCCTGCTATGTCATGAACTACTACAACTACTATTTCTAGTCACTGTTCCATTATCTTTATTGTGACTATTATTGCCACTGTTCATCACACCCCCAACCGGCACCGTCAGACACCGCCTACCAAGAGCCTGGGTCTGTCTGAGGTTTCTCCCTTAAAGGAAGTTTTTCTCACCACCGAGGTTTCTTCCTAAATGGGAGTTTTTCCTCACCACTGTCGCACTAAATGCTTGCTCTTGGGGGAATTATTGGAATTGTTGGGTCTTTGTATATTATAAAGTGTGGTCTAGACCTACTCTATCTGTAAAGTGTCTTGAGATAACTCTTGTTGATACTATAAATAAAATTGAATTGAATTGCAGGGCATAGCAGGATGTAGCAGGGCATAGAAGGATGTAGCAGGGCACTGCTGAGCATAGAAGGGTGTAGCAGGGCATAGCCGGGCACGGTGCAGGATCACGGCAACAGCTGCAACCATTATTTAGGTGCCACCCTAATCCAGGGAAAACTGCTGGGCGAAAAAACATAAGGACTCCGGGGAATAAGCTCCCCAGAGCTAAGTTAGTAACAAGCATTTCTGGGACATGGATGCACACAGATGGAAAGAGAGAGGAGAGAGGAGCTCAGTGTGTCAAAGGAAGTGCCACGGCAGTCTAAAACTATAACAGCATAATGAAGAGCTGGCAAACCTGAGCCAGTTCTATGAGGGTTGGTAGATTAATCTGACGACTATGAAGAGAAGCAGAGAAGAGAAGGGGTGCCGTGTCTTTAGCTATACACCCTCCCCCGCTGGTCTAGGCGAACACTGCAACTCCTCACTCCCTAACTATAGGCTTTATCAAAGAGGAGAGTTTTAAGTTTACTCTTAAATGTGGTGATAGTGTCTGCCTCCCGAACCCAGACTGGGAGCTGGTTCCACAGGAGAGGAACCTAATATCTGAAGGCTCTGGCTCCCATTCTACTTTTAGAGACTCTAGGAACAACAAGTAACTGCATTCTGGGAGCGCAGTGCTCTAATGGGACAATAAGGTACTATGAGCTCTTCAAGATAGGATGGTGCTTGACCATTTAGAGCTTTGTAGGTCAGGAGAACGATTTTAAATTTAATCCTGGATTTTACAGGAAGCCAATGCAGAGAAGCTAATACAGTAGAAATATATCTTTTCTTAGTTCTTGTCAGAACATGTGCTGCAGAATTCTGGATCAGCTGGAGAGTCTTAAGGGACTTATTTAAGCAACCTGATAGTAAGGAATTACAATAGTCTAGCCTGGAAGTAACAAATGCATGGACTAGTTTTTCAGCATCGTTTTGAGACAGGATTTGCATAATTTGGCCTGTTTAGTACTTATATTGTGATAACCTTGCCTCAATATTCATTTGGTGATTGAGCCATGGCGAGTGGTACTGGTTTTGGGAGGGGAAGGGGTTCGCTGACATTTACTCCAGTACCCAAATTTGACAGAGACAGGCCTAGATTTCTGTTAGCCCCAGATTGATCTACTCCTAAACCTAGCTTTGAGGAGTTTGTGCCTGACGATGACACCACTAATGGACACCCTCGAGGTGGTTCACACTCTAATAATTTGGAGGGTGACGGTGTATGTGACAAATTTTTGACAGGTATAGTGTCGTAAATTGGGCTCTCCATATGTGAAAGCATAGCATCTTGCATTGAGTCTTGCTTAGGGGTGGGGCCTAGTGTTGTTGGGGCTGTGGGCAATGCATTGGCAGATCCTTCCTTGTTGAATGTTGTTGTCAGATCTGAAGTCAGAGAACCTGCAAGATTTAACGCTGTGTGGCAATAAACTGCAATGGCTTTTCGGTTCCAACTGGCCTGTGGTTTACCTCTCCTGTGTGGTCACAACTCTGAACAACATACCAGGTCTGTTTTTCGTGATAACAACCATCTTCATCCCCCTGTTCTTTGTCCTGTACACCTATCTACGAATTCTGCTTGTTTGCAGGAGAAGCTTGTCTGAATTCAGAGACCTGCCTAAAAATCCAACAATGCATTTGTTACGTATTTTTATTATAAATGAATGATTTTCTGTCTGAGCAAAACATTAATCTCAACTATATGATCTCCCTGTAACACTAACTCAGTAATCTAAATTGGGTAATACGGCACCGTAAACAAAAAACCTTTACGACAGCAGGTGTGGTAAAAAACTACCACTTTTGTCCAAAGCGGCCGTTAGAATCAACACCAACTGAAAGTTACATATAGCCACTTTAGGTCCTAGATAGTCGTACACAGGTGCCAGGCAATTACCCGATTGACCCTCCCAGACTGCCAGCTCTTGTAGGAGGAGGCCAATGAAGCCACAGCAGGCAGAAAAGGAGGGTTTTGTACATTTGCTGTTCTCAAAATCCCACCGCCAGGGGAAATGGACAATCTTCGAGCTAGCAAGCTGCACGCTGATAGTGACAAGTTTCGAAGAAAATTTGGATGGTGCAATAAAGCAGGTCTGCCCGGCTATTTCGCAGAATGATTGCAAAGATTTATAAAAAAATATATGTAAACGGGATTTACTATCTAACCGGGATGTTATCGGACTGATTGGCGGTGATTGTTATGGAAAAAGTACACACAAGTAAGACCAAATAACATTTAACCATGTATCCAGCTAATTTCAATAGCTCACATTTCTGTATTTTGAGAACACTTAACTTCATTTAATAATAATGTGGCCTTTACATTTTGAGGGCTCCAAATGCTCCACAAAAACAACTTCCTTCCCCAAACTATTTTGCAGAGCCAGCGTTGCTGCGTCCAAACCTGAGCCCCTCCCACGACGATTGTAATTGGTTTAAAGAAATGCAAGCACGTTTTTTTCCCTGTCCTATAATTTATCAGTGGTGTAGCCAGACTTTACTCCACAGCTCTGTTGAAATGGGTCTAGCAATGTCTGACTAGTCCAATGTAACAAAAGCATGTTGGCTAATAATAGGGAAAGATTGTGGTTGTGGGTAGACGGACCTTCAGCTAGCAGCTGATGCTAATTGATTTCAGCCAAGACAAACCCGAGTACTTCATTTTCACTTTAATGTAAATTGACATTTTATGCTTGAGTGTGTTTTTCTCTCTTAAATTCTTATTTTTGTTTGATATTTACTAACTTTTGTTTGATTATATTAACACAAATCTGATTCCATACTCATAGGCCGTCTTGTTTATTCAGTATCCTACATCATTATAATGTTATCATGATTAAAAAAGGGCAACTCATTCACAACAAACCACAAAATATTAAAACGGAATGAACAGTGTAACATACAAGGTAAAATATTGTGAAACCAAATTCCCATCAATCAAACCTATAATCCTATCACTTCCTAAAACAGGAGGAAAGCTGGCAAAAAATGGCAGACGCTGTAAATGCGTAAATCACAATGCTCATCAATATCACTTCCCCATCAGTCAGGCACAAGATCTGACCATAATTACACTTGTGCTTTCCATAAACTGCCGTTGCTTTAGGTTATTATTTCAGTTGCAACCCTGGCAGTAGTAAGCGATCGTGAGAGCAAATAAAATATATAAAAACATAATTCAAACTGCTGTGCGCTTTAGCAACACACGGCTCAAGAAGCTGATAGCCTATATGTAATTCCCTCCCATTACAATCTATGTATTTCATAAAAATACCCATCAGGGAATGCTCTCTCTCTCTCTCTCTCTCTCTCTCTCCTTCTAAGAACGGTGACGCCGTTATCAATCGAGTATTGATTGGTCAATAGGCGGTGCTTTTCCACCGGTTGATCTCTAATCTCCAACATAACCTGCTCCCAACCAGGTTAGGTGTTCAGCATGAGTTACCACGGTGATTGAACCCGGTAACAAAGTGATCCACCGTCGTGGTACAGAAAACCCTGGGTTGAACCTGAAGTTACCTTGTTAACGCCAAATCTTGCTTCGTAGTACAGGCCTCTGGTTGGGGCCTAGATTGAGGCCTACACAGGTGTCAGCATATTACCTGATTGACCCTGCCAGACTGCCAACCCTTGCAGGAGAAGGCCAATGAAGCCACAGCAGGCAGAAAGGGAGGGGTCAAAACTGTTCCCCCCCCAGCACTGTATGTAGGATCCACATGCTGTATGTTTTTTATGGTCTCATTTATATTATTTATTGATTATTATATTGTGCACTTATATTGTAGGTGGTGGGCGTTTTCATCGCAGTTTGAGCAGAAGTGATAACATTATATTTATTTGCTTCACCTTTGGGCTTTGACAGAGAGGGGTTGAGCCTGGGAGCGAACACTTTCTGTTGACCGCCGCACTAATACACTTATTTTGACTCACAAAGTAACTTTAAATTTGGTAACTGCAGTACTAGTTGTATTTTACGTGTGGAGGAATAAATTATTGCAATACAATCTTGAGCGCGTCACAGTGTGTTTATGCATCTCTCAGTGTTTAGGATAAACCATTGTGTGTTTAGTCCCTAGCGGCAAAACTTTGTTGGACTGCTTACAGCCGCAACACTGTACTTTCCCTTTGCTTTTGAGATGAATTTATTTTGCTTGAGTTTGTTTTATTTTTCTCGAATATGTATTTTTGTTTGATATTTAAAATGTTTTGTCTATATTGACACAAATGGGATTCCACACTCATGGCTGTAGACTGTCTTGTTTATTCCAAATCCTACATCATTATAATATTGTGTAAATATAATTACATAGGGCAACTGGTTCACCACAAACCACAAAGTAATATTAAAACAGAATAAACACAGTGGAACATACAGAGCTAAAACTCTGAGACCAAATTCCCACCAAACACACCTGACCACCTATCAACTCTAATTTGTTCTACATCAGTAGTAATTATTTCCACTATAGTTCCAACCATAAGTAACACAATAACATAATGTATGACTATTTTTATCATGGGTTTTATACACTTTCTGTAGTAAAACATCCAAAAGGAAACATCCTGTCAGGTGGGTGGCCCTGGGACAAATCAGTCAACTGGGGGTCCCGGCCTAATTTGTGTCAGTTTAGGTGTCCTTGATGTGAAACATTTGGGAACATGAAATCAAAGGCCTCAATCTGCCTGGAAAAGCAGCACATGATATATATTTCTAACATGTAATTTTACATTTATTATGTGAGAAATGGACGAAGAAAAATCTATTAACATTTGAGACTAATTCAAACCCACAATGTGAGTTTAAAAGATGTATTTTAGCCTGTGGAGCTGTTAGTTGAACCATGCATCTGCAACGTTAATATCATTCTTTTGGTTCAGGTTGAACACATCTTTCTTTTCATAGACCACCTTAAAATGAATGTAATGAAAAACAAGATCTGTGGACAAATACATTTAACATATTCTAGAAGCATATGTTGTGGTTTAGAGATATATGGTTTGCTAAATGTGCATGTTAAGTTTTACATTTTTGCAGCAGGAATCTTCTTCAAAAATCTAAAAATCACTCGTCTGATTTGAGGCAGACTCAGGCCGTAAACTAGAGGGTTATTAATGGGGGGGATCATCAAATACTCTAAAGATAAAACAACTGTGATGATCGGATTCATTTTATCAGCCTCAAATCGAGTCAATGACAGCTCACAGAAGAGAGAGAAAGAATAGGTCATAAATGTCACGATGTGAGGCAGGCAGGTCTGTAACGCCTTTCCTCTGAATTCAGACGAGCTTCTCCTGCAAACAATCAGAATACGTAGATAGGTGTACAGGACAAAGAACAGGGGGATGATGATGGTTGTCATCGTGACAAACTGAGCTACTATGTTGTTCAGAGTTGTGTCCACACAGGAGAGCTGAACCACAGGCCAGATGGAACAGAAAAGTCTGTGCAGTTTATTTCCACACAACGGTAATCTAACAGAAAGATACAGCATAAAACCCATAGCAAATGCAGGGTAGAGCACGGCAAAAATCACAAGATGTATTACCATCTTAAATGTCATTTTACTGTGATAGTGTAAAGGCTGGCAAATAGCAACAAATCTATCGTAGGCCATGATGCCGAGGAGAGTCAGCTCATATCCTGCATAGGTGTAAATAACATATATCTGAATGAAACATAATGGACGTGAGATTAAATGAGTGTCAGACAGAATGTCAGTCAGAAACCTGGGGAAGAAGCCGGCTGAGCCGTACAGAGAGTTAAAAGACAGACAGCAGATAAAAATATACATGGGCTGATGCAGAGACTTCTCCAGACAGACTGTCAGAATAATGACAATGTTAGCAGAGACAGCAGTCATGTAGAGCAACAGACACAGACTGAAGAACAGATATCTGAGGGGCCCAAAGTCTGCAAACAGAGTGAACTGAAAATACAAAGGATTCAGGCTGTTGTTGCTGTTCATGTCAGCACAACAGCAGAGCTGGAAGAAGAGAAGTGAGTGATGCAGGGAAAAAGTAAATGATATTAAAATGTGTGCATCAAAATGTCCTATTTTAATACTAGACACAAAACATACAATAAGCCTGCATTCATGTAAGTTGCATAACTTGCACATTTCTAACAATTGGGCTTGATAATATTCAGCATAATTAACCCATTTCAAATAGTTCAAAAAGACGTTCAAAAGTACACATGGGTGACAAAAGGTCAGTGTTACATTAACTAAATGCACAAACAACTTAACAAAAAAGCCCTTTTCCACAAGTGAATTGCAATCTAAAAAACGTTCACAGTTAATGGACGTTCTGTGTCCTCTAATAACTGAGAAATCAGTAGTTATCAGCCAATACAATATACTGTATATAGTGTTTATGTTATTCATGTGGTCTTTTCAGTTAATACATTCATGAAGATATTCAGAAAACAGTTTTGCATCAGTGTATGTAAACTTTTAGAATGATACACAGCACCCCCCCCTGACCTACAGCAGACTGAGGCAGCAGCTGAACTTTTATCCTGTTTTTCTGTCACACTGAGAGCAGCAACCTGTAAACACAGGGTCCAAAGGGAGCTACGGTGTGTGTCACACACTAACTACTGTGTGTGTTGTGTGTTGCTATAACCGAGCCCAGACTGCCAAGGCCGAGTAGATATACTTTTTTTTTTTTAAGATTATTTTTGGGGCATTTCCGTCTTTAATCACCATGACAGCATGAAAGGGGAGAGAGGGGGAAGACATGTGTGAGTGGGGAGGGGCAGTTGGAGCATGTGAGATGCCTGTCTATACTCCGGTTAAGGTGTATACATGCAGGGATACCCCATTTACTGAAGGGGTTCTCTAGGTCTTATGACAACTCCAATTTTAACTGGGGTAAGGTTATAACATGACGTTGGAGAAATCAGGGTATTGCCTTAACCCAAATATAATCCGCCGAGTGGAGTGGAGTGTATGGATGGATAACAAACGTGTGGATTAATGTTGACTGCAACAAAAATGGCAAAACAAGCCCAAATCAGGAGAGATGTGGAGTGTAGGAGAGAGGCAGACAATGAGACAGGTCTGGTAGATATAGATCAGGTTAAGGCCCGAATTGAGGCCTGCACAAGTGTCACCCTATTACCTGATTGACCCTCCCAGACTACCAGCTCCTACAGGAGGAGGCCAATAACACCACAGCAGGCAGAAAGGGACGGGTCATAACAGTTGTGGTTTCAAAATTGGTATGGGAAACAACACACCTTCAAGCTAGCAAGCTACACGCTGAAAATGGCAATTTTTTAAGAACATTTGAACGATGAAATAAGCAGGCCTGCTTGGTTGTTTCAGTGAATGATTCTAAACATTTTTAAAGAATATGTTCCCAGTATTAAATCTCTCAAAACTGGGATAATTTGGGTGCAAATTACGTTCACCCATGTATTGAGATAATTTATACAGTTCACGTTATTGTATTGTAAGAAAACTGACTTCATATTATATTTTATGTGGCATTTTCTTTTTTTGGGCTCCGTTTTTTGTTCTCCAATCCTAGAATGTATATGTGATGTAGCCAGACCTTACTAAACAGGGCTGTGGAGCTACGTCTGGCAATGTCAGACTAGGTTTATGCAACAAAAGCCTGTTGGTTAATGTTAGGGAAAGATTGTGGTTGTGGGTTGGCAAACGGACCTTCAGTTAGCAGCTGATGCAAATTAAATTCAGCCAGAGCAAACTGCAGCACTGTAAATTTACTTTACTTTTGAGATGACATATTTTTGCTAGTTTGTTTTTATTCTTTCTCAAATTCTTATTTTTATGATGTTTAAGACGTTTGATTATATTGACACAAATGTATTTCCATACTTATGGCTGTAGACTGTGTTGTTTATCCCATATCCTACGTCATTATAATCTTGTGTTATTAAAATTATTAATATTAATTCTCAGAAAGGCCAAGCAGTGCTACTTCTGCTACTTGGGCGGAGTGATATGCTTTGCAGCACCTGAGAAGCCCCGAGCAGATCAGCAATGCTTCACCTTTCTGAGAATATAGTTCCCAGTATGTATACGGTTAGAAGATGGCTGTGTATCATGTGACCTTGTTATTTGTACACTCTGTGACTATACAAATCACAACATGTAAATAGGAACATGTTGGCGTTATGTTGTCACTTATTCGGAGCAGTAGGCTAGATGGAACCGATTATCTTCAGGATCCGTGCTAGGCTAAGCTACCGGTGGAACCGTCAGACAGAGTTACGACAAGTTAGATGAGAAGGGTATGTATGGACTTATCTAACTCTGGGGGTTACGGTGAATAAGCTAAAGTCCCAATAAGTCGGCGTGTTCCTTTTAAAATCCTGTCGCTACGGAAAACAACAACAACCTTCAAGCTAGAAAGCTACATGCTGAAATTGGCGAGTTTAAAAAAAGATTTGGATTGTAAAATAAGGCAGACCTGCTTGGGTCTTTTGGTGAATGATTGTAAAGATTTAAAAAGAATATGTTTACGGCATTTCCTCTCTAACTGGGACATTTTGGGACCAACTGGTGGGATTGCTGTGGACTAAGTACACACAGAGATACACTGGTAAGAGCCAATGACAGTTACCATTCATCCAGCACCTGTATTGTGTAAACAGTTAATTTCATTTAATATTTTATGCAGCGACTTCTCCAGGCAGACATTAGCAGAGACAATAATCATGTAGATCAACAGACACAGACTGAAGAATAGATATCTGAGGGGCCCAAAGTCTGCAAACAGAGTGAACTGAAAATACAAAGGATTCAGGCTGTTGTTGCTCTTCATGTCTGACCAACAGCAGAGCTGGAAGAAGAGAAGTGAAAACAGATTGAGGTACAGTAAATGAGATTAAAGGGGATGGTCACGACACACATACAGTTCAGGAGTGGGAGTCTGTATTGGCGTCATATATGAGAAATAAGCCTTGCTGCAATGCAAATCACTCCGCCCCAAGTAGCAGAAGTAGCAGAGCTTCGCCTTTCTGAGAATATAGTTCCCGGTTTGTTTACGGTTAGAAGATGGCTGTGTCTCATGTTACGTTGTTTTTTGTACACGCTGTGACTCTACAAATCACAACATGTAAATAGGAACATGTTGGCGTTATTTTGTCACTTATTCGGAGCAGTAGGCTAGTTGGAACCAGTTACCTGCAGGTTCTGTGCTAGGCTAAGCTACTGGTGGAACCGTCAGACAGCGTTACAACACACACAGACACGAGAAGGGTATGTATCGACTTGTCTTACTCTGGGGGTTACGGTGAATAAGCTAAAGTCCCAATAAGTCGGCGTGTTCCTTTAATGGTTTAGATGTTGTGCCTGATCTGTTGTACTGGTCAAGCAATTTTTTTTTTCTCTTACTGTTTCTCTGGTTTCTTTTTTGTGGAGCAAGTGGAATTTAGCCAGGGAGAATGTAACAGGGTTTATATATTATGCCATTCCACTTGCCAGTATTGTTATTTAATATCAATGTACATTTATTGGCTCAAGGGCGCCCTTTCTCTGCACTAGTTAAATGCCACTGGCTGTTGTGTATTCATTGCCAGTTATGAGAGACGTGCCCAAGGTGAGTTGCCCAGTGCAGCACAGAGTACACATATTGTGTATTTATATCCGTATATTCATTGTATGAACATATGTGCACTGTGATTTATGACCATATTAATAATAAGAGTAACAAGTGGATTGTTGTACCTTTTCAAGTGCTAACATTTTAAAATAGCAGCATAATGCACTTTCTAGCTAGCCTCTGTGCTAAAATAACATGGCAGACAGCAGACACCGGGAGATGGCTAAACAGAATGTCCATCTCCAGGGCTGTAAACGTCGCAAAAAAGTAGAAGGGACCAAGCAGCCCGCTCTGTGGCCGCTGGCTAACGTTAGCTAGCTAATGAAGTTAGCTTGTTAATTCTATCCGACACTGGTTACAGATATAAGGAGCCGAACAAGTTGTCAGTCATCTGGCGAGAGCACTGTGCTTTCCTACGCTGTGACAAGAGTGTGACTGAAACATTAAGTTGGTAAATTTTACTAATTTAGTGGCCAGTCTGTGTAATAACCTGGGTAAGACTATACCCCGGTTACTGATTCCATTACTTACCACACTTCATGTTTTTGTAAATTATTATCTTGTTTGTTATATACAGTGGCATTCAGGGTCCTTTGTACCTTGACCTCGAGCCAAATAACCCTCCAGAAGCTTTTTTCACCTGGGTCTAACATTGGGAGAGTTAGTGTGATCAGCTGAATAGCTTAGTGCAGGCGCTAATGGATCCAACTGTGTATCTCATAAATGACCCCACTAATAATGCCCGAAATGATACCAAACTTCTACACTAGTACAAATAGGTTATGTACTCATAAAACGATGGATTGGAAAGTTTGTAAGTACACCAGGAGTTTATTTAAATAACACTTGCCTGTTGGCTTCTGCTCTCTGCTGCTACTGCTACCGGGCAGTAAGACGAGTGCTTAGGGACGTCTACAAATTACAACACCGAAAAGAGATACAACAAAAATATTCATTAATTTAACTTGTTTTTTAAAAGTAAGTGCTGTAGTACAACTAGCAGGAGACACGTTATAATTGAGGTAAGTTTAGAGACACTACCTTATTTAGTCATTAAATTAATAAATATTTTTGTTGTATCTCTTTTCGGTGTTGTAAAATAGCCCCACATCATCACATACCCTTCACCATACCCAGAGATTGGCATGGGGTACTTTCCATAAAATCATCTCTCAATGCAAATCAAACCAGCTATTAGGCTAACTGAGATAAAACCATGCCAATCTCTAGGTATGGTGAAGGGGATGTGATGATGTGGGGTATGGTGAAGGGGATGTGATGATGTGGGGGTATGGTGAAGGGTATGTGATGATGTGGGGGTATGGTGAAGGGTATGTGATGATGTGGGGGTATGGTGAAGGGTATGTGATGATGTGCAGGTATGGTGAAGGGTATGTGATGATGTGGGGGTATGGTGAAGGGTATATAATGATGTGGGGGTATGGTGAAGGGTATGTGATGATGTGGGGCTACTTTAATTCCAAAGGCCAAGGGAACTTTATCAGGATGCATAGTATCCTGGATCCATGAAATAACTGGCCTTTAAAAATACAAATCTGCCTGCCCCTATGGGAATTTAACATAGGGGTGTACTTACTTATGCCCCCCATTTTAAAGAAGATTTATGACATCTATGTATTTATTTTTTAAGATCAAGTTTTTATTATTTTTATATTGTTTTGAACATACAGAAGAGAACAGACAAATACAACTGAGCAAGAACAACAACCCTCTCCCCCCACCCTCTGCGGTCTCGAGAAAACAAAAACAAACAAATAAACACAAACAAAAAAGCTCTCAGCTCTTAGGTCTTCAAAACTTAACATACCTTCATCATTGCATAGCTGGTCTAGAGTATAAATACCTCTGTCACTCCACTGGTTATAAACAAAAGGTTTATTACCAGACATTAAGTGAATGTTGTGCCAAATTGCAGTGTTCAAATGCCACTTATTAGTGTAGCGTAGTTGCTCCTCGACCTGTTTAAAGTTGGTCAATGTGTTGGTGATAATAGGGCCATAGGCTAGCATACACTTTTTTGGACTCACACCTGCAAAGGCAAGGTCTTGCAGCCTTAGACCTCCAGTGAGGTTTTGCTCTATTTCTCTCCATGGGACTGTAGATGAAGGGTCCATCCACACTCTGAGGGCCCGTAGCTGAAAGGCTCCGTGGTACACTTTAAGGTTAGGGAGGGCCAGGTCTCCCGTGTTTACGGTACATTGCAGGGTAGAGTATTTTAGCCTGGGTTGTTTATTCCAAATATACTGCTGAATTACGGTATCAAGTTTCTTCCAGAAATGTATTGGTGGGGGTAATGGGATCATTGTACTTAAGAAATTCACATCAGGAATTATGTTTATTTTAACCACAGCAATCCTGGACCGTAGCGATGCCGGCAGCGCAGACCAATTGGCCAGATCCCTTTGAACACTACTTAGTATAGTTTCATAGTTGTCCTGGATGACTCGCTGTAGGGATGCATGTATGGTGATGCCCAAATATGTAATTTTGCTTTGGGTTGGTATTGTGTCATTAATAGCTGATGTCACCTGTCTGTTGTTCAACAGAAGAAGATTAGATTTATTCCAATTGATTTTATAGCCGGAGATTGAGCCAAATTTGTTAAAGATCTTAAAGTGCCCATATTATGAAAAAATCACTGTTTCTGGGATTTGGGGTGTTATTTTGTGTCTCTGGTGCTTCCACACACATACAAACTTTGAAAAAATCCATCCATGCTGTTTAGAGTGAGATACAGTTTCTGAATGTGTCCTGCCTTCAGTCTCTGGGTGAGCTGGTCAACATCTGCACGGCTTTCTACGTCACAAGCTGAAACGAGCTGGCTAACCGCAACCGTTAGCATGCTAGTGTTAGTATGCTACCTCGTTCTCAATAGCAGAGCACTGCTACAACACACATAAATTCATCGTAATCTACAAAAGAACTACTTACACATGCGCCCTCATTTAGAAGAAGTCTCCCAGCTAATCCTGCCTTGTAACTGACCGAAGTTGGAGAAACAGCCTTTCTTTTACTGTCTATGGAGCTAGCTAGCTGACATCTGATCTACATCTGAGCTACTGCACATGTGCGAGTACAATCAAAGATAGTACAGAAGAAGAAGAAGAAAAGAGGTCTCACTCTGTAGCTAAAACAGAGACCAGCTGAAAAGAGGATCTGCAGCAGTGAGAGAGAGCGGTGCAGTACAAAATATGGTGTTTTTTGAAAATGAAACCATGAAACCTATTCTGGTACAACCTTAAAATACAATTATGAACCTGAAAATGAGCATAATATGGGCGCTTTAAGAATTTTTGGAACAGAGTCCTCAAGGTCAGATATGTACAGCAAAATATCATCTGCAAATAACGATATTGAGTTGTTATTGGATTTAATCTGGACATTACATATTTTATTTTGCCTTATGGCCTGGGTTAACGGTTCAAGAGAGATCGCAAATAGCATGGGAGATAGCGAGCATCCCTGTCTCAAGCCCCGCGCAATGGGGAATGGCTGTGAATGCAGGCCATTGGTTAAGACTATGGCCATGGGATTTGCATATAAAGTACATACTATGTCAATGAATTTGGCTCCCAAACCAAGCCTCTCCATTACTTGCCACAAGTAGTTCCACTCTAGGCGGTCAAAAGCCTTTTCCGCGTCCAGTGATAAAACTGCTGCCGTTATTGGAAGGTTTTTGGCTTCTTCTATTACATGGAGTAATCTGCGTATATTGTCTGCAGCTTGACGCTTTGGTATAAACCCTGATTGGTCAGGGTGGACTAGCTTCTCAATGAAGCATTCTAGGCGTAGTGCTAAGACTCTGGCTTAATATCAGTTCCAATGAGGCTGATGGGCCTGTAGTTTGCGCACTCCGTAGGATCTTTGCTCTTTTGTGTATGACCGAAATTAGTGCAAAGTTGGTTTGTTGATGAAAGGTGCCCCTCTCAATGGCCGAGGTTAAAGTTTGTAAAATGATAGGTCCTAGTGTGTCAAAGTACTGTAGTACAACCCCGGTGTTTTCCCTTTCTTAGCTGTTTTTAATGCTGATTTAAGTTCCTCTAACGTAATAGGTTGACCCAGTTCTTCTGCCTTCTGTGGGTCGAGAAGAGGCAGGTTTAGCTCTTTCAGGAACTTTTGGCACTGTGTCAGATCCTGATTGCAGGAAGATTCATACAATTTTGAATAAAAGGTTTAGAAAGTGGTGGTGATATCTTTAGGATTTGTTGAGATACCTCGGTCCATGCGGATGCTGTTCTCGCTTCTCTACTCGCTTTGTTTTAATTTCAGAGCTAGCAATTTGCTTGGTTTACAACCATTACAATAGTAATTTTGCCTCACTCTGTGCATTATGAATTCAGCTCTCCTTTTTAGGAAATCATTTAGCTGTGCTCGATTTGTCTTTGACTAAATTAATGTGTAGATTTAGAAAAGCACGTCTTTAGAGACTGCTCTAACAATTTACAACGCTCTTCCAACTCAGCAATCTTTGCCTCTCTCTTTTTCTTCAAATTTGCCGCAAAGGAAGATGTGAAATCTCTAATAAATCCTTTAGTGGCTTGCCAGATGTACGTCGGGTCCGAAACTGAGTCAGTATTGATTGATATAAACTCCGAAGTTTGGCTCTAAACTCTGTATAAAAATCTGTGCTTTGGAGAAGGGAATTATTAAATTGCCACCTTCTAGCTCTTTCTCCTAACATATCACAACTGAATGTGGTTATCAGCGCATTGTGATCAGACAGGATTGCTGGTTCTATTGCTATTGTGTGGAACATTGTCTTAAGCTCACTGGAGCACAAAAAATAATCAATGTGGGAGTGGGTGAGGTGATGTGTGGAGAAAAATGTGTAATTCTTGCTAGTAGGATTGTGCATCGTCCATATGTCTGTAAAATGGTGGGATTCCACAACTGCATTGAACATATCGATATGTGTTTTTGGGCTTTTTTGTGGCTGACACCTGATCTATCTATGAGTGTGCATTTCCGTGACAGCAGCACAATGGAGCCCTTGGTTTTGGTGTTGTCACTAGATGAAGCAGCAACCTTAAAGTATTTATTTTGTAGACGATTTACATCTCTTTTACGTAAGTGTGACTCTTGTATAAGTGCCACGTCTATGTTTTTCCTTCTTAAATAGTCCAGGAATTTAGCTTGTTTGATCGGCCCGTTTAGCCCCCTGATATTAACTGAAAGGACTGAAAGCTCAGCCATCTTCAAAATTGGAACGCATATGTGTCTTGAGTACCCTACCGGATTTTGCTGACAAATCCGTAGCAAAGGTTGAACTGTTAGCTCTGAGCAAGGTGTGACAAAAACCTAAAAAGTAAAATAAATCCCCTAACCCTCTGAGACCGCAGACCCCCTCCCCTATTTGTAAAATGCGTGACCACATCAAACACAGTTTGCGCAAAACTCCAGCTCAAAACTCCAGCTCAAAACTACACCTCCTGTCTTAAGTCACAGGTTAATTGAAACAGGTCTAGTGAATTCTTATGTTAAATAAGAACAATATTATAAACACCTTGAAATTATTTCTGGACTAAGCTGTGTGAAAAACAGACCAATTTAGTTGGAGCAATAAGCAGACTATGAGCTGAACAGACCGTATCCCTCATGTTCTTTCAGTCTAGCTTAACTGTTAACAAACGTAAACTGTAAACTGGCCAGCCAGCATTTATCATGTATTTTCAGTCTGGTTAAGTGTCCCTTTAAAGCTCAGCTTCAAAACTTACATACAGTATCCTTAGGATTACCAGCTAGCATTTGTCATGTATTTCAGTCTGGTTAAGTGTCCCTCTAAAGTTCAGTTACAAAACTTACATAGCGCATCCTCGGGATTCATCATGTTCCCTTTTTTCAGTACTCCAGTCGCGGCCCCCGGCATCGAGTCAAAGTCCCACAACCGGTCTCCGGTTCCTTGCAGCGGGCTATGACCCATGCATGTAGCGCGTTAACCTGACTCCGCCAGATAGATTGCTTCACATTTGCTCGTCATATCCATCTGGGAACTTTCCGTTGGAGAACTTTTGGGAAGGGGCAAAAATACTGGTTAGCTGATTGGATAAACCATCTGTCTATCACCACCTATGTTGGTGATAGACGGGCCAAATCAACCAATCAGATCAACGATATATCAAACTCTTGCCGAAACCAGTCGGGAGAAGAGCAAAACATCTTTTCCTCAGAGAAAAGCCTCCAGTGCCGTTTTTTGCTCTTCTTTCAATGAAGGAATACTTTCTAATTCAGATAAAACTTGCGCGATAGCTATGCTCATCTCATCCGTGGAAGCCGCCATGTTGTTTAGACTGAACAGTCGCTTCTCGTTGCGTCACACCTAAACCCGCCTCAAAACCAACGCTGATTGGTCGGTCATTTGGCGAACGGTTCCAAATTTTCTCTATCTCAAGATGCCAGACTGATCTGCGAGTAGAAAACTGGAGCTCACGAGATCAGGACGGTCTCACGAGGCTAGTAGCGCGTCCTCCTCTTCCTCCAATTCCAGCCAGAAAATACCCGGTTCCGCAGCCGTAGCGAAGGCGAACCCTCTCCCCCCACAGGTCGTTCCCAGGGCAGCGCGGCAAATGAACGAGTCAGAGTTGTGTTCAGCGTGCAGTGCCAGCTCGTGTTGTATCTCTTCAGGCAGCCGAAGCCGCTGGATCTTGAGTGTGATGCAGTCAGACTGGTCCGGCTCACATACATCACATGCTTTCCTGCATCTCAGGTTCTGCCCCTATGTGTTGCTACGAGGCATTCATTTCGGCCAGCACTCCCTTCACCGCTCTGTAGATCACAGATTGAAGCACACTTAGCTGCTTCTCCAAGACAATTATTCACAAAGAAAATTGGTGTCCTTAAAGGTTGGATTTTTCATTTTTTTAATTAAGGCATTAAGATCAATTTCCAAAAGATGATTTTTTTTATTCCTCTTTTTAGTCAACTTTAGCATGGGCTCATAAACTTATGAGTGCCACCGTGTGTGTGTGTGTGTGTATATATATATACAGTACTGTGCAAAAGTCTTAGGCAGGTAATGCAGTAAACTAAGAATGCTTTCAAAAATATAAATAATGATTGTTTATTTTTATCAGTTTACAAAATGCAAAGTGAGCAACCAAAAGAACATCTAAATCACATCAATATTTGGTGTTACTACCCTCTGCCTTCAAACCAGCATCAATTCTTATAGGTACACTTGCAAAAAGTCAGAGAACAGATACTTATCCATCATGCAATACCATCAGGTAGGCATATGATTGGCAGCAGGACAACGCCCCCAAACATACAGCCAAGGTCATTAAGAACAATCTTCAGCGTAAAGAAGAACACGAAGTCCTGGAAGTGATGGCATGGCCCCCACAGAGCCCTGGTCTCAGCATCATTGAATCTGTCTGGTATAACATGAAGAGACAGAAGGATTTGAGGAAGCCTACATCCACAGAAGATCTGTGGTTAGTTCTCCAAGATGTTTGGAATAGCCTACCTGCCGAGTTCATTCAAAAACTTGTGCAAGTGTACCTAGAAGAATTGATGCTGTTTTGAAGGCAAAGGGTGGTCACACCAAATATTGATTTGATTTAAATTTCTCTTCTGTTCATTCACTACATTTTGTTAATTGATGAAAATAAACTATTAACACTTCCATTTTTGAAAGCATTCTTAGTTTACAGCATTTTTTTCATACCTGTAAAACTTTTGCACAGTACTGTATATATATATATATACTTTCATTAGCACTTTAATTTGACTGGTCTCTTCTCTTTGTTACATGGCTTGGGCCGGTTTATGATAATCCCAGACGAGCCCCCACCTCCTTCAATTTGCCACCCTGAGTTCTCTGGTGTGCCCTCTAGTGGAATCCTTTAGTAACAAGCGTAGTACATGGGCAAGTATGTGAACAATTCCTTTCTTGATGCAGCAGGTTGACTATGCGAATGTGTGGTTGAAAAGCAAGTATATCTCCTCGGGGGCGCCCAGGTAGCTCAGTTGGTAGAGCGTGCACCCATATGAAGAGGTTTATTCCTTGACACAGAGGCCCAGGGTTCAAATGTGGTTTCCTGTATGTCTTCCACATCTCTCTCTCCTTTCATACTGTCCTGGTGATTAAAGGCGGAAATGCCCAAAAATAATCTTAAAAAAAATAAATCTCCTCAGCCTTAGCAGTCTGGGCTCGGTTATAGAAAACACACACACACACACACACACACACAGGAGTAGTCAGTGTGTGACACAGCGTAGCTCCCTTTAGACCCTGTGTGTACAGGTTGCTGCTCTCAGTGTGACAGAAAAACAGGATAAAAGTTCAGCTGCTGCCTCAGTCTGCTGTAGGTCAGGGGAGGGGTGCTGTGTATTATTCTAAAAGTTTACATACACTGATGCAAAGACTGTTTTGTGAATATTTTTATGACTGTGTCAACCAGACAGACAACAAGACTTATAGCCACACTATATAGCACTGTTTATTCTGTTAGCTGATATATGTACTGATTTTCTCAGCTATTATAGGTCACAAGTAAACAACTTCCATAAATTGGGAAAGCTTTTGAGACAGGTTTATTGCAATTGCAAAGTTTTCACTTTTGGAAAAAGACATTTGATTCTCTATCCTTTGTGAGCCTTGTTAACCTGGACACATTTCTTTTTTTTCTCTTCATCTATTTGTTGGACATGTCTTTTTAACTAAATGAAATGTGTTAGGTGTGCTGAATATTTTCAAGCAGAATTGTTAGAGATGCGGAGTTTATGCAATTTACATGCATGCAGGCTTATTGTATGTTTTGTGTCTTGCTAATCTGATAAAATAGGACATTTTGCTGAGAAAACGTTAATCTAATTTACTGTACATTGATCTGTTTAACCCTCCTTTCCCTTCATCACTCACTGCTCTTCTTCCAGCTCTGCTGTTGTGCAGACATGAAGAGCAACAACAGCCTGAATCCTTTGTATTTTCAGTTCACTCTGTTTGCAGACTTTGGGCCTTTCAGATATCTGTTCTTCAGTCTGTGTCTGTTACTCTACATGACTATTGTCTCTGCTAACATTGTCATTATTCTGACAGTCTGTCTGGAGAAGTCTCTGCATCAGCCCATGTATATTTTTATCTGCTGTCTGTCTTTTAACTCTCTGTACGGTTCAGCCGGCTTCTTCCCCAGGTTTCTGATGGACATTCTGTCTGACACTCATTTGATCTCACGTCCATTATGTTTCATTCAGATGTATGTTATTTACACCTATGCATCATTTGAGCTGACTCTCCTCGGCATCATGGCCTACGATAGATTTGTTGCTATTTGCCAGCCTTTACACTATCACAGTAAAATTACATTTAAGATGGTAACACATCTTGTGATTTTTGCCGTGCTCTACCCTGCATTTGCTAATGGTTTCGGTCTCTTCCTTACTGTGCGATTACCGTTGTGTGGCAATAAACTGCACAGACTTTTCTGTTCCAACTGGCCTGTGGTTCAGCTCTCCTGTGTGGACACAACTCTGAACAACATAGTAGGTCAGTTTGTCACGATAACAACCATCTTCACCCCCCTGTTCTTTGTCCTGTACACCTATCTACGTATTCTGCTTGTTTGCAGGAGAAGCTCGTCTGAATTCAGAGGAAAGGCGTTACAGACCTGCCTGCCTCACATCGTCACATTCATGACCTATTCTTTCTCTCTCTTCTGTGAGCTGTCATTGACTCGTTTTGAAACTGATAAAATTAATCCTATCATCACAGTTGTTTTATCTTTAGAGTATTTGATGATCCCCCCCATTAATAACCCTCTAGTTTACGGCATGAATCTGCCTCAAATCAAAGGAGTGATATTAAGATTTTTGAAGAGTTTTCCTGCTGCGAAAATGTAAAACTTAAAATGCACATTTAGCAAACCATAGATTGCTAAGCTACAAAATATGCTTCTAGAATATGTTAATGTATTTGTCCATAGATCTTGTTTGCTATTACATAAATCTTAAGGGGGGCTTTGAAACTCACATTGTTGGTTTGAATTAGTTTCAACTGTTTCAATCTATTTCTCACTCATTAAATTTTAAAGCATGTTTTTTTTTTTTAGGCTCATTGAAGGCCAATAAAACTTGGGCCATTGATATCATAACCTAGAACAGTGGTTTCCAAACTTTTTCACATACAGTAATACAGTACACACAAAAACTGACATAAATTAGGTCAGAGGACCCCATTTGACAAGATTTTTCCTTTAGGATATTTTATTAAAACAAGTGTATGAAATCCATGATTAAAATAGTCATACATTCTTTCATGGTGTAACTAATTGATAGAATTATAGTGAAAATAATAATTTTCCCTTTTGCTGGGGACCCCATGGAACCCCCTCAGTGACCCATTCAGATCCCCAGACCCCACTTTGGGAACCACTGACCTAGATCAAACTAGAAGTGATAGGATTTTAGGTGTGTTTGATGGGAATTTGGTCTCACAATATTTTAACCTGTGTGTTACACCGTTCATTCTGTTTTAATATTATTTTGTGGTTTGTTGTGAATGAGTTGCCCTTTTCTAATCATGATAACATTATAATGATGTAGGATATTGAATAAACAACACTGCCTATGAGTATGGAATCAGATTTGTGTCAAAATTTAGTAAATATCAAAAATAAGAATAACTGAGACCTAAAGTATTTTTCACAACCTCTGGTCTGTCTGGTTTTAATTTCTAAAAAAGCTTGTAAAACATCAACCCTGTTGTGCACATTCAATCTAGTAACACCATTTTCAAGAGTAATTGTAATCAATCTGAACCACAACAATAATATAAACATTGCACAAATTGTATATGGTTGAACGTACAGCTCCACAGGCTAAAATACATCTTTGAAACCCATATTGTGAGGTTGAATTGGTCTAGAATGTTAATACATTTCTCTTTTGTCTATTTCTCACAGAAATGATAAAGAACATGTTAGAAAAGATATAATGTCCTGCTTTTTTGAGGCAGAATGAAGGTAAATAAACATTGGGCTTCGATATGAAAGCCTAGAACAAATCAATCAATTAATCAATCATTCAATCAACATTTATTTATATAGCACTTTACAGCAACCAGCAGGTATCCAAAGTGCTTTACATCAGAAACCAAAAATAAAACAACATATCCTACGATAAAAAGAATGAAACCAACCCGTTCTCACTCCGAACTCGTAAAATACGGATGTTTGGACAGTGGCTGTCAGCGTCTGAAGCAACAAAAAAAGCGCCCTTCAGCGTGTTTGTATAACGTACCGGGGAGAGCAGCAGCTACATGAGGTTTAGAGAGTAGTATGTAAGTCCGCAATTCCGCATAGGGAGGTTGGTTGGGGTGGGAACCGTCCCGTTATTCCCGCATGTGACGGAAGCGTAAGCCCATTACATTACATTACATTACATGTCATTTAGCTGATGCTTTTATCCAAAGCGACTTACAATTGCTATATATGTCAGAGGTCGCACACCTCTGGAGCAACTAGGGGTTAAGTGTCTTGCTCAGGGACACATTGGTTGATGTATCACAGTGGGATTCGAACCCAGGTCTCCCACACCAAAGGCATGTATCATATCCACTGCGGCATCACCACGCCTACCCACGACCTTTTCCTAAACCAACCGTCCCGTTATTCCCGCGTGTCACGGAAACGTAAGCCCACCCACGACCTTTTCCTAAACTCAACCGTCCCGTTCCCGCATGTCACGGAAACGGAAACCCACCCACGACATTTTCCTTAACTTAATAACAACGACAAAGGCACCTGACCAAGTTTCCGTATTTTATGAGATGGGAGTGAGAATCGGTTGAATGAAAAATTGAAAACAGTGAAATCAGAAAAGGTTACATAGAAACAGGAGGAGGAGAGTGAAATTGTCACACCACTACTACATATTAAAAGACATTCTAAACAAATAGGTTTTGAGTTTGGATGTAAAAAGAGCAGCATCTGTAATAGTGTGCATATCAGGGGGTAACTTGTTCCAGAGTCTCGGGGCAGCAACTGCAAAAGCCAGATCACCCCATCGTTTATACCTTGACCTTGGGACTTCTAAAACCAGTTGATGTGAAGACCGCAATGACCGGTTGTGCTCACGCAGGGTTAAAATCTCAGACAAATACTCCGGGGCCAGGCCATTTAAGGCCTTGAAAACAAACAATCAAATCTTAAAATCGATTCTAAAAAGCACAGGGAGCCAATGTAGGGTGTAAAGAACGGGAGTGATGTGTGCATGTCTAGATGTATTTGTTAAAAAGCGAGCAGCAGCATTTTGCACAAGTTGAAGTCGTGAGATGGAGGTCTGATTCAGACCAACATAGAGAGCATTACAGTAATCCAACCTTGAACTAATAAAAGCATGAATCGTCTTTTCTAGCTCATGCCTGTTAAGGAAGTGCTTAACTTTAGCCAGGAGACGAAGCTGGAAAAAGCTCATTTTAACAACATTGCTGATCTGCTTGTCAAATTTCATGTTGCAATCAAAAGTAACCCACACATTTTTGACAACTGGCTTAAGGTATGAAGCCAGAGCTCCCAAACTCAAAGCTGGACCGTTTAGCGTGCCTGAAGTACTGAAGATGATACACTCAGTTTTAGCTTCGTTCAGGTTAAGAAAGTGTTGTGAAAGCCACAACTTAAAGTGGCCATATTATGCTCATTTTCAGGTTCATAATTGTAATTTGAGATTGTATCAGAATAGGTTTACATGGTTTAATTTTCAAAAAAACACCATATTTTTGTTGTACTGCACATTGCTGCATATCCTCTTTTCACCCTGTGTCAGGTCTCTGTTTTAGCTACAGAGTGAGACCTCTCAACTTCTGTAAGATCTTTGTTGTCAGTCGCACATGCGCAGTAGCTAGGTAAGGATTACATGAGCTAGCTAGGTGTTTCTGCAACTTCGGCCTGTACAAGGCAGGATTAGCCGGGAGACTTCTTCTAAATGAGGGCGCACTTCCAACTTTGTGTGGAATACCTGCAGAACAGGGACATGTAAGTAGTTCTATACAATTTATTTTGTAGATTAGGGTGAATTTGTGTGTGTTGTAGCAGTGTTTTGCCATTGAGAACGAGCTAGCATGCTAATGGTTAGCCCCCTAGGCCCCTCGTCTTGGCTAGTTACGTAGAAAGCCATGCAGATTTTGACCAGCTCACCCGCAGACTGAAGGCAGGACACATTCAGAAACCCGTATCTCACTCTAAACAGCATGGATGGGTTTTTTTTCAAAGTTTGTATGCGTGTGGAAGCACCAGAGACACAAAATAACACCCCAAATCCCAGAAAAAGTGATTTTTTAATAAATATGCCCATAATATGGGCAGTTTAATATCATTAATACAACTAAACAGGTAGTTTAGTGCGACACTGTCATTCGGTTTCATAGACAAATAAATTAGCAAATCATCTGCATAACGATGAAATGACAGGTTGTGCTTTCCTATAATAGCCCCTAAAGGCAACATATATAAGGAAAACAGGATGGGGCCAAGAATTGAACCCTGGGGTACCCCACAAGAGAGAGGAGCAGATGACAAGGAGAGGTCACTAATCATGTCAGAGAAGCTCCTATTTGCCAAATAGGAGCTAAACCATTGAAGTGCCGAGCCGCGGATGCCTACGCAATGATCAAGGCGAGAGAGGAGGACTGCATGGTCCACTGTATCGAAAGCCGCTGTGAGGTCCAAAAGCACTAAAATAGCAGGATTCCCGGCATCTACAGACAAGGCAATATCATTGTGTACTCTCAGCAGTGCAGACTCAGTGCTATGACGTGATCTGAAACCAGATTGAAATTTTTCAAATACAGAGTTCTGTTGCAAAAAAGGCTTGTAACTGTATGAAATCAACTTTTTCCAAAACCTTTGAAAGAAAAGGCAGATGACAGACTGGTCTAAAATTGGACAACACTGTGGGGTCAAGATGAGGCTTCTTAAGTAGGGGCCTGACCACAGCATGTTTAAAGGCAGCTGGGACAGAACCTAAACTAAGACAAGAATTAAAAAAAGTACGTAGACTCGACTCAATGGTGCTATTAAAAACTCCTTCACCATCCTGGTGGGAACAATGTCTAAGGGACAGTTGGTAGGTTTCATGTGTTGCACTTCTTCAGTGAGCAACGTCAGAGAAACTGGCTTAAATTCCTCAAACACAGCAGAGTGCACAGGAGCAGCAGGTCCAAATACATTAAAATTAACACTAGCGTATTGCCTGACAGATGCTACTTTGTCGATAAAATAACAGAGAAACTTCTCACAGGTACTGGTTGAAACCTCTGTCGGAGCATGGATTCACGACAGAGTTTATAGTGTTAAATAACATTCTTGGTTCATGGCAACTGCTAGCTATGACAGAAGAGAGATGCTTCACCACCTTCACAGCCTTCTGGTATGTGGCTGTCCCTTAATAAACCCAGTGATACATGTAAGTGTAAGTGATACAGTGTTGCCTAAGGGCCCTTGTGGTGTCACTTAGCCAGGGGTCCGCCTTAGGTTTAATATATTTAGTCCAAAGAGGAGCAATATAGTCTAGGATTTCAGTGCTTGTGGAATGGAACACAGAGAGAATGTTATCTGGGGAAGAGGGAGATACCAGACCATTCATGGCATAAAACTAAGAGCCCAAAAACGCAGAAGCAAACTCTCCAGCTGAAGAGGAGCTGATGCAGCGGCGCCTAGAAGCTGAGGAGCTAGGCTTACTAGCAGGTGGAGGAACACTGATCTCAAATCTGATGGGGAAGCGATCTGAGATACCAGTTTCTGTTATTTCTCTGAGTGAAACTGAAAGCCCATAGGAGATGATGAGATGCAAGGTGTGGCCAAGATGATGTGTCGGCCTTTCCACACATTGATTAAGGCCAAAAGAGTTCAAAAGGGTTTTAAAATCATTAGCAAATGGGTTTGAGGGGCAACACACATGGATATTGAAGTCCCCACAAACCAGGAGCTTGTCGTATTTTGGAACAACATCAGCTAAGAACTTAGAAAACTCGAGCATAAAATCCTTGTTGAGTTTTGGTGGGCGATAAATAACTGCACACAACACAGGAGAATCCAGATCAACCACAAACAGAATGCAGGTAATAATCTTCATCTGTACTCATCCTTGAAGAGAGTGGCCAGACCACCGCCTCGACCTGACACTCGCGGGGAGTTGAGGAAAGAACAGCTGGGGGAAGGAGCTCTGAGAAGGCGCTGTTGTCACCTGGTTTCAGCCAGGTTTCCGTCAACAAAAGAAAGTCCAAAGCATTGGTCATAAAAAAGTCACTGAGGATAAGAGTCTTATTCGTGAGTGATCTGGTATTGATCAGCGCCATGCAAATTGAACGCCGTTCAGTCTGTTGGGAAGCACGACTGAGCGATTCCCGTGCACGCAGCCTCACTTGGATTGCTTCACGTTCCAACAGCGGGGAGGTGGGCACCCGGAGTCAGGTACAGTCGACCGGAGCCACCGGTAACTGTATACCGAAGAACGTCGCAGATTGAAGCCGATGAACTCTGCAGAAAACCCGACACATGGATAGCCCGTATCACATGTGGAGGATGATGCCAGGTAATACTCTAAGCCTGGCACGAACTCCGCCTCTCTTGCTGCGTCTCCTGCAGTGATTATTGCAGAGCAGCAGGCAGGGCTCACGCCGTAGATAGGCCGGTATGGACACCAAGAAAGGCGGCGGCGTATTCGAATGTCCGCCAGAGACAGATTCTTAAAAGGGTCTGGCGGTCATACACCAGCAACGGTGACACATTTCAAGTGACAAGTAGTAGGAACAGGAAAATCAACAACAATCTCAGCAGAGGCAAGCAGCAAAACACACACAGCGGCGCCATCTTGAATCAAGGGGGCTTTCACCCCTACTTTGTTTGGTCCAGACTTTCAGACTTTTCAGTTTGATCCGAACCAAAATTTCAGGTGTGAAACCTTCCCACATCGCAACAAAACAAAAAGAGCCACGGCAGCCAATCTGTTGAAAAAAACAAAGAGAGGATACGAGAGGACGGGGAAGACCGTCTACAGACCAATCAGTTCCAACAGTCGTGAGATTCAGCTCACATATGTGATGATGACAGGGCGTAGTGTTGTCATGTATAGTTCTTTAGTGCGCTTACATACATGCAGTGTAAACCCCAAACTTACCAGATCAAATGTATACAATGTAACAAAAACATGAACCTTGGTCCGGACTTTCAGCTGTAAAAACCCACTAAAACTGATAGGATGTCAAGAGAGTTTGGTGGGAATTTGGTCTCACAATAATTTTAGCTTTGTATGTTCCACTGTGTTTATTCTGTTTTATTATTGATTGATATCCACAGCCCTCCACTCTGCCCTCACCCATCTAGATAATAGCAATTCATATGCTAGGATGCTATTCATCGACTTCCACTCAGCTTTGAATACAGTCACACCATCTGATCTGATCACAAACTTACACAGGCTTGGCATCGGCATATCCATCTGCAACTGGATATTGGACTTTCTGATCAACAGACCCCAGACGGTGAGGTTAAATAACCTCTCCTCCACTACACTTCCTCTAAACACTGGTGTGCCACAAGGGTGTGTGCTGAGCCCATTACTGTACACCCTCTTCACCCATGACTGCTCCCCCATTCTCAACACTAACTCCATCATCAAATTTGCAGACGACACAACGGTGCTCGGCTTGATCAGGAACAATGATGAATCAGCCTACAGGGAGGAAGTGCAGAACTTGGCTGCATGGTGCGAAAAATAACAACCTTGCGCTCAACACCTCCAAAACCAAAGAACTCACTGTCGACTTCTGGAAAGCAAAGGCAGGCATCCACACACCCATTCATATCAATGGGGCTGAAGTAGAGCAGGTCACCAGCTTCAAGCTCCTGGGTGTCCACATCTCACAAGACCTCTCCTGGTCACTCAATACCTCCACTCTGATCAAGAAAGCTCAACAATGCCTCTTCTTCCTCAGACAACTGAAAAAAGCTGGACTCTCCCGTCAGATCCTACATAACTTCTATCGCTGCACAGTCGAGAGCATCCTCACTAACTGCTTCACGGTGTGGTATGGGAACTGCACAATGGCTAACAGGAAAGCCCTACAGCGAGTGGTGAAAACTGCTAAAAAAAATCATTGGCACATTACTCCCTGACCTTCATCTCTTACGGTGTCTGCGACGTGCAAACAATATCATCGAGTACCACACACACCCCAGTCATGGACTGTTCTCCATCCTGCAATCTGGGAGACGTTACAGGAGCCTTAGCACCAGCAGGCTCAGAAACAGCTTTTTTCACAACACCATAATGCTGTTCAATACCAAGACCCAACACTAGCCTTTGCCCCTGCGCAGCCCCGCTCCGCCCCCTCTCCTTTGGCACATGGACTATGGTCTGTCTGACTACCTCTGATTACTGTGCACTTTATTAATGCACCTCAACAATGCACTATATATGATCATACTGCATTCTGTCTCTACTATTATACTATATACAATATATACTGTCTGATTTCTCAGAACTCTATGCACTTTACTTGCTAATGCACTTTAATAATGGACTAACATGATCATACTGCATTCTGTGTTTTATGTCTTTTTTTTAAGCACTGCTATAAAGGAAAAGCACTTTTAATGGTTGCACTACTGGTTAGATGTAAAACTGCATTTCGTTGTACTGGTTGTCCTTGCTTGTGCAATGACAAAGTTGAATCTAATCTAATCTATTAATTTGTTAAACTGTTGTGAACCAATTTCCCTTTGTAATTTTAATAACACAAGATTATAATGATATAGGAATAAACAAGACAGTCTACAGCCATAACTATGGAATCACATTTGTGTCAAAATAATCCAACCAACATCTTAAACATCATAAAAATAAGAATTTGAGAAAGAATAAAACAAACTCTAGCAAAAGAAATGTAATCTCAAAATTAAAGTGAAAATACAGTGCTGGGGTTTGCTCTGGCTGAATTTAATTTGCATCAACTGCTGACTGAAGGTCTCTCTAGCAACCCACAACCACAATATTTACCTTACATTAACCAACATGCTTTTGTTGCATAAGCCTAGTCTAACATTGCCAGACATATCTCCACTTTTTCCACAGTGCTGCGGAGGAAGGTCTGGCTACATCACAGATGCATTCTTGGATAGGAGAAAAAAACACTCTGGGTTATTACATTTTTTAAACCAATGAAATCATCATGGGCAGTGCTAAAGTATGATCATATATAGTGCCACAATGACAGTGGCTCTGCAAATAGTCTTGTGAAGGAACTTGTTTTGGAACATTTGCACCCCGCAAAAGAAAACGCCACATACAATATTAATTGAAGTTAACTGTTGACACAATACAGTAATGTGAGCTATTTAAATTAGCTGATACATGGTTAAACCTCATTAGCTCTTACCAGTGTATCACCGTGTGTATTTCGTCCAAAGCAATTCCCGCCAATCGGTCCCATAACATCCCAGTTAGATAGAAAATACTGTTTACATATTCTTTGTAAATCCGAACAATCATTCCCTGAAATGACCAGGCAGGCCTGCCTTATTGCACCATCCAAATGTTCTTTAAAACCTGCCATATTCAGCGTGTAGCTTGCTACCTCGAAAAATTGTTGTTGGTTTCCCGTAGCCACGGGATTTTCAGAATAGCAACTATTACGACCCCTCCCTTTCTGCCTGCTGTGGCTTCATTGGCCTCCTCCTGCAGGAGCTGGCAGTCTGGGAGGGTCAATCAGGTAATAGGCTGACACCTGTGTAGGCCTCAACCTAGGCCGTTTTCGAAAACGCATACTATACTGGCAGTGAGTACTGATTTGGCCAATATGTAGCATGTAGTATGCAGTATGCAAACAAAAGCAAAATCTTCAGTATGCCAAAAATACTCGGATATCGTATTGATTCATAGAAAATCTCCAGTAGGCCTCGGACCAGTCCATCTCGCCTACTGTATCCCACAATGCAAAGCACCAGAACAATCAGAATAACCCTGGCTTGCCTTTGTGGCCAACAGCTGGAAACTTTTTACAATTTCTGTCAGCTATTTGATCACTAAATTCACTTCTGAGACTTTTTTATATATATAGTGGCCTTGTTGAATTTGCCACCGTTTTTTACTTACATCATGCAAATCTGGTCTGAGTTCTCTGGTGTGCCCTCTAGTGGAACAGTTCCATTCATGATGCAGCATGTTGTCTATGCAATTGTGGGGTTAAAATGCAAGAATATGTCGGGCCTGGGAACTCTGGGCTCGGGGATATCGATGCATCGCACACACACACACGTAGTCAGTGTGTGACACAGCGTAGCTCCCTTTGGACCCTGTGTTTACAGGTTGCTGCTCTCAGTGTGACAGAAAAACAGGATAAAAGTTCAGCTGCTGCCTCAGTCTGCTGTAGGTCGGGGAGGGTGCTGTGTATTATTCTAACTCCTAAATTTACATACACTAATGCAAAGACTGTTTTGTAAATATCTGTATGACTGTATTAACTAGACAGACAACAGGACTTATAGCCACACTATATAGCACTGTTTATTCTGTTGACTGATATATGTACTGATTTTCTCAGCTATTATAGGTCACAAGTAAACAACTTCCATAAATTGGGAAAGCTTTTGAGACAGGTTTATTGCAATTGCACAGTTTTCACTTCTGGAAAAAGACATTTGATTCTCTATCCTCTGTGAGCCTTGTTAACCTGGACACATCTCTTCTTTATTCAACTGAAATTTTGTTCAATGACAAATGTTAAGTTGCTTGTTGATTTAGTTCATGTGACACTGACCTTTTTCCACCCATGTTGGACTTTTTAACTAAATGAAATGTGTTAGGTGTGCTGAATATTTTCAAGCAGAATTGTTAGAGATGTGCAGTTCATGCAACTTACATGCATGCAGGCTTATTGTATGTTTTGTGTCTTGCTAAACTGTTAAAATAGGACATTTTGCTGAGAAAAGTTTAATCTAATTTACTGTACATTGATCTGTTTAACCCTCCTTTCCCTTCATCACTCACGTCTCTTCTTCCAGCTCTGCTGTTGTGCAGACATGAAGAGCAACAACAGCCTGAATCCTTTGTATTTTCAGTTCACTCTGTTTGTAGACTTTGGGCCCCTCAGATATCTGTTCTTCAGTCTGTGTCTGTTACTCTACATGACTATTGTCTCTGCTAACATTGTCATTATTCTGACAGTCTGTCTGGAGAAGTCTCTGCATCAGCCCATGTATATTTTTATCTGCTGTCTGTCTTTTAACTCTCTGTACGGCTCAGCCGGCTTCTTCCCCAGGTTTCTGATGGACATTCTGTCTGACACTCATTTAATCTCACGTCCATTATGTTTCATTCAGATGTATGTTATTTACACCTATGCATCATTTGAGATGACTATTCTAAGCATCATGGCCTACGATAGATTTGTTGCTATTTGCCAGCCTTTACACTATCACAGTAACATGACATTTAAGATGGTAACACATCTTGTGATTTTTGCCGTGCTCGTCCCTGCATTTGCTATTAGCTTCGGTCTCTTCCTTACTGTTCGATTACCGTTGTGTGGCAATAAACTGCACAGGCTGTTCTGTTCCAACTGGCCTGTGGTTCTACTCTCCTGTGTGGACACAACTCTGAACAACATAGTAGGTCAGTTTATCACGATGACAACCGTCTTCATCCCCCTGTTCTTTGTCCTGTACACCTATCTACGTATTCTGATTGTTTGCAGGAGAAGCTCGTCTGAATTCAGAGGAAAGGCGTTACAGACCTGCCTGCCTCACATCGTCACATTTGTAAACTTTTGCATCTCACTGTTTTGTGAGATTTTGCTAAGTCGATATAACATTGATGAAATGAATCCGTTTGTTTTTGTTGTTTTATCCCTGGAGTTTTTGATCATTCCCCCCATTAATAACCCTCTAGTTTACGGCCTGAATCTGCCTCAAATCAGACGAGTGATTTTTAGCTTTTTTAGAAGATATGGAAAATGATTCCTGCTTCATTATTTTACACACAACAAGCACAGAGAGAAACTAAAGAAGCTTTAATTCTGTTATTCACATAATGGGCTTCTAGAATATAGTACCGCCATTTTAACTGTAGAGATATTGTGTTTGTTCACATTTATTTTAAAGAAATCTGAATATAGGTAAAGGAAATAGATCACTCTCCCCCCTTACCACATTAAATATATTAATGTTTTATATGCATGATCCAAATCATCAGACTAAAATACATCTTAAGTAATCATATTGAATTATATTTTGTGACCAAGCTTGAATGTTATTTCTGTATATGATCTTCTCTGTTTCCATTTGGCACCAGACATATTCTGTATGTAATACCACACACATTATGAGAAATAAAGCATAGGATGTGCTGCTTAATAACAATACATGTTTGGCCTAATGATTGTTTTCTTCTGGAACAACTAGTTATTGTCTATTATATTATATCAACTTTGGTTTTCAAAGTCAAAGTCAAAGTCTCTTTATTAGTCTCCCTAAGGAGAAATTCGCCTTGGACAGAGAGAACTTGCCTTGCAAGAGTAACAACATCAAAACAACAAAAACAACAAAAAAGAAGTTAGAGAAACAAATGAACATGACACATCTAGGCTACTCAAATAGCTGTGCAAATTACAAGTTACCATATTATAAAAACTGCTAGTAAATATCCTTACAATCCATTGTTGCCTGATTGTTGCATAATTAAAAAGCTCATGCGGGTTGAGGGGTGCAGGTGTTCCCATAATTGTACCTGCCGTCTTAACCAAATTAAAAATCTGAGTTTTTGATTTAACTGTCAAATTTCCAAACTAGCTAGTAATACCATACCGAAGAATTGACTCTATTGTTGCTCTATAAAAGATTAACATAATATTTTTACAGACCCCAAACACTCTAAGTCTGTGCAAAAAATAAAGACGCTGATGAGTTCTGGCACAGACATTTGTTACATGTGTGCGCCAACTTAGGTCATTATCAATATGAACTCCTAGATATTTAAAGGAGGACACCTGCTTGATGTCATAGCCATGGATGGCCACCGGGCTGTGATCGCCAGCTGATCTTGGGTCTACCAGTATTTCCACAGTTTTGCTTGTGTTAATCTGAAGTTGATGCGAGTCGCACCAGTTGACAAACTTGTCCACAGCAACTTGGTGGATACTTATATTGCTTTCTTTAGTGAGTAAACTGAGAAGGACAGTGTCATCTGAAAATTTAACTATATATTGGTTTGGCTCAGAGCTGATGCAGTCATTGGTGTACAATGTAAACAGAAGAGGTGAACTGACACACCCGTGGGGGGCGCTAGTGCTGCACACTGCTGAATCAGACATGGAGGAGTTAAACTTCACCTGCTGTGGCCTGGAAGGAGTGATACCAAGTAGTATATACTGCATAGCAATGCGCGTGCACATGTGTGCACGTGTGTGTAGTGGTACGCGCATGTCTTTCTAGCGTTGTGATTGGTCGAACCTCCGTGCACGTCTTGCGTGCACGCTGACGTAATGACGTCATCACGTCCTTACGTTCGCGGCGCGGTCGTGTCTCTAGCGGCCGATTCTGGTAGCGCATCTCGCGGACGTAATGACGTCAGCGCATTATATTTGTAAAAACGTCTGATAGACCAATGGCTAGCTGTTAAGAGGGGATTTGCTATTGGTGACTTGTAAAAACGCCCTACAGGGGTGTGGTTTGTGGTGTTTAAAACCCCTTGTTTCAAGGCTGGCTGATCACTTTTTTAGCCTCCGTTTTTTAGCTAGTCTGCTGGCTAGCTTGTTACCACGTTTTTTCCCTAACAAAGGCCTCTGGATCTTGCTTTTTAATTATTTTTGTTTGAAAGAAAAAGAGACTGCGTTTTTTCAGCTATGTCTTTCCACGCATTTGGACAACAATCCGGATCATCTGGTGTCGAAGAAGGTGAGACAGCTAGAACAAACCCCGCTACATTTGGTTTGAGCCATGTCCTTCGAAAAGAGTCATGGGGAGGTGGTGAGACTAATACTGGAGCAACATTCGGTTTGAGCCAGGCCCCCAGAAAAAAGAGATTACGACCCGATATCTTTTCTACAAGCATGACTGACAAGTGTACAGCTGATCTAGAATATTTTGGTGTCAATGGTTACTGTTATTCAATTAGCTACAGTTCCGGGTATGTGACATTAGCCGTGTATACTAGTGTTGTCGTCGATTTATCTAGCAAAGCTAAAACAGCCTGTACAATGTCTGTAAAAGACTGGAGTCTTTTTCGTGAGATTGTCTGCCCGGATCTTGACAATCCTGGCTTTCCTGAGCTAGTGTATGTGTCTCAATGGGACAACAGCAATGGGAACGGTATCTATCGTGTGGAAGCAGACCGTTTCACCAGACCAGCAGAGGATTTTATTTTCCTTAGCGTATGCACCGAAAGGGGGAAGCTAGTTGCAGACAGAGGTCGTGAAGAATGGAAGTTAAAGCCATATCCTGTATCTAACGAGGAATACGAGAAATGGTTTAAAAACGGTTTCTTTATACAATGGTGTGACTGGGAGATATTGAAGACACAGTTTGACACCACTGACTATGTCATCAGAAGAGACAAAATAAGGAATTCTTATGAGAACATAAGAAAAAGATTGATATTTGAGGACGATGCCCAACAGTCTCTGACCCTCCCCCGGAGCCTCTATAGACCTAAAATCGTCACACACAAAGACTAACAAAACGGTGGGTCTAATTTGTATGTGCTAATTATTTGCCAAAATAGTTAAAATGCTTTTTTTTTTTCTTTTTTTTTTTTGCTACTGTGATTGTAATGTGTGATGTTTTTCTTCCAGAGGATATGGATTGGTGTGATATGTCCCCTGGAACGCCATCTGACTACCCAGGGTTATTTGCCCCCCTGACGGCAACAGGCTCACCCCAATCCCTTTCATCATCATCATCATCATCCCCCACTCTAAATCCGGAACACTTCCTATCATCACCCCCTATGTCACCTCCTCTGCCTCCCTCTCTATTGATCTGCACCCCTCCCCCTCAAACATATGCTGTATTACAACAGGATGCTGTTGATTGTTCGGACACAGTGGCGCCTGATCAGACGGACGGGGCGGTGTCATCTTTGTTTATAGACAGTGTTAAAACAGCGTCGCTACATCTTCTTAACATTGTTCTTTACAAGTATTTGGAGGAGCTATGTGTTGCCCTACGGCATTTTCTTTAAATAATGTGTAAATTATTATTTGAAGTTGAAAATAATAACAAATAATAATGTTGTTCTCATTATTTCGATTTATATTGTCGTCTCCTATGACGTAATTTCCGGTTTGTTAATACTTCCGGTTCGGCCACTTCCTGCTTACAGCAGACAGGCAGTACATGTGCTTCCTACAATCTGGTTGCATCCACTCAAAAGGATCATAGAGGCAATGCCATAAGTGTTCTTATTTAACAATTAACATGTTAGAGAATACATATCATTGACAATATGTTAAAAAGTATGTTTATTTAGAGAGAAAGGATTAAATATTTTGTGTTGTCTTCATTTACAGTTTTCACCAGCATGTCAATGATGGAGTTGCTCAGTAAAAGGTCAAAACTTACTGCGAGTCTGTCTTCATTGGCTGTGGTTTAACTCGGTGTTAAATCACTGTTGCAACACGCTGACTGAGAACACTATAGTGAAAAGGCAGCATTGTGATATCTTGAAGTGGTCAAGATGGCAAGCAACAAGTCATCTGTATCCAGTGCTAGGAGCAAAATGACATCTGCATCATCGGCAAGTGCTGCCCGTGCCCGGGCCAAAGCAGAAGCTGCCAAGGTGAGAGCGTCATATGCTAGCCAAGAGGCTAAACTAAAAATGGAAAAGGCTGCCAGAGAAGCAGAAAATATCACAAGAGATGCTCAAAATAAGTGAAACAGTAAGAATAGATACAGAGTTGGAAGTGCTAACGCTACAACGAGAAGCTGATGCAGCTGTGGTGTAGGCACAAGTGTTGGAAAGCGCCGAAGCGGTGCATGTTGTAGATGAAGATGCAGTTAAAGATGGCAAATCTGAATCAGAAATGGTTAAAATTGAACGTACCAGTGAATACGTCCAATCACAAATCAACCTTCAGAATCTTCGTTCTCCTTCCTCACCCTTGTCAGTCTTTGCTGCTGCTTCCCCACACCATGCAGAATCACATGACAGCTTTGTAACATGGCATCCACCCGCTTCAAAACCTATCACATGACCGGACGGGAGTGGAGAGGAAATCTGAAGCAAAAAGAACAAACCCCACCATGAATGTACATGCTCAGTCATATGCTCCCCAAAATGTCCCTCCAGCTAGCAAACCACCTCTGGCTGAGCCTTTAGCTCAGTATTTAGTACGACGAGACCTTGTCAATTCAGGACTGTACCAGTTCGATGATAAGCCCGAGAATTATCGTGCATGGTACTCGTCCTTCACCAATGCAGCTGGTGAAGTTTGCCTCACAGCAACCCAAGAACTGGATCTCTTGACTAAATGGCTGGGTACCGAATCTGGACGACAAGTGAAACGCATACGCTCAGTACATGTCAACAACCCCAATCTGGCTTTACAGCAAAGAAGCGAAACGACCCTAGCTTCATGCGTCAAGGCAGCCCAGCAACACTCACAAAACCGGATAAATCCATTGCAAAGAACTATAATGCCAACAAACCTATCTCAGTGCACAAAACAGATGTTTCTACAACCAATGACCCTAACAAGAACTGCCCATTACACAACAAACCTCATCCGCTCAAAAAATGCAGAACATTCAGAAGCAAACTCCTCGACGACAGAAAGGCTTTCCTTAAAGAGAGCGGGATATGCTTCAAATGCTGTTCTTCCATTTCTCACGTAGCCAAAGATTGCAAGTCCTCTGTAAAATGTTCTGAGTGCGACAGTACCTATCGTGATGCGGCCATGCATCCAGGTCCATCACCTCAATCCCTAAAGGCTCCTTCACCATCACAAGAGAACGGCGGGGAGAGAGAAGATCATTCCAATACTGCTGTTGTTGCAACAAGCTGCACAGAGGTTTGCGGCGAAGGTCAGTGGAGCCGCTCATGTTCAAAGATCTGCCTTGCGAAGATATACCCCAAGGGTTCCAAGCACATGGCTATTAAGGCCTATGTAATTCTGGACGACCAGAGCAATCGCTCACTAGCTAGACCAGAGTTCTTCGAACGGTTCAATGTGGAGAGCAAACCATTTTCATACTACCTTAGAACCTGCTCTGGCATCATTGAAACATCAGGCAAGAAGGCAGAAGGATTTCAGATCGAGTCACTGGACGGAAGAGTTCTCATATCTTTCCCACCACTCATCGAGTGTCATGAAATCCTAAATAATCGATCTGAGATTCCGACACCGGACGCAGTTCTACACCAGCGTCATCTTCGTCACATTGCCAAGCACATCCCAGAGCTGGATCAAGAAGCTGAAATACTCTTGCTACTCGGAAGAGACGTCCTTCAGGTACACAAGGTCAGGCAGCAGGTCAACGGACCACAGAACGCCCCCTTTGCCCAACGACTGGACCTGGGCTGGGTAGTAATAGGAGAAGTGTGCCTTGGTAATGTTCATAAGCTGACAGTCAACACTTTTAAGACCAATGTGCTAGACAGTGGTCGCCATTCTATTTTCTCACCCTGCACCAGCTTTATGCATGTTAAGGAGACACAGCAAAGCTTTAATAGGCTTAGTAAGGAAACGGAAGGGATGCTTGGACAGACAGTGTTCAACCGAACAGAGCATGACAATAAACCAGCTCCATCAATGGAAGACATCACCTTCTTAAAGCTCATGAACACAAATGTCTACAGAGATGACTGATGATGAACAGTTGGGTCGCCCCACTGCCGTTCAGAGCACCGCGGCAACCTCTGCCGAACAACAAAGTGCAGGCGGTCAACCGGTTTGCATCCCTGCAACGAACTCTGAATAGGAAACCTGAGATGAAAGAACAGTACGTGGCTTTCATGGAGAAGATCTTCGCCAACAGACATGCAGAGTTAGCGCCGCCACTGAGAGAGGACGAGGAGTGCTGGTATCTCCCAACGTTTGGGGTCTACCACCCACAAAAACCCAATCAGATCAGGGTGGTCTTTGACTCCAGCGCCCAGTACTTTGGCATATCCCTCAACGATGTGCTCCTCACTGGCCCCGACCTCAATAACTCTCTCCTAGGTGTCTTGCTGCGCTTCCGGAAAGAGAAGGTGACGATCGTTGCAGATATTCAGCAGATGTTTCATTGTTTCTTGGTGTGCGAAGAACACCGCAACTTCCTCCGTTTTTTTATGGTACAAGGACAATGATTGCAACAAAGAAGTCGTTGAGTACCGGATGAAGGTTCACGTCTTCGGCAACGGGCCATCTCCTGCTGTGGCCATTTACGGGCTGCGAAGAGCCATCAGAGAAGGTGCACAGGAGCATGGTGCCGATACTGTCAAGTTCGTGGAAAGGCACTTCTATGTTGACGATGGCTTGGTGTCTGTACCATCTGAAGCTGAGGCAATTGACTTGCTCCAGTGAACTCAGGCCTCACTCGCTGAATCAAACCTGTGCCTACACAAGTTCGCTTCAAACTGTCAGGCAGTCATGGAGGCCTTTCCCCCTGAAGATTGCGCCCCAGTAATTAAGGACTTAGATCTTAGTGGAGAAGCAGTGCCCACACAGAGAAGCCTAGGTCTGCTCTGGGAGATCGTGACTGACACATTCACGTACTCTGTGTCGACCACGATCAAGCCTTTCACCCGCCGTGGAGTCCTCTCCACCGTTAACAGTGTTTTTGATCCCCTGGGTCTGCTGGCACCAGTCACGATCCAGGGAAGAGCCCTTCTCAGAGAACATACATCTGAACTTTCAGACTGGGATACACCCCTCCCAGTCGACAAATTAAGCCAATGGGAACTCTGGAGAGATTCCCATTGGATCCTCGCACGTATACGTCAACATCACTCACAAAAGCAGTCCACACAGAATTGTGTGTGTTCTCGGATGCTTCAACCAAGGCCATTGGTGCTGTGGCGTACCTGAAAGCAGTTCAAGAAGACAGGCAGGTCGAAGTAGGATTTGTCATGGGTAAGGCAAAGCTAGCACCACAGTCCGAGCCTACAATCCCAAGGCTTGAGCTGTGTGCAGCTGTCCTAGCAGTAGAGATGGCAGATCTCATCCAAGACGAGCTCGACCTGAAGTTGGAGACCACCAAGTTCTACACGGACAGCAAAGTAGTGCTTGGCAATATTTGTAATGAGTCCAAAAGGTTCTACACATACGTCCACAATAGAGTGCAACGCATCCGTCAGTCCTCGACCCCGGAACAATGGCACTTTGTTCGTACGGAGGAAAACCCTGCAGACCATGCCTCGAGATCCTTACCTGCATCACGCCTGGCGCAGACTTCTTGGTTCACTGGTCCTCCCTTCCTGCATCAACCACCTGAAAATTTAACGGAACAAAGTGAGAAATTTGAGCTGATTGAACCTGAAAAGGACTCGGAAATCCGACCACAAGTGCATACTTGTGCTACTTACCTGAGAGAACCAATACTTAACCTCTGACCGCTTCCAACGCTTCTCCAACTTTACTGCTTTAGTAAGAGGAGTAGCATTCTTGGTTCATATGGCAAGATCTCACAAACACTCGAACCAAGACGGCAAGTGCAAGGGTTGGCATAAATGTAACTTACCTCGTACCATGGATGAAATGGCCCAGGCAAGGAATGTTATCTTAAAGGCCACCCAAAGCACAGCTTTCCCCAAAGAACTGTCAGCCCTCCAGGCAAACAAAGCCGTATCCAATAAGAGCTCCTTGCAGAAACTCAGCCCGACCTTGGAAGAAGATCTCATCTGTGTTGGAGGCCATCTAAAGCACTCCCATATTGCAACTGCAGAAAAGAACCCAATTATTCTGCCCAAGGATAGTCATATCTCTCTACTGCTCACCCGACATCACCATGAGCGGGTGAAACACCAAGGCCGTCACCTGACGGAAGGAGCGATTAGAGCAGCTGGATTATGGATCCTTGGGGGCAAAGCACTAATCAATTCAGTACTCCACAAATGCATAACCTGCCGCAAGTTGCGTGGGAAGCTCGAAGAACAGCGTATGGCGGACCTACCACCTGAACGTGTCAAAACCTGCCCACCCTTTACGTATGTGGGGCTCGATGTATTTGGACCCTGGTCTGTCACAACCAGACGCACCAGAGGAGGACAGGCGGAGAGCAAGCGGTGGGCCATCATGTTCAGTTGTATGAGTTCGAGAGCTGTACACATTGAGATCATTGAGTCTATGGATACGTCTAGCTGCATAAATGCTATTAGGCGCTTCTTTGCACTGAGAGGTCCAGCAAAACAGCTCAGATCTGATTGCGGCACTAACTTTGTTGGAGCGTGCAAGGAACTTGGGATGGACAAAACCGTGCTGAGGTATCTCAGTGAGCAGGGTTGCAGCTGGGAATTCAACCCGCCACATGCCTCTCATATGGGTGGCTCTTGGGAGCGTATGATTGGCATTGCCAGAAGAATCCTTGATTCAATGTTCCTTCAGCAAAACACACGCCTTACCAACGAAGTGCTATGCACTTTAATGGCAGAGGTCACAGCCATCATTAATGCACGGCCACTCCTCCCTGTGTCCGCGGACCCAGACAATCCTTTTATACTCTCGCCCTCTATGCTTCTTACACAGAAGTCAGGAGTTCCACCTCCCCCTGGAGACTTCTCTGACAAGGACCTGTACACAAAGCAATGGAGAGAAGTTCAGGCTCTGGCCAACCAGTTCTGGACCCGCTGGTGCCGTGAATACTTACCTTCTTTGCAACACAGACCGAAGTGGACGGTACCACACAGAAACCTTCAAGTTGGAGATCTGGTTCTGCTCAGGGACAAGCAGACCGCCCACAACTGTTGGCCTATGGCCAGGATCAACGCCACCTTCCCTGGAAAGGATGGGTATGTAAGAAAGGTGGAGGTGAAGACAACTGACCAAGGCACCATGAAAACATTTCTTAGACCGATTGCAGAAATTGTTCTTCTTCTACCCAAAGACTGAATTAGCGACTGTTTTGACTCCTGCAAATTCATAGTGACCTCATATAGGTCAGGCGGGGAGTGTGTTGCCCTACGGCATTTTCTTTAAATAATGTGTAAATTATTATTTGAAGTTGAAAATAATAACAAATAATAATGTTGTTCTCATTATTTCGATTTATATTGTCGTCTCCTATGACGTCATTTCCGGTTTGTTAGTACTTCCGGTTCGGCCACTTCCTGCTTACAGCAGACAGGCAGTACATGTGCTTCCTACAATCTGGTTGCATCCACTCAAAAGGATCATAGAGGCAATGCCGTAAGTGTTCTTATTTAACAATTAACATGTTAGAGAATACATATCATTGACAATTTGTTAAAAAGTATGTTTATTTAGAGAGAAAGGATTAAATATTTTGTGTTGTCTTCATTTACAGTTTTCACCAGCATGTCAATGATGGAGTTGCTCAGTAAAAGGTCAAAACTTACTGCGAGTCTGTCTTCATTGGCTGTGGTTTAACTCGGTGTTAAATCAGTGTTGCAACACGCTGACTGAGAACACTATAAGCTATGTTATGGCTGTCAAATAAATCATCCAAGCCAGAAACAGCATGATTGTTTAGAAGGGCTACCAGAACACTTCTATGTGGTCCACTTTGATCAGCTCATGAAAAGACTGTTGACTGATAAATTCATTGGTGTTGTACAGCGTTTTCTGTCCTTTAAACATCTCACGGCTGACGAGGGTCGAATCCTTGGAGTAACAGAAACCGTTTTGTACGAGTTGAAAACGGCTGAAGATGTCACGACTAAAATCAGGGCTATGTATGACTCTTTTGTAGGTGATGATGCAGTTAAAATAGCCAAAATTAGAGAGATTGGGGACTATTGGAGTAATTTATATGCTAGAAAAAACTAACAGGGTGAAAATATGGGGAATTGTTTATGCCTGTTGTATAACCATATCAGCGAGCGATATCACATAACGCATGTATCTGGTATACTAGATCAAGCCATTGCTAATAACGTGAATGATGTTACAAAATACCAATGTAAGAGTGTTAATGTAGATCATACAACTGTTTGTAGGTTAGAAAAATTGATGGTGCTTGTAAGAAGACAACATAGCACCCCTCCTTGGGAGGATCTGTTGCAGATGTTATTATCCATGTTAATGACACGAGAGAGTATAGTGGAAACATTTTGTGATGTCATAGCTAACATTACACACGATTTTAAGATGTTGAAAGTTTATCACCTAGTCTCCAGTCTGTGATTGCCTTAGCTGCTCTGCTGGCGTTCCCACTTGGTGGAATGTACACAACACACACAAATATGTTGGTAAATTCTCTTGGCAGATAATGTGGCCGCAGGGTAACACACAGCAGCTCCAGATCTGGGTTACATATTTTGTCTCTCACTGCAATATTATGGCACAAACTGTCTTTAATATACATACACACCCCACCCCCTCGTGTCTTGCCCGAGTTTGCATCTCTGTCTAAACTAAACTAAACTTAGGTGGGAGAAACCTTCAATTTGAATAAAGTTGTCTGGCACCTCGTTGCTAAACCACGTTTCTGTGAAAGCCATTAAACCAGACTCACGGTATTCGTAGCATGCTCCAACCTGTTGACGCAGTTCATCCAGTTTGTGTTTTAGGGATCGTGGGTTGCAGAGAAGCATCGGTGGTAGCGGTAGCTTGGTAGCTTCTCGAATGCACCGTCTGAGGCCGCCTCTCCTACCCCGTTTCCTAGCCTTCCTGCCTCGACGTAGGCCCGGTCCATGATGTTGTTGTAGCTCCCCAGGCACATCGTGGAGCAGATCAGGCGAGAGTAGCACTCCGCTGTTCTGCAATCCCAGCAGCACGGACCGACTGTACATTAGAAGGCCACTGCTTCTGGTTGACCCGTCAGCCGAGCTCTGAACGACTTGGCCAAACAGGATTAGCCACACCAGTGCTAGTGGTGCCATTCTCTTCCAAATCACTTCGCGCACACGCAGCACACAGTTCACAGCACAAATGATAAGCAGCAAATTTGCACACTGTCAGCCGATGCCAGGTATGAGACAGGGACATAACAGACGCCATAACAAACAAACAAACAAAAAGCAGCAAGAGCCCTCCTCCATGTCGCCAGCAGAGCAGCGCCATTTTTCCACCTCCAGATAATAGAGATAATAGATCTTAGTTTAAACTTAGTTTATTGTGTATCTGAATGCCTCCAGTTGCCCACGGGGATCATATGAAACTGAACTGGACTCTAGTGAGCCATTTGAACTTTTAAATACTGCAGCTGTGTCAAAAGATTTAAAGTTATATGGAAGTTTCAACAACAACAAAATCCACCGGATCTCATTACCTCTCCAAAGGAAAAATCTGCTAACAGCCTCATAGATGTTGTTAGACTTTGTTTTGCTGAAGTCATGTGACTCTTTCATAATCAGAACGCCACACGGAGAGCAAAGACCTCCGCCAAGGCCAACGGTGCATTCACGTGCTCCTCTGATGGCCAGGGGCGGGGCTAGGTGGGGGGCACGGGGTGGTCGCCTGGGTGAAAAGTCCTGTGTTGTTTGACCCATCCACCACCCCGGCCAACCTCCCTACACGGATTTTCGGCTCTTTATACTACTCCCTACCATTTTCGTGCTGTGACCACGAAATATGCTTCCCATTGAAATACATTACTTCACATTTTCATGCTGGCCACCACGTAAAAAACGAGAAAAACGTCCCCGTGAACACGTATCAATAAATTAAAATAACGTGACATTTACACGAACTGCCGTGAGACCGGGCTGAATCTTCCCAGCCCTTCTCACATGTTTTTAATTAATGTTTCCATGACTGAGATGCATGAATTCTGAGACCACGGAACCAGCACTAAAATGTTTTTTTTAATAGTGGCCAACTGAGCCTATAGAAAATGTGTATTGTATTTGGATATACAATTTGTTTAAAGCCCATCTTGCAGGGTTTATTTTCTAACGAATTTGCGCAATTTTCTTGTTGGTAATAAACATTGAAACTGTTACCCAACAACATGAAATAGGATGGATATCACAAAACGGAATAAAATACGAAAAAGTAGTACTATTTTACAGCGGTTTGCAATGATTCTCTTTTCCCCCACAACACATTGCATTACGTCACGTTGGGGAGACGACAGACGGGCCGACCGTCGGCAGAAAAGCCAGTCGGACTGATCAGTCGGGTCCCGAGGTCCAAAAAATGCCTCAGAACACACTGAGGAGACGCCGACTTGAGCGTACGCTCTGCGCGTGCGCGAAACGTAATACGTCTCCATAGCAGCAGGCGGCGCTGCTCTGTATTGTTTCCATTAACAGTCTGATTATTTACCAGAAAATGAAGACCGGCAGCTGATTGGACGAATGCGTCACGTGGTTCTTTTTTCTCCGGAAATTCACAGCCAGACTGTCATGGCGGCTTGTTCAGAATACGATCTCATATTGTACTAAAATAGTTCACCGAAACGTGTTTCTGAAAACATTTTAAGCGAGAAATAGGCCGTGCAGTTGCTGAATCTGTCTTCATTTCAGATTGACAAAGGTCAGTTTAAAAGATTTTCGTCAGATTTTGAGAGGCTCATCCACTCCCCATTTCTGGGTGAGTCCCGACTGCCCTGTCCCTGACTGAACATGTCGGGTCGGCCCAAATGAATGCCGATGGCTCCTCGAACGGCCGACGGCACAGGACACACAGAACAGACTCGAGTCACGGACCTCGCCAGACGGCCAGACGCCCGATTATCGGGCTGGTGTGTCTTCTCTATTAGTCTGTGCCACTGGTCTTGCAAAATATGGCTTTTGGTCTCGACCGAGTCCATGTGTCTTTATTATGTGTATAATAATATTGGAGGGAAAGTGAAACACAGCTTGGACGGGTATGCTGTTCGGTTTTTCACAAGTTTAGACAGCTAGCTACGCCGACATTTGCTAACGTTAGCGCAACAACGTTAGCCTAGACTGCTAGGTAAATAATATGACTGCCTTCGGAGTTTCCTATATCTGCGTCCACGTCGTCAACATAAGACATGTGGTGTTAGTGCTCCTTTTGTACCATAATTTTATTGAATGAAATGTTAAGCTTCGCTCCTACGAGATGGGTGGGTTTTTGTTACGTTACACACAAAGCTCACTGGCTATAGTTAGCCTGTATGTATGCTAGCGGAATTAGCTAACGTTGCGTAGCGAGCCAGCATCTTCGGCAATCGGCAGTAGTTTCGGCGAGCTAACCACGACAGTGTTGTCGCCCACAATCAACCTCTGCTGCTAAAAGCAGTCAATCTGCAGTGATGTTTGAAATGGTGACACATGTGGATGTGTTAGCTGCCATGGTTAGCTTGCCGAAACTACTGCCGAAGTTGCTGTCTGGCTACGCAACGTTAGATAATTCCGCTAGCATACGTACACTATAGCCAGTTAGCTTTGTGTGTAACGTAACAAAAACCCACCCATCTTGTAGGAGCGAAGCTTAACATTTCATTCAATAAAATGATGGTACAAAAGGAGCACTAACGCCACATGTCTTATGTTGACAATGTGGACGCAGATATAGGAAACTCCGAAGGCAGTCGTAGTATTTACCTAGCAGTCTAGGCTAACGCTGTTGCGCTAACGTTAGCAAAACATCGGCGTAGCATTAGCTAGCTGTCTAAACTTGTGAAAAGCCGAACAGCATCCCCATCCAAGTAATAAATAAACACTAGGCAAATATGTTGTTACTGGAGCTAGTAGGCTACCATCAAAACGTGAGATATCTAATCGAAAATGTGTTTACAACGTTGGGGGATTTCACTGGTGTGACTGGCAAGTTAGCCCATAGCTAGCATGATGCCTTCTATTTCTAGATCTAGCTAGATTACCAGTACTTATCTGAACTAACGACATGATCACTGTCACTAGATATAAAGAAAACTGACTTTCACTCGGTGCTATTCACTGACAGTAAAAACCCCTCTTCCTCATCCCAGTCAGTCACCATAGTTCTAGTACTAGGCTGATACACAGTCACCATAGTTCTAGTACTAGGCTGATACACAGTCACCATAGTTCTAGTACTAGGCTGAGGCACATCTCCCCAACGTGACGTCATCACTGAATTGCGTTAAAAAAAAACACTAATACCAAAAACGACAAACCTGGCCTTTAACACTATTTGGAGACATTTTTAACAATGATATACATATGTTGAGTGCTTTATGTACCCATTAATCAACACTGGTGGTTAACCTGCAACATGGGCTTTAAAATGAAATCAAGTGAAACTAATTATGAATGTGAGGTTTAATTTAGCAGAATAAGCAGGGGCGGATTAAGGTGGTCAGAGGCCCCTAGGCTGCTCTTTGTGTGAGGCCCCCCCCTTAATCATTGTGCTTTACTGGAAAAATGTTGTTAGTGCCATACATGGTCCAGACGCAAATAAGGTGAACTGACACACACACACACACACACACACACTAAGGTGACCAGATTTCTGAGACAAAATCCGGGGACATTTTCAGCTCAGAAGCGTAAATACCTCCAAAACAGGTAATTTTTTATCTTTGTAAACTTAAAACGGGGACACTGCCCCAGGGGTTTCACTAGACCTAGAGCTGCACTGGGGCACAAGCTCCCCTAGGGGGGGTCCATGGGCATGCTCCCCTGTAAGAAAATTTTGTGTATTTTAACGTTTAAATTAGTGCTGTCAAACGATTAAAATATTTAATCGTGATTAATCGCATTAATGTCATAGTTAACTCGCAATTAATCGCACATTTTTATCTATTCTAAATGTTCCTTGATTTCTTTTTTTCCCATTATTTTTTTCTCATTTTAATGCTCTTAAAAAACATGATATGATACTTTTAAAATGGTGCCTGAACCGAAAGATATATATATATATATAATATATATATATATATATATAATATATATATAATATATATATATATATATATATATATAAATATATATATATATTATATATATATAATATATATATATATATTATATATATATATATATATATATATATATATATATATATATATATATATATATATATTATATATATATATATATATATATATATATATATATATTATATATATATATATATTGTGTGATGTCACGAGAGGCTGTGTCCTGGAGGGACGTTACATCCCTTTGAAGTGGCTGCAATCACAAGCTGCTATGGCTCCATCTGCTGGTGCAGTCGGGAACTCCTCCACTCAAGACACTACATTCCCACACACAGCTGAGACTGATCAGCTCCTGATGAGCAGAAGAGCTGTTTAAAGCCTAGAGACACACTCGTCTGGGTGTGTGAGTTTTGGAGAGACAACTACAAGCTGTGCTCGCTGCAGAGGAATAGAAAAGGTGGAGAATCATTACCAGACGTCGGAAGGACTTACAGGCTGGATTGAAGTAAGGCTGAAAAGATTGTTTTACCTGAGGGAATGAAGATTATGATTTAACAACCAAAAGAGACATTATTTTAAGTTGTGACCCGTGATGATTAACTGGGTCCCACCTGTGACGTTGGAGTGCTGTTTTTTTTGTTAATTCCCTGGGACTGTAATAAAATCCTTATTTTGTTTGAACATTGTGTCCTCGCACTGCTTGAGCTGTCCCCCGGAGAGCGGTGTAGCCTCTCATGACGTCACATATGGTGGAGATTGCAGGCACTCAAGCATTAATAGTGCATGTCAGAGGAGGATACTGAAAGTTTGATCATCCAGTTTTCCAAGTTGGCCGTAGGCTCCCCGCCCGTTAAAATGGAGGTAGTTTTGAAAGCCCTCGTTGCTGGCCAGCAAGCCCAGCTGCAAGCCAACTCTCTTGGAGGAGCAGAGGAGAGCCAACTTTCTGAAGGCAGAGGAATTACAGTTGCAGAGACGGATGGCTGACCAAAGTACCCGCCCAATAAAGGCAAGTGACTTTTTATCTAAGATGGGGGTCACCGATGACGTTGAGGCGTACCTACATGCCTTTGAAGCCACGGCCACTAGGGAAGCCTGGCCCAAGCAACAGTGGGTTGGCCTGTTAGCCCCCTTCCTAACCGGGGAGTCGCTGAACGCTGTCCGGGACCTGAGCCCCGACCAGGCAACCGATTATGATGCCCTGAAGTCTGAGATCCTCAGCAGGAATGGACTCACCAAATTTGGTATGGCCCAGCGCCTCCACAGCTGGACCTTCCAACCTGACCAGCCTCCTCGGGCGCAGATGCATGAACTTGTCCGGATCACGCAGAAATGGTTGGATCCGAAGAGGAATACGGCAGCGGCGGTGGTAGAGGCTATTGTGGTGGACCGTTACCTACGTGCCCTGCCCTATGACGCGAAACGATTCATCAGTCAACAGGCCCTGACCACGGCGGATCTGACTGTGGAAGCTGTGGAAAAGTACCAGGCCACGGCGGAGATGCTGCGTGCTTCCAGAAAAGACCCCAGGGGTGCGTCTCCACCACAGATGGGAGGGGCCCGTCCAAAGAACCCCAAGGTCTCGAGTCCAGCCACGTCAGGACCGAACCCGGCTCCAGGCGGAGTCAGAAACCAGGCAGGTCCAGGACGAATACAGCGGGAGAGTGAAACCCGACAGTGTTACCGGTGTGGGGAGATGGGACATATTGTCAGGGTGGGTAGGTGAATGGCGGACCCAAATAGCAGAGACGGAAGCAGAGGATAGTTAGATGATTTAATCAAACATAAAATCATACTAAACCAAAGGAGTCCAGGAAAAGGCAGGCAAAAGGGTATCCAAAATAAAGTCCAAGATAAACGTAGAAACACCGGAACACGAAGACTAACAAGGAAGACTAACACTCAGGAAAACTACTGGAGACGAAACATACAAACCCAAACGCATACAATGATCCGACCACAGACAAGGGAAAGACAGAGACTAAATACAAGAGGTAACAAGGCTAACAAGGGACAGGTGATACAACAGGTGGAACACATCAGGGCGGGGCAGAACAATCAGACAGGCGGGAAAACAGAAAACAGGAAGTAAACTGGACAAGACAAGTGAGAACAAACAGATTACAAAATAAAACAGGAAACCAAGCAAAACAGAGAAACAAGACTACACAATAAAACAGAACAAAATACCAAAACCCTGACAGTACCCCCCCCCCCAAGGGACAGATCCCAGTGTCCCAAAAACAAAACAGGCAGAAACAACCCAGGGAGGGCGGAGGGGGCCCGGAGGAGGGACGACCCCAGAAACAAAATAAATCAACCCCCGAAGGGCGAAGGAGAGTCCAGGGAAGGCAGAAGGCCACTAGGGACCAGGGAACAGAAAGTCACTGGGGTACAGGGAACAAAGAGAGACCGTCAACAGGGGCAGAGAGGCCTCGGCAACAGGGGCAGAGAGGCCTCGGCAACAGGGGGCAGAGAGGCCTCGGCAACAGGGGGCAGAGAGCAGCAACGAAGGCAGAAGCTTTCAGGCGGCCGAACAGGTTGGCGAAGGTAGAGTCCCTCAGGCGGCCAAGCAGGACGGCGAGGACTCCGAGGCGGCCGTTGACGAGGGTAAAACCCCTCTGGAGGGCAGCGGCGAAGACCAATCCCCTCAGGAGGCCGTCCGCGACGGCGAAACCCATCAGAAGGCCGGCGGCGAAGGCGAATCCCTTCTGAAGACTGGCGGCGAAGGCGAATCCCTTCTGAAGACTGGCGGCGAAGGCAAATCCCTTCTGAAGACTGGCGGTGAAGGCGAATCCCTTCTGGTTGCCAGGCAGGCTCAGCAGATGAAGGGTCAGCTGGGCTGAAGACAGACGACGGGTCAGCTGGGCTGGAGACAGGCGACGGGTCAGCTGGGCTGGAGACAGGCGACGGGTCAGCTGGGCCAGTGTCTGCCAACAAGGTAACAGGATCAGTAACAGACAAGGCAACAGGATCAGGAGTCGGCAACTCCGCCGACAGGGTAACTGGAGCATTAGTCGGCCGGACCACCGACAAAACACGGGGAGCAGGAGTCGGCCGAACCGCCGACAATACACGGGGAGCAGGAGTCGGCCTGACCGCCGACAGGACACGAGGGGCAGGAGTCGGCCTGACCGCCGACAGGACACGAGGGGCAGGAGTCGGCCTGACCGCCGACAGGACACGAGGGGCAGGAGTCGGTATTCGCGGTAAGAGAGGTACCGCAATCTTCTACTGGTTTTTCACCCTTTGAGCTCCTGCTTTCCTACAGACCCAGAGGACTGCTCGACATCGCCAAAGAGGCCTGGGAGGAGCAGCCATGCCAACGGCGGACACTGATCGAGCATGTCGGGGCCATGAGGGAGAGAATGAAGGCCATCTATCCCATGATGCGTGAACACCTGGAGACCAGTCAGCGGCAACAGCAAGCCTCCTACAACAGAACTGCTCAACCCAGAGAGTTTAAGTCGGGGGACAGAGTGCTGGTCCTGGTGCCAACCGTTGAGTGTAAATTCCTGGCAACATGGCAAGGACCATATGAGGTCATTGAACGGGTGGGAGAGGTAAACTACAAGGTGAGGCAACCTGATAGAAGAAAACCTGAGCAAATTTATCATGTTAACCTCTTAAAGAAGTGGCACGCCAGAGAGGCAATGTTCAGCTGTCTCCCCCCCACAGAGTCCAAGGAACCGGTGCGGGAAGAGGTTCAGCTGGGTTCAAATCTGTCCCCACATCAACGACAGATGGCCCTGGAGCTCATGGACCGAAACCGGGATGTCTTCTCCTCCCTCCCCGGACACACAGAAGTGGTCCAACATGAGATCCGCACCATGCCTGGTCGGACGGTGAACCAGCGCCCGTACCGCGTGCCGGAGGCTCGTAAGGTAGCTATACAGGAGGAGGTAAGGAAGATGATGGAGCTGGGAATAATCGAGGAGTCCCAAAGTGCCTGGGCAAGTCCCATTGTACTAGTTCCCAAACGAGACGGATCAGTACGATTTTGTAATGATTACCGGAAGTTGAATGAAGTGTCTGAATTTGATGCATACCCAATGCCTCGTGTCGATGATTTAATAGACTCCTTGGGGCATGCTCGCTTCCTAACCACTCTTGACCTCACAAAAGGCTATTGGCAGGTACCCCTGACCCCGGCGTCTAAGGAGAAGACAGCATTTGCCACCCCGGAGGGGCTCTACCAGTATACCCGGCTTCCGTTTGGTCTCTATGGGGCACCTGCCACGTTCCAACGCCTGATGGATCGTGTCCTTGCTCCCCACAAGAGGTACGCAGCGGCATATTTGGATGACGTGGTCATACAAAGTCCAGACTGGGCCAGCCACATACCTCGAGTACAAGCGGTGCTAGATTCGCTCAGGGAGGCAGGGCTCACAGCGAACCCAAAGAAGTGCAGGCTGGCCTTCAGTGAGACGAACTACCTGGGGTACACCATTGGGCGGGGGTTGGTCAAACCTCAGAAAGCCAAATTGCAGGCCATACAGGACTGGCCACGGCCCATCACCAAGAAGCAGGTGAGGTCATTTTTGGGCCTAGCCGGCTACTATAGACGTTTTATTATGGATTTTGCTACCAAAGCTAACCCTTTGACAGAGCTGACGACCAAACGCCACTCGCGGATGGTGAAGTGGAACCCTGCAGCGGAGGCGGCCTTCGTCGAACTGAAGCAAGCACTCTGCTCCAGTTCGATCCTGGTGGCGCCGGACTTCAAGAGAGAATTCATCGTCCAAGCGGATGCTTCAGAGGTGGGTCTGGGTGCTGTCCTCGCCCAGGCACATGACGGTGAAGAACATCCAGTTCTCTACTTGAGTAGGAAGTTACTTCCGAGGGAGAGGAACTATTCGACGGTGGAAAAGGAGTGTCTCGCTGTAACCTGGGCCCTGGAGTCCCTGCGGTTCTATCTCCTGGGCCGACGTTTCACGGTGGTTTCTGATCATGCCCCTCTACAGTGGATGGCCAAGAACAAAGAAACTAACAGTAGAGTTACCAGATGGTTTTTAAGCTTGCAAGCTTTTAACTTTTCTGTCGTCCATAGGGCTGGCAAGCGCCATGGCAACGCGGATGCCCTCTCCCGGCGTGATGCCTTCTTCTCGGCCTTTGCCCCGACGAGGACGTCGGTCTCGAGGGGGGGGATGTGTGATGTCACGAGAGGCTGTGTCCTGGAGGGACGTTACATCCCTTTGAAGTGGCTGCAATCACAAGCTGCTATGGCTCCATCTGCTGGTGCAGTCGGGAACTCCTCCACTCAAGACACTACATTCCCACACACAGCTGAGACTGATCAGCTCCTGATGAGCAGAAGAGCTGTTTAAAGCCTAGAGACACACTCGTCTGGGTGTGTGAGTTTTGGAGAGACAACTACAAGCTGTGCTCGCTGCAGAGGAATAGAAAAGGTGGAGAATCATTACCAGACGTCGGAAGGACTTACAGGCTGGATTGAAGTAAGGCTGAAAAGATTGTTTTACCTGAGGGAATGAAGATTATGATTTAACAACCAAAAGAGACATTATTTTAAGTTGTGACCCGTGATGATTAACTGGGTCCCACCTGTGACGTTGGAGTGCTGTTTTTTTTGTTAATTCCCTGGGACTGTAATAAAATCCTTATTTTGTTTGAACATTGTGTCCTCGCACTGCTTGAGCTGTCCCCCGGAGAGCGGTGTAGCCTCTCATGACGTCACAATATATATATATATATATATATATTATTTAAAAAAGGAGCATCTTGTTCAATTTTATTTGTCTGTTCTGTATGTTCAAAAATATAAAACAATATAAAGTTGATCTAAAAAAAAAAAAAGGAGCACAAAACGGCAAACAACCACTGGATGGGAAAATGGTATTTTACAACAACTTTGAATGCACCACGAGGCTGGCGAGGCGAGGCTGAGTCTGTGTTTTTCAGACAACGGCAGCTACAGTCTGGTGTTAGAATCCTCTCCAGTGAAATACAGTCACACTTTACACCGTTTAGCTGTCAGCACTTTAACCGTGTTTACTCCAGCTGCTAGCTAACGGTAGGCTAACGTTACTTGCTGCTAAGTGTAGTGTTGACTAGCTTCCCGTGCGGCGATGTTTCAGTTCCCTCTAACGTCCATTTTCAGAGCATCAGAGAGAAGTGCAGGCATTTAAGTGGCACCTAAATAAGGCACCGAAATCCGCGTTGCTATTCGGTCCGGTAGATAACGGTCGTTAAGGCACCGGTGCCGTATTAGCACCGGGTCTCGGACCCCATTCGAAACGGCGATTTTTGCCGAAAAGCGACTAGTTTACAGGTATGTACTACTCTTTGGCCGGCTTGCAAGCCCAAACAAGTGTGTGCAGCGTGCCTGTTGTTTAGTTTACGGTCTAGCTAGATCCGGTGTGGTGTTGTAGTGTTTCTAACGTTACTAGTTGTTGCAACAGCATGTGAAAAAAACTACAGTTTGCTAGGCCAAAAAGAACGTTAATCTCGCGATAAAAAAATTGACGCCGTTAAAATGGGTTTAACTGACAGCACTAGTTTAAATGCATCAATCTGGTGCACTTTGAAAAGAAATTCAGAGGTTAGACTTGATTATTCATATATCTATGGATGGAAATATTTGGGCTGTAGCCTGAACTATTTTGCACTTCAGAATTTTAACCATGCACACACAGGTGGAATAGTTTTTTTCTTCATATTTTTGCATTAATGTCACTAGGAAGCATACCAGTAGAAATATATATTCATATTTGTAAGTGGGATATATATAAGTAAGTGGGATTGTCTGCAATCTGGCAATATAATAACCATTATGGTGGAATACACTGGGTAAGCAATTTACAAGAAAATATCTGTGCTGACATGAATAGTTTACATGAGAATACATTATAAAGTTGTAGACCGTGTAGAAATTTTGTTGCAATTTCAAAACCGGATTACTCAGGGACCGCTTGTTGTACTGATGCATGTGTTGAGTGAAGAGTTTGTGAGATATTTCACAGAGTTATGGGTGTGCAGAGATTTATGCAGAATGCAAATATGATAACATTTCATGTAAGTTCAATGTTAATTTTCTTGCAATTTGTCACAGCAATGGGATTAACACTTTTGCATGCGCCATATCCATGTCACATTCTCATTAGGGGCTGAGCCCCCCTAAAGGTCTGATCCTAGAATCGCCCCTGCTGCTACTTCATACTTGTACTCCACTACACCTCAGAGGGAAATGTTGTAATGTTTACTGCACTACATTTATCTGACAGCTTTTGCTTTATTGCTTCAGGCTGGGCTTGTTTCTGCAACAGCTCATTGAGTATCAGATACAATGAAAACTATTGAGGAAATATTTTCCTTTGACATTGGTCCAGTATTAAAGAGATCGCTGCAGACATCTTTATGTGTAAAGTAATTAGTAACTAAAGCTGTCAGATGAATGTAGTGGAGTAAAAAGTCCAATATTTCTCTCTGAAATGTAACGGAGTAGAAGTAGAAAGTGGCATATAAAAAAGACTTAAGTAAAGTACAAGTACCTCAAATTTGTACAGTACTTTAGCACACTAATACATATGTACATATTGTTGCATAATCCTACCTTTAGAATTTTTTCTTTCTTGGTTTTCACCGCCGCAACCACCCTCTTTAAAACCTCGGCCCAATATTTGCATAGCGCGTAACATATGCAAGCATTGCCTTTCTGTGGCACTCGGATCCCTCATGTTCAGCTAGCTGTACAGCTGCATTTTTCCAGTTGCTATAGACTGCTCTGCTGCAGTGCAGACTTTATATCACTGTTCCCAAATAATTTGCACGACACAACACGATGCCTTTAGAGGGAGAATAAAGAAGCCATTTTCTTGGCTGCGTTTCACCATTTGCCAGTTTCCTTTTAAACAAGGTTTTGGAAAAGTACCTCTTTTGGTGTTTATGTTGTCTTTCTGAGGCAGCAACATCTGCGTCTTTGTTCTTCCAACTTTTAGGTCCCATTTTAATCCAATATGCCCTCATGTATTCATCACTTTTATCCCAACATGCAGGATCCGAGCTATTAGGTAGCAGGATTTTCTGGCCTCTTATTGTGTCCTCTCCTCCGCAGCAACAGGTGGAGGGCGGGCGGGGATTCTCTCCATCTCTGCCGGGGGCGCGGCTGACCCACGAGCAGGTGAACTGTGTCTGCAGCATGGTGCTTCGGGTGGCTGGAGTCTCTGACCTGGTCCCTCTGTCTTAGACTCCCTCCTATGATTGGATAGATGTGACCCAAGTCACATCTCGATCCAATCAGCTGCTTGTTTTTTTTTTTTTTTTAATGTTTCTTATGGGCCAATTAGGGTCTTTTTCTAGGGGCCCCTAGGCTGCAGCCTACACAAGCTTGTGCATTAATCCGCGCCCGAGAATAACATTGTGTTGTTCTATCCTATATCCAATATTTTCTATCTTTCTAAGCAGAGTTCCCATGCTGTATTCTGAAAAACTAGTCCATGCATACATGTTATTGTTGTAGCTGGACTATTGTAATTCCTTATTATCAGGTTGCTCTCTCTTACGACTCTCCATTTGCCAAAACACTGACGTGATTATTTATCAAGTGCAAATTTTTGTTTACTCGATAAAACGTTTGTTGTGTGCTTACATGGACTTCAATTCAATACTTTATTGCCATACAATACAGTTGTTGGCAGAACAACAGACAATCACAGCATACCAATTTAGACACATGATAAGAAATGAACACTTAACAAATAATACATAACTCCAATCCCTAAAACATTACATAAAATCCATTAATAAAGATATTATCAGGCAATACTTCATACTTCAACACGGCACTACAGCTCTTCTGATAGAGGTGTGTTTACAGAGAAACTACATTCTCTAACAACTGCTTGCTTGTTCTGCCATCTAGTGGTTTCTGCATGTTTCTTCTATTTGTAACAGACTTAGGAAATAAACCATAGTTTAGTGCAGCATTTTTTTCCCATATAGGATTTCATGCACATATTGTAATCAACCGGAAACATGAACTACCGTAATGTATCTATAATGAGGAATGAAGGGAACTATCAACACTAAAGGAAGCGAAACATAAAAACATAAAGGGAACCGGAAACATGTGACTTGACAGGGTTTTCTTAGGTTTGTAAAATTATGCCATTCTGTCTGACGAGGACTGACGATGTCATGAGATGGTTATCATATACAAGGGAAAGCAAGTGAATTAGTTTATGGTTTTGGTAAAGGACTCATTCTTTGATTGGCTGATAAAATGTTTCAGAAAATACAACAAAACTATTGAAAAAATGTCAATTAAGTCACTTCTGGTGTGTGTGTGTGTGCGTCTGTGTGTGTGTGTGCGTCTGTGTGTGTGTGTGTGTGTCTGTGAGTGTGTGTGTGTGTGTGTGTGTGTGTGTGTGTGTGTGTGTGTATGTGTTTCTGTTTGTGTGTCAATGTGCATTATATTGATGTAGGATTTGAAATCTGTCTTGTTGTTTTGTTAGATGTTGTCATGTTTTTTACTGTTGGATTTAAATTGTGTCCTGCCTATGAATGAAGGAATGGAGGAAGGCCAGCTCTGTGGTGCGGGCTGGAACTGGACAGTCTGGAGTCATAGGCAGAGAGGAGGGTAAGAGACAAAATCAGAGACATCTTAGTTAACCCCTCTCACCCCTCCGTGACAAGCCGTGGCAGATGGGCTGCTCATTCAGCCACCGGATCATCCCACCCAGATGTCATCACTCTGACCAGCCAGCTTCAGATATCCAGATATCCAGACGTGTTCAGATTTCACTGAGTTATGACTCAGTGAAGGTGTGTGAATTCTGTCACAAACCGCAGCAATCGCTCTCGAAATGTTTTAAAGCATCTTAATCCAGCATTTCTTAAACTATGGTCCGCGGACCAGCACCGGGCCGCAGAGGAATGCCTGCTGGGCCGCGGGACGTCCCGCGAAATGAAAAAACAAAACTGTAGGCTATTTTTAGTGAAACGTGTGTTGCAGCCATATACTACTAGCCTAAATAAAAGACGCTGCAGCAGGTCTGCTGTAGCTGTTCAAAAAAAACCTCCAATACCCAGAAGAAAACTGAACTGTCACTCAATCACTCTGAGAAATACAAGAGAAGCTCTGATACCGTTCTTTCACTAGCCCACTAACATTCTATCCAGCTATTAGACATGGCCTGCTCTAAGCAAAAACAATGAAAATGGCCAAAAAGAGCAAAGTGCTGCAAAGCAATCTGACAGACAACGAAAGTCTACTGAAAGCGTCTTACCTTCCTCCCATCACATCTCCAAATCCAATGCTCCTTTCACTATTGGTGATAAACTAGTTAAGCCCTCAGTTGTGGATGCTTGATGTGAGGTTTTAGGCCCAGCTGCTAAATCCCTCTGTTTAATGACACTGTTTCACGTAGAATCCAGGATATGGCCGCTGATATTGAGTGTCAAATGTTAGACAGAGCCCCTGCATCAGATTGGTTTACCATCCAGTTAGATGAGACAACTGACATCTCAAACACATCTATGCTCCTCATGTATATCCGCTATGTGCATGATGGTAGTTTTAACGAGGACTGTCTCTCTTGTAAAATGCTGCCCCAGGTGTTGTGGCGCGAATCAAACAGGTTTCTCCATCTGTTCAGGCAACTCACTGTTTCATTCATCGCGAGGTGCTGGCATCCAAACACATGTCACCTGAACTGAATGAAGTACTTAACACAGTGGTGAAGATAGTCCACTTCATTAAGGTGAACACTACCAACTCTTGCATTTTTGCGGCCTTGTGTTAGGAGATGGGGGCTCAACAATGTCACTTGCTTTCAGTGCAAGTTCAGCATTGTCAAAGTTAGGCTACTTGAAGTAATTTATTTTTCTTCATTCTATCCCTCTCCCTTCATACCAACATACCCTCTATCTCTGTTACACTGAAACACACACACACACACACACACACACACACACACACACACACACACACACACACACACACACACACACACACACACACACTGAATGTCAATTATGTGTGAGGTGAAGCTGATTAGTTTCTGTCATTTACTGCAGTGAAAGAGGAGTTCCATGATGACAGGACAGACAGACCAGTCGATGAAAATGACAACAATAAAGAGACAGACAAATGAGGATGACGACAGAGACAATACACAGACAGACAAATACACATGAGACGTCACAGAGACAGAATTCCTTAAATGTCACTGTAAATAACTGATTAAATGTTTCATATAATGAACAAATAGTCTTTCTTTCCCCCGGAAAAAAAATACATAAGTGGGCCCCATTACTGGGCCTTGGCACAAAAAAGTTTAAGAAAGGCTGTCTTAATCAACTCCATTATCTGTTTGTCATTGAGTATGTTTACATGTACACTAATATTCCACTATTATTCTGACTATAGGCCTATTCACATGGGATTAGTATTACCTGGTGACCTCTGGTCACTTGGAATAATTACGGAGGTTGTCTGTGATCTTAATCCTGTGTGAATCGGCCATGTCTGTAATTTTTGGTAAAAATGTTGCAGAACACCGAGGTCCTGTGATAATATTAGTCCCGTGTGAATCAACACGTCTGTGATTTGGTGTGGTCGTATATCATTTTTTCAAGGTTTTTGTTTCCTGTGCGCCTTTTTATCCCTCTCGCAGAGACAGATATGGGATTGCAGGCCGCCTTTCATGGCCAACCTAACCGACCTTTTCAAGTAGTTGGTTAAAGGAATGAAAGAGGGACGCTGTGTTCACACGCTCCAACAAGTCCTCCACCGCTGGAACACTTTGAAATATTCCTGTTTTACAAACTGGAATACTATGTGCATGTAAACGTAGTCACAGCTTCACCTGCAAAAACCTCACAATGTCTTTGCTTCATGTCTCTCCCTTTGTGCCCCCATTCAGTTAGTTTAAAGGCCTCTTCTCTAAATTAAACAACCCAATATGTTTGTAGTTGTGTTCCAGAACGATGCATCAAAGTGTTTTCTGATCTGACGGCGCGATCAGCAGGACGACAGTTTGTCAGTGCCTTCCCAAACTGTTAAAAAAAGAAATTTGCCTTTTTTCTCTGGCACTGCTGGGGTTAAAGAAATAGTTTGGATTTTTTGAAGTGGGGTTGTATGAGGTACTTATCTGTAGTCAGTGTATAGTTTTTTGCAGAATCTAATTATACTTATGCAAAATATAATCAGAAAAGTAAATATGAAGAGGTTAATTCCTCGACGCAGAGGCCCAGGGTTCAAATCCGACCTGCGGCAGGTTTCCTGCACGTCTTTCCTCTCTCTCTCCCCTTTCATGTCTAAGCTGTCCTGGGGATTAAAGACAGAAATATGATAGATAATATATAGAGCAGTATATAGTCATTAAAATGAGCACTACCTTTACCAGCTGCAACATTAAAGTCATCAACACACTAATGCAGCAATAATTAGAATACTAAAATATAATATATATTATTCTGCAGAATGAGTACTTAAATTAGGGCTGTGCAATGAATCAAATTTTGATTCCGGCTACTAACGATCACAAAAACAATGTTATCTAGAAAAACTATTATTTTGCACATTATGTTTTGCACTAAACTCTTATTTTGTCTGAATGACCTCCAGAAGGTTAAATCACTTCTTTTTTTTGTCATTTAGGTCTTTATTGTGACACCCCTAGACTTTATTATATTAAAAGGTTCAAACAGGAAAAGTATGAAGGGATATTTCACAGTTCAAGGTGTTTTCACTGTTGATTTGTTTCACTGTTTCAATGAATGTAACATCTTTTCCAAAAGTCAACGAGTAACCGTGGTTATAATAATGATTTCAATATTGACCAAAATAATTCTTTCCATAATCGAGCAGCCCTATTTTGAATGCAGGACTTTTCCTTGTAACAGAGTATTTCTACACTGTGGTACTTTTATTAAAGTAAAAGTTCTGAGTACTTCTTCCACCTCTACTTTTGTGTGGTGTAGTTTAACAGTTTATTATTAAAGTCAGCAAAATGACTCAGTGATGTCACTTTAATAACTCATAAATCAAACTTTTCATTCATAGGAGAAAAAGTATGTGTGTTTGTGATAACTTGTTTCTCAGTTGTCCCCTGAGGCCGTCACACTGTGACCACTGGGTGATAATTATCTGGCTGAAGTCAGGCCGCCCCCCCGAGGCCTGGCATGTTGTTCATCCGCGCTAATGACACTCATTACAGTCTCCTTACATCAGCAGCAGGCTTCTGTGGACGCCATATTGGTGTTATCAAAATAGATTGCATCATACTACACACACACACACACACACACACACACACACACACACACACACACACACACACACACTAAAAAACAATCCCAACTTTTCTTTGAAGATTCACTTTCTGAGGACTTTGTTACCATACTTTATCCTCTTTGACCTCCTATAACATTACGAAGGTTTATTAAGATCATTTTAAATTAAAAAGAAATTACAAAAAAGGTGGAAGGGGGTAAAATTTGGAGAACACCCCCAGAATTTCCAAGATTAAAAACCTAAATGCAAAGGCTTTGTAGAGTTCGGCTTAGACCCCACATGTGACAGATGTAAACAAAGCCCTGCAAACCTATTACACATGTTTTGAACATGTCCAAGAATACTTCATTCAGTTTTTTTCTTCTTTTTTTAAGATTATTTTTGGGGCTTTTTCCCTTTATTTGTAGTGACAGTGGATAGACAGGAAAGGTGGGAGAGAGACTGAGGATGCAGCAGAGGGCCACAGGTCAAACTCAAACCAAGGACTCAGCCTACATGGTGAGCACGCTCCTACTGGGTGAGCTACAGGTCGCCCCCCCGGCAGTCAGTTTTCATTACTCTTTCTGAAATACTAAAGGAGCCAATTGATCCATCCCCTCTCACTGCTCTGTTTGGTGTTATATCACAGGATATTTGTCTAAGGGTGCTTTCACACCTATAGTTCGGTGGATTCGGTGCATTTCGGTTGCATTTTTCATTTGGTTCGGTTTGCGTTCACACTGAAGTTTGTCAAACTCACCAAACACTGTAAACACACGTCACGCAGTCGTAACGGTCTCTTGTTTATTGGACAGAATATCTGAAACACAGCGACACTTCTGGTCTCCGAAAATAATGGAACACCACATTTATAACGTCTTGGGTTTTCTGGTTCTGATTTATTGTTTTTAATATTTTAGAAGAAGGTGAACAATGAGCAGCTGACAGACAGTGAGAGTAGGAAAGAGAGATGATGATGTCACACAGACGACCAGCGATGTGGTTTCTATACACTAACACAGGCTTTTCAGATGTTATGATGAAATCTGTGACCCGTCAGAATGTGTTAATGTAGCGCCGTCTACCTGCCGCAAATCATTCTGTCACTTCACAGGAAAAATCTAACCTGGGTAGATGCCTTACTAAAACTATATAAAAGTGGTGTTCTTTTCACTGTTAGTGTAGTTTGCTGTTACAGGTCATTGAAGACCATTGCATGAAAAATGACAGCATCAGGAACATTAAAAGGTTACATATAGTCACTTTAACCAAGTGTATATCTGCCTGTCTCATTGTCTGTCCCTCCTGATTTGGGTTGTTTTGTATAGAGGCTCGGGGTTCAGATCTGGTTTCTTGCATGTCTTCCCTCTCTCTCCCCTTTCATGCTGTCCTGGTGATTAAAGAAAAATATATCGAAAAAATTATCTTAAAAAAAAGGATATCTCCTCGGCCTTAGCAGTCTGGGCTCGGTTATAGCGACACACACTCTCTCTCACACACTCACACACACACACACACACACATACACACACACATACACACACACACACACACACACACACACACACACACACACACACACACACACACACACACACACACACACACACACACACACAGGAGTAGTCAGTGTGTGACACAGCGTAGCTCCCTTTGGACCCTGTGTGTACAGGTTGCTGCTCTCAGTGTGACAGAAAAACAGGATAAAGTTCAGCTGCTGCCTCAGTCAGCTGTAGGTCAGGGGGGGGTGCTGTGTATTGTTTTAAAACCTATGTTTACATATACTGATGCAAAGACTGTTTTCTGAATATCTTTTTGACTGCTGGACAGACCACAGGACACATATGAACACTATATACAGTATATTGTTTCAGCTGATTATATCAGCTGTTATAAGACACAAAAGTGGACAACTTCACTACGCTAAAAGCTTTTCAGAAAGGTTGAATGTAATTGCAAATATTTCACTTGTGGAAAAGAACCTTTTGAATGTCTGTCATGTATGAGCCTTGTTAACCTGGATACATCTCTTTTTCATTCATTCAACTGTAATATTGTTCAATGAAAAATGTGAGGTTGCTTGTTCATTTAGTTCATGTGACACTGACCTTTTTCCTTCCATGTCTATTTTTTGAACATGTCTTTCTGAACTATCTGAAATGTGTTATTTATGCAGAATATTATCAGGCACAATTGTTAGAAATGTGCAGTTTATGCAACTTACATGAATGCAGGTTTATTGTAAGTGTTGTCTACTGTTAAAATAGGACATTTTGATGAACATATTTTATTATAATTTACTGTATCTCAATCTGTTTTCACTTCTCTTCTTCCAGCTCTGCTGTTGGTCAGACATGAAGAGCAACAACAGCCTGAATCCTTTGTATTTTCAGTTCACTCTGTTTGCAGACTTTGGGCCCCTCAGATATCTGTTCTTCAGTCTGTGTCTGTTGCTCTACATGACTATTGTCTCTGCTAACATTGTCATTATTCTGACAGTCTGTCTGGAGAAGTCTCTGCATCAGCCCATGTATATTTTTATCTGCTGTCTGTCTTTTAACTCTCTGTACGGCTCAGCCGGCTTCTTCCCCAGGTTTCTGATGGACATTCTGTCTGACACTCATTTGATCTCACGTCCATTATGTTTCATTCAGATATATGTTATTTACACCTATGCATCATGTGAGCTGACTATCCTCGGCATCATGGCCTACGATAGATTTGTTGCTATTTGCCAGCCTTTACACTATCACAGTAAAATGACATTTAAGATGGTAACACATCTTGTGATTTTTGCCGTGCTCTACCCTGCATTTGCTGTGGGTTTCATGCTGTATCTTACTGTTAGATTACCGTTGTGTGGCAACAAACTGAACAGAATTTTCTGTTCCAACTGGCCTTTGGTTCTGCTCTCCTGTGTGGACACAACTCTGAACAACATAGTAGGTCAGTCTCTTGTGATTACAATCATCTTCATCCCCCTGTTCTTTGTCCTGTACACCTATCTACGTATTCTGCTTGTTTGCAGGAGAAGCTCGTCTGAATTCAGAGGAAAGGCGTTACAGACCTGCCTGCCTCACATCATAACATTTATGACCTATTCTTTATCCATCTTCTGTGAGCTGTCATTGACTCGATTTGAGGCTGATAAAATGAATCCGATCATCACAGTTGTTTTATCTTTAGAGTATTTGATGATCCCCCCCATTAATAACCCTCTAGTTTATGGCCTGAGTCTGCCTCAAATCAAAGGAGTGATTTTTAGATTTTTTAAGATTCCTGCTGCAAGAATGTAAAACTTAAAATGTACATTTAGCAAACCATATGTTGCTAAGCTAAAATGTCTAAAATAAGATTCTAGAATACGTTAAATGTATTTGTCCATATATCTTGTTTGCTATGACATAACTTTTAAGGGGGACTTTGAAACTCATATTGTGGGTTTAAATTAGTCTCCTGTTCATAAAAAAAATCTATTTCTCACACATTAAATGTTAAAGCACATGTTAGAAAGAATATTATACGTTGCTTTCTTTAAGCCGATTAAAGGCCAATAAAACTTGGGCAATTGATATCATAACCTAGAACAGTTGTTTCCAAACTTTTTCACATACAGTAAAGGAAACCTAAACTGGCACAAATTAGGCCAGGGGACCCCATTTGACAAGATTTTTCCTTTAGGATATTTTATTAGAATAAGTGTATTAAATCCATGATTAAAATAGTCACAATAAATTATGTCATGGTGTAACTAATGGATAGAATTATAGTGAAAATAATAATTTTCCCTTTTGCTGGGGACCCCATGGAACCCCCTCAGGGACCCCTTCAGATCCCCAGACCCCACTTTGGGAACCACTGACCTAGATCAAACTAGAAGTGATAGGATTTTAGGTGTGTTTGATGGGAATTTGGTCTCACAATATTTTACATTGTATGTTACACTGTTCATTCCGTTTTACTATTATTCTGTGGTTTGTTGTGAATGAGTTGTCCTTTTTTAGTCATGATTATAATGATTTTTTTTTTTTTTTCCTGTTGTGTTTTTTAAGTGACAGGTACTATAAGATATTTCTTCTTCCTGTTCTTTTTTTTTTCCTAGATGTATTGTAGATGTAGGATATTGAATAAACAAGATGGCCTATGAGTATGGAATCAGATTTGTGTCAATAAAATCAAACAAAAGTTAGTAAATATCAAACAAAAATAAGAATTTTAGAAAGAGTAAAACAAACTCAAGCATAAAATATCATCTGAAAATAAAGTAGAAATACAATTCTGGTGTTTGTCCTGGCTGAAATCAATTAGCATCAGCTGCTAACTGAAGGTCCGTCTACCCACAACCACAATCTTTCCCTAACATTAGCCAACATGCTTTTGTTGCATTAGCCTAGTCAGACATTGCTAGACCCATTTCCACAGCGCTGTGGAGTAAGGTCTGGCTACACCACGGATGAATTCTACGACAAACGCTCTGGGTTATTTGCATTTCTCAAAGAAGCTCAACGCCAGGCCAATACAAAACGTAAAATAAACTGGACGGATCCCGGTGACCCGGAGGACAACACAATTAAGACTATCTAGGCCTTAAAGTGGCTATATGTAAATTCATCTCAAAAGTCAATGGAAAGAACAGAGTTGGGGATTGCTCTGGCTTAAATCAAGTTGCTACAGCCACTAACTGAAGGTTGTGTCTGCCAACCCACAACCACAACATTTTCCTAACCTTAAAGGGATATTTCACCGCTGGAAAGATGAATATGTTTTTAAATTGTGTCATTTATATAGTAGAATTGTGAAATAATTTTAGAATTTGGTGCCTTCTAGACTGAGAAGAGCCAGAAAATGTATTTTTGGCTCATGTGGATGAAAGACAACAACTCCCAGAATGCACTTGCTTCGCTACGAGGCCACTCCCAAGCCACACCTACCGGTTACAGAGGTATCAGAGGGAAATAGATAATACATACTAATACTAATACATACTCTAATGGAGCAACAGTAAGGACTATAACATTAACCACAACCAATATGAGTTTGAACTTTTAATTAGAAAACATAAAATGAACAATTTTACACTCATAGCTCATCCAGACCTTCAGCAATTTCTTTATAGCCGCAGTATTGCCTGTCAGGAGCTGGATATCTCTGTCTGATGTCCTGAACAACACAGGCAGGCAAAACAAGACGATAGGCTTTCCCCATTGCAGCTCGTACAGGTAGCCACAAGCATCGGATTCGTGAGCTGCGTAGTATCTGGGTGATACTACAAAAGGGGGTCCCGGTGAAGAAGATCGTTTCTTTCACCAAATCTGCAGAGGGTAAAATGACCCTGTTTCTCCAAGTTGACTCTGACAGAGCTCTGAATCCAACTGCCGGAGGGAGTTTTTCTGGTTCGTTAAAACACGGGCGCGTGTTTTAACTCGCTTTCTGTTCATCGCGGAGGATTCGCCGAACAAACTAAGCGAACTACACATTCAAAAGTAATAGGGATCATAGTGTTCTGGGCAGATTAGAAGAGGGTGTGTTTTATTAATGAGGAATTTGCTGTTGTTGCTATTTGTGTTACCATTAATGTGATCTGATTAATACAGTGCCATTGCTGCACGTTTTGTTGTTTTTGTTTTTATTAATCTGTTTGGCTGTGAGTGTATCTCTGATCCAGATATTGTTGAAGTTGTGTTGAAACTGTGTGAACTGTAGCTTTTACTCCCCGCTGTGGGAAGTTTAACTACTGGACAAGTGGAGCCATAATCCTGCCCTCCGTCAGTCAACTACGGCGGTGATATAGCCAAAACACTGCATATCATCCCCGTGGAACAGATGAGGGTGTGATTATCGTTACCACGGAGTCAGCTGTGCGCTCGCAGAAAAGAGCGGGGAAAATAACCCTCTCTCTCGTTAAACAAAACCTCAGATTCTGCTGTAACGTCGAGTTAAGTTAGAATCTCGAGTAAACGGAGAGAGCGATTATTTCCAACCCACAGAGATCAAGTGTTTTCTTTCTTTCAAGTATGTTTTCTTTCCTCTTTCACTAACTGCTCACATACATACATGTACGGACATACACTCGCCCAAGTGAACAGCTGGCCAACAGCGAGTCAGTAGTTTAGTGTGTGGGTCCGCAACTGCGCTTCTTGGAGCGTCTTTTTTTGTAAGCAACCCGTTAGGTGGAGAGCTAACGGGCCAGCTTAGTCACGTTGCCTTGCAATGCAGCCCACTACCGCCCTCTTGAGGTTAAATAGCTTTTGTGCAGCTAACACATAGCCTAGCTTCAAAGAGCTAACGGCTAATCTGGGCGTGACCAAGCAACCCCCGGGTTTCGTCACCCCCCTCCTCCTCGCACTCTCTCTCTCTCTCTCTCTCTCGCGCGCACACACACACACACACACACACACACACACACACACACACACACACACACACCCAGACACAGAGTGTCTCATCACATGCTGGTTTGCTTTTGCTGTGTTTTTGTTGTAGATTAAAAAAGGTATATTGGTTTTAATTGATCAAAGAATTATTGATCGGCCATTGATGATTTTGAAGTTAATATATTCTACTATACTTTAATTAGCAGTTGTCTGTGATTATTTGTGTACTTATTTGTGTAATAATTGCTGGTTGAACACAGGTCAGTGCTTGAATTTCACCCTTCCCTTTGTTCCTTTAGAAAAGACCAGATAGATTAATCAAATTAATTAAGATCTGTATTTTAAAGGAAACACCACCTAATGAGAATATTTCACAGTTCAATATTGGTCACTGGTTGCCAGGGTGGTGCCCCGTTTTGATTGTCAATTTGGTAAAGTTATTAATACCCATATTCATAACTTTATTTATATTGATAAACCATCTTTGATAATTTGCCAATAATTGAATCTGTACGCCTACCGATACCCAACAACACAGACAAAGTTTTGCAGGCAAAACGTAATACAGTCGCTGCTTCCTAAAACAGGAAGGAAAGCTGGAAAAAAAATAGCCGACGCTGGAAATGCATAAATCACAACGCTTATCAATATCATTTCTCCATCAGTCAGGCACAAGATCTGACCATAATTACACTTGTTCTTTCCATAAACGGCCGTTGCTTTAGCCTATTATTTCAGTTGTAACCCTGGCAGTGGAAGCAATCGTGAGAGCAAATAAAATATATAAAAACATAATTCAAACCGCTGTGCGCATTAGCAACACACGGCTCAAGAAGCCGACAAATAGCTGATATGTAATTCCCTCCCATTAAAATCTATATATTTCATAAAAATACCCATCAGGGAATGTTAATGGGGTTGTCGGACTCTAAATGTTTGAACTTTTATGAGCACCTCTCTCTCTCTCTCTCTCTCTCTCTCTCTCTCTCTCTCTCTCTCTCTCTCTCTCTCTCCCTCTCTCTCTGTCTCTGTCTCTCTCTCTCTCTCTCTCTGTCTCTGTCTCTGTCTCTCTCTCTCTCTCTCTCTCTCTCTGTCTCTGTCTCTGTCTCTGTCTCTCTCTCTCTCTCTCTCTCTCTCTCTCTCTCTCTCCCTCTCTCTCTGTCTCTGTCTCTCTCTCTCTCTCTCTCTCTCTCTCTCTCTCTCTCTGTCTCTCTGTCTCTCTCTCTCTCTCTCTCTCTCTCTCTCTCTCTCTCTCTCTCTCTCTCTGTCAGCGCACAGGGCTCCGCCTGATCTTCTAAGAACGGTGAGGCTGTTATCAATCGAGTATTGATTGGTCAGTAGGCGGTGCTTTTCCACCGGTTGATCTCTAATCTCCAACTTAACCTGCTCCCAACCAGGTTAGATGTTCAGCATAAGATACCACGTTGATTGAACCCGGTAAGAAGTGATCTAACGTCGTGGTACAGAAAACCCTGGGTTGAACCTCAAGTTACCTCGTTAACACCAAATCTTGCTTCGTAGTACAGGCCTCTGCTCTGCTGTTGGTCAGACATGAAGAGCAACAACAGCCTGAATCCTTTGTATTTTCAGTTCACTCTGTTTGCAGACTTTGGGCCCCTCAGATATCTGTTCTTCAGTCTGTGTCTGTTGCTCTACATGACTGTTGTCTCTGCTAACATTGTCATTATTCTGACAGTCTGTCTGGAGAAGTCTCTGCATCAGCCCATGTATATTTTTATCTGCTGTCTGTCTTTTAACTCTCTGTACGGCTCAGCCGGCTTCTTCCCCAGGTTTCTGATGGACATTCTGTCTGACACTCATTTAATCTCACGTCAATTATGTTTCATCAGATATATGTTATTAACACCTACGCCTCATGTGAGCTGACTATTCTGAGCATCATGCATTTGCAAATGTAAATAAATACTCAAAGACCAAACTTTGGTTTAATTCTCAAATCGTCCTTATTTGTTTCATCTGGTGTTGTTGATACGCACTCCTGCTGCTAACAAGAACAACTTCCACTACAATGGCCTACGATATATTTGTTGCTATTTGCCAGCCTTTACACTATCACAGTAAAATGACATTTAAGATGGTAACACATCTTGTGATTTTTGCCGTGCTCTACCCTGCATTTGCTGTGGGTTTCATGCTGTATCTTACTGTTAGATTACTGTTGTATGGCTTTTCTGTTCCAACTGGCCTGTGGTTCTACTCTCCTGTGTGGACACAACTCTGAACAACATAGTAGGTCATTCTCTTGTGATAACAACCATGATCATCCCCCTGTTCTTTGTCCTGTACACCTATCTACGTATTCTGCTTGTTTGCAGGAGAAGCTCGTCTGAATTCAGAGGAAAGGCGTTACAGACCTGCCTGCCTCACATCGTGACATTTGTATCTACTATTGCATCTCAGTGTTCTGTGATCTTTTACTAAGTCGATATAGCATTGATGAAATTAATCCATTTGTTATTGTTGTTTTATCACTGGAGTTTATGATCATTCCCCCCATTAATAACCCTCTAGTTTACGGCCTGAGTCTGCCTCAAATCAAAGGAGTGACGAAGAGCTGTGAAAATTTAAAACTCAACAGGTTTAGTAAACAATTAAGTTTTTTGCCACAAAATATGCTTCTGGAATATTTTAAATGTATTTGCCTATATATCTTGTTTGTTATTACTAAAATAAATCTTTAAAAGTCATATTGTGAGTTTGAATGAGTCTCAATTGTTCATACATTTGTCTTTCGTCTATTTCTCACACAAATGTTACAGAACATGTCAGAAAAGATATGTGCTGCTTTTTCTGCGCAGAATGAAGGTCAATTAACACTGGGCCTTTGATATCATAACCTCGAACAAATTGAAATTGATAGGATGTCTGGTGTGTTTGGAGGGAAGTTGGTCTCACAATAATTTTAATTTTGTATGTTACACTGTGTTTATTCTGTTTGATTATTTGTTTTTATGTCGTGAACCAGATTTCCTCTGTAATTTTAATAACACACGATTATAATGACGTAGGATATGGGATAAACACGAGTCTTCAGCTATAAGTATGGAATCACATTTGTGTCAATATAATCAAACCAAACGTCTTGAACATCATAAAAATAACAATTTGAGAAAGAATAAAAACAAACTAGCAAAAATATGCCACCTCGAAAGTAAAGTAAAAATACACTGCTGGGGTTTGCTCTGGCTGAATTTTTAATTTGCTACAGCTGCTAACTGAAGGTCTGTTTGCCAATCCACAACCACAATCTTTCCCTAATATTAACCAACATGCTTTTGTTGCATAAGCCTAGTCTGACATTGTCAGATGTATCTCCACAGCCCTGTTTAGTAAGGTCTGGTTACACCACAGATACATTCTAGGATTGGAGATAAAAACACACTGTAGGTTGCTTGTAATTTTTTAAACCAATCACTATTGTCATGGGTGGCTCTAAGATTTTGACGCAGTGATGGTGGCTCTCTTAAATAGTCCCGGGAAGAAACTTGTATTTGTAAAAAAAAAATGGAGCCCAAAAAAAGAAAATGCCACATCAAATTGAATATGAAGTTAGTTTTCACACAATACAGTAACGGGAGCTGTATAAATTGACTCCATACATGGGTGAACTTAATTTGCTCTTACAAGTGTATCTACATGTGTACTTCGTCCACTTCAATCCCACCAATCGGTCCCAAATTATCCCAGTTTCCAGAGAGTTAATACTGGGAACATACTCTTTAAAAATGTTTAGAATCATTCACTGAAACAGCCAAGTAGGCCTGCTTATTTCATCGTTCAAATGTTCTTCAAAACTTGCCATTTTCAGCATGTAGCTTGCTAGCTTGAAGGTGTGTTGTTTCCCAATACCAATTTTGAAACCGCACCTGTTATGACCCCTCCCTTTCTGCCTGCTGTGGTGTTATTTGCCTGCTTCTGCAGGAGCTGGTAGTCTGGCAGGGTCAATACCCTGATTTCTCCAACGTCCTGTCATAACCTTAGGCAGTTAAAATTGGAGTTCTCATAAGCCGGGTAACAGACCTAGAGAACCCCTTCAGTAACTGGGGTATCCCAGGATTTATATTATGCCATTCCACTTGCCATTATTGTTATTTAATACCAATGTAGCTTTACTGGCTCAAGGGTGCCTTCTCTCTGCACTAGTTAAATGCCACTGGCTGTTGTGTATTCATTGCCAGTTATGAAAGACGCACCCAAGGTGAGTTGCAGAGTGCAGCACAGAGTACAAATATTGTGTATTTATGTCCGTATATTCATTGTATGAACATTTGTGCACTGTGATTTATGAACATATTAATAATAAGAGTTACAAGTGGATTGTTGTACCTTTTCAAGTGCTAAAATGTTAAAATAGCAGCATAATGCACTTTCTAGCTAGCCTCTGTGCTAAAATAAAATGCTATTCTTTTTTTAGTGTGCTGCATGTAAGCTACTGTGAGCCAACTGTATGACTGACCAGTACATACTCTGTTCCTATTCAGGTACATATTTTCATATTATTGTATTTGATGTTACTTTTGTATGGCTGTTGTGTATTCATTGCCAGTTATGAGAGACGTGCCCAAGTGTGCCTAAGCTACTGTAAGCCAACTGTATGACTGAGCAGTACATACTCTCACTGCATGAAAAGTGGGATTTTCGTCAGTAAGCGGCACTGTAGATTGTCGTGGAAGTTCAGGTTTTGGAATATAAACGGCAATTTACAGGCAACACCGAAAACTGCCATTAATTGTCAGAAATTGACGTGGGCCCGGCCCGGCTCAATTTTAAAAGTAGTGGCTTCAGCCAATGCTGAGTGAGGAAATTCAACCCAGGCCAGACATTCTCTCGACAAGCAACACGGTGTTGCTGCTATTCATATGCTTATTAGGCCAGACACTCTCTGGCCAGGAGAGGTTTCCCTGGTATTCATATGCTTATTAGAGCCATCAGCACCTCCCCAGGAGCTCTCCACATACGTCATGGTTCGTTTCCGACATTTTGTGGCACGGACGAACGCGACGTTCACAGCCTGTAAATTGTCGTTAACTGCCCCGAAAGTTACGGAGATTTGCGGGCGTTTACGGGTGTTTACAGGGACGAAAATCCCACTTTTCATGCAGTGTCTGTTCCTATTCAGATAATAAACAAGCCCATCTCGGCGTAAAGATCAACGACTCTCCCGCTCATCATTCATCATTCTCATCGAGTCGAGGGGTTGCTCAAACCAGCCAGTCTATGAAGTCTGAGTCATTCCATGGTTCAGTGGATCATCTTCTGCTACAAAGAACACAGACATTTAGCCACTAGGTGGCAGTGTTTTTATATGAAGCAGTGATTAAACTGGGGTGTGAATTTGGTTTAATCTCTGTGTGGGGCTGATGTCAAGAGAGTAGCTAATTGTTTTTCTTTTATTTATTTTGGTTGGGTTAATATCTATGGAGTTTAAAGTTAGATACTGTTATTTTTCCTCCAGTCTGGTTGATGAAGCATTGGGTTTAAGTTTTTTTCCTGTTTAGTGGTCGGCATGAAGCTGGACTCACTGGTGACGGTGGCAGAGAGGAGGACACTGGACAAACTGCTGGACATTACTAACAATGCCAGCCACCCCCTGCACACTGTCATCAGCAACCAGAGCGGCCTGTTCAGTGTAGGACCAACAGACTCAAGAACAACATTGTCCCTCATGCCATCATACGCTACAACTCCTCACTCGAGGGGAGGAGGAAATAGGGTAAAGAGGACAGAACAGGAAGGAAGGGAAGGAGTGGTAGCCACTCACTCACTCATTCACTGTGCAATAAATTAATAATCTACTCACATACATACCTGGACACTCTAACTGCTCTTAACTGCTAATTTATGCTAAATGTCATTTATTTATTAACTGTATAATAACACAGTACGACACACAGTCCTATATATTTATCTTTATTTATCTATAGTTTGTTTTTTACTGTTTGTTTACTTTTTTGTTAAAAATATTTAGCTAAAAGTTTATTGTTATTCTTATACTGTATTTTTTCAATACTGTATTTTGTATACCTCTTTATTTAAAGAGTGTTTTGTAAGCTGCTGAAATCTGCTGCTGGAAATCTAATTTCCTTGCGGGAGTCATCCCAAAAGGATCAATAAAGAGAAGTCTAAGTCTTAGTCTAAGTACTTCTATTGTGATAACTGGGCCTCAGTATTCATTTGGTGATTGAGCCATGGCGAGTGGTACTGGCTTTTGGGAGGGCAAAGGGATCGCTGACATTAACTCCAGTACCCAAATTTGACAGAGATAGGCCTGGATTTCTGTTAGCCCCAGATTGATCTACTCCTAAACCAACTGTAGCTTTGAGGAGTTTGTGCCTGACGATGACACCACTAATGGACACCCTCGAGGTTTTTTTGACAGGTATAGCGTCGCATATTGGGCTCTCCATAGGTGAAGGCATAGTGTAATGGCAAAAATTACCTTTAAACATGATCTGAATTATATTCTACATTTTGTGTTTAACTTAGAAGATTCTCCATGTGGAACAGCTGAAACCTTGGAGACACTTGAAGCTATTTTCTTTTGGGGCTTCTTTTAGCCTTCTGTTTTAGTGTTAGCAGATAAGGGTTGGAGTATAACCGTAAACAAAGTAAACTAGGTCTCTTAGACACATTCTTCCAAATGACAAGGTTGTAAAGAGATTTCAAACTGTTTATGGTTTTGTTTAACTATTTGCTCCTGCTAAAAATATTAGGAGGAGGGGTGTGTTTGACTGCTTGTCTTATATATTGTGTACTGAATTTTAGCTCACCAGAAGACATTTTCCTCTGTGCTGATTGTACTGGCGAACTGTGTTTTCTATATTTGCAAATATAAATAAATACTCAAAGACCAAACTTTGGTTTACATTCTCAGATAGTCTCTATTTGTTTCATCTTATACTTTTTGCAAAACACTCTGGCTGCAATAAGAAACTTCCACCACAATAGCATCTTGCATTGAGTCTTGCTTAGGGGTGGGGCCTAGTGTGGTTGGAGCTGTGGGCAACGCATTGGCAGAACCTTCCCTGTTAAATGTTGTCAGGTCTGAAATCAGAGAACCTGCTAGTTTTAACGCTGTGTGGCAATAAACTGCAAAGGCTTTTCTGTTCCAGCTGGCCTGTGGTTCAGCTCTCCTGTGTGGACACAACTCTGAACAACATAAATAACAGGGGTCTCATTTATAAAACTGTGCATAAGATTACTAAAAGTGTACGTACGCCCAAAAAACAATTCAGATTTATAAAACCATGTGTACGCACATCTGTAAGCAATGTTCCCTTTATAAATCACAGATTACCCACCAGTGTGCGTACGTGAATCAGTCTCTTATCCCGCCGTGTACACTCTCATTTTTAACCATAAATAGTCAACGCAAAACACCTCATGAATGCTGCTCAGTATGTTAATGACCCTGGCAGTTGTTCTTTCGTTACGTGACGACAGGCTGGGAAAAAGCAAAAACTTCTCAGTCGCTCGGAAATTGCTGGAAATTGAATTATAGTTTCGGCCTGTTCTCGCACAATGTAGGGAAACCTGATCTATTGACTACCTATATTACTAATACATCCAAAACGGCAGGCATTACAGCACTCGGGGACAGCTTTGATATACCAGACCTACAGTTGTGTTCAGAATAATAGCAGTGTGTTTAAAAAAAGTGAATAATGCTCAAAATCCTTAGAATAGCTTTTAATTCCATAATAGCAATGCATTGGAAACACTGCACATTCAATTCCAAATCAAAACATGACCAAAATTGATCAAGTGTATGTTATACCTTTACAGAAAGTGAAGAAAAAGGAATATTAGGCTGTTCAAAAAAATAGCAGTATTTGCATTTTTCTTTACAAACTCAAACATTTACTGTATGAACTGAAAAATGTCTCAAGGGTTTACTTTACTTTGAATCACTGCACTATGGAGGAAATATTTATTCATAATTCAAATTGAAAGTCCAAAGAGAAATTGAAAGTCCAAAGAGAAAACGAAGTGAGATCAAATTAAAAATATTGTTTTTTTTAATTTTCCATTGATCAAATTAAAAGCATTAGTATTTTTTTTAAATTTTCCATTTGGCTTTTCCATTTGGATTTAATATTTGGCTTTTGAATTTACGACAGCAGGTGTGATAAAAACACTACCACTTTTGTCCAAAGCAGCCGTTCAATCAACACCAACTGAAAGTTACATATAGCCACTTTAAGGCCTAGATATTCATACACAGGTGCCAGCCAATTACCTGATTGACCCTCCCAGACTGCCAGCTCTTGTAGGAGGAGGCCAATGAAGCCACAGCAGGTAGAAAGGGAAGGTTTTGTACATTTGCTGTTCTCAAAATCCAACCACCAAGGGAAAGGAACGACAACCTTTGAGTTAGCAAGCTACACGCTGATAGTGGCAAGTTTTGAAGAAAATTTCGATGGTGCAATAAGGCAGGCCTGCCCGGCTATTTCGCAGAATGATTGCCAAGATTTACAAAAATATGTAAACGGCATTTACATTTTAGACCGATTAGCAGCGATTTCTATGGACAAAGGACACACAGCGATACACTGGCAAGAGCAAATAACGTTTAACCATGTATCCAGCTAATTTAAATAGCTCACATTTCTGTATTTTGAGAACACTTAACTTCATTTAATAATTAATGTGGCCTTTATTTTTTGAGGGGTCCAAATGCTCCACCAAAACAACTTCCTTCCGCAAACTATTTTGCAGAGCCAGCGTTGCTGCGTATGAAAATTAGCCCCTCCAACAACAATTGTCATTGGTTTAAAGAAATGCAAATAACCAGAGCGTTTTTTTTTAAGTTCTGTGTATTGGTATTTAACAGAAGTTACAACAAAAACAGATCTCCACCCAACCCCACAATTTTGACCAATTGTAAGTGAGACAATACATCTCTCAGCCATCTAGCGTGACAAGGAGGTCTAGACCCCTTCCAGTAATAGAATGAGGCGCCGCACCAGAAGTGTTGTGAAAGTAACCACACAAGGCAACCATGGGATGCACATCAATAGTGATACCATAAGCTTCACTCAGGGATCCAAATATTATATATTATATAATAAGTGTGGGGCAGGCCCAAAACATATGAAACAGCGTCACTGGAGCAGTCCTGCACCTCTCACAAGTGGGGTCGATGTTAGGATATATTCTTGCCACTTTAATTTTACAAAGGTGGGAGCCTCCCACATTTCTTCAGAAAGAGGGCTGTCAAAGTTTTGTTCTCAAAGGGTTCTCAAATTATCCAAAGGTTGCATGTCCAGATGATTAATTAAAGAGTATATCTGAGAAATAGGGCCTAGATGGATTCAAGAAATTTGATAGTGGAGATAGATAGTGGAGGGTGGTTTGTTGGGAAAGGGAGCATAGCCCTTCCTCACAAAGTCCCTGATCTGTAGATAGCGAAAAAAGTTGGCGGAGGTCAGAGCAAATTTTTCTGATAACTGAGGCAAACGCTCCATCAATATATAAGTCCGGAAAAAAAGCTCGGAAAGCCAGATCAAGTTTAGCTGGAGTGAAGAGGTGAACCCACTCAATAACCCTCTGAATGTTACTGGCCCAGTAGTAATGGAGTAGGTTGGGTAGAGCCAAACCCCTGCAACGTTTGGGCCTTTGTATAACTGTTCTACGATTGCGCGGTGGCTTACCACCCCAAATTAAGTTAGAAAGACACTAATTAAGTTGAGAGAACACTCTCCCCAGGGTGATAAAAATGGGGATGTTTTGAAAATAGTACAAGAATCGAGGCACAATATTCATTTTTATCAGGTTAATACGGCTGACCACAGACAGAGGCAGGCGGCGCCAACGTTCAAGATGTGATCTACATTTCTCAATTATGGGGGCAAAATTGAGCTTAAATAATTGTTGGATAGAGCGTGAGATGGTAATGCCTAAATATTTGGAATGCAAACCAACCGTCCTGTAAGGGAATACGGTAGATGGAATGATAAGAGCTGGGGAATTGATTGGGAAAAGTTCACTTTTTTCCAGGTTGAGTTTGTAGCCCGACAGTTTTCCAAATTTTCCCAGGATAGCTAGAATGGGGTGTATAGAGATATTGGGATTAGATTGTAAGTAGAGCGTAAAGCGATACTTTGTGGGTGATACCCTCTCTACGTATTCCTTCAAAAGCTGAGCACTGACGAAGAGAGACAACCAGGACCTCAATAACAATGTTGAAGAGTAGCGGGGACAGTGGGCACCCCTGTCTAGTGCCTCTAAAAAGAGAAAAATAGGCAGGAATGCCAGGAATGACAAAGCATATAATATGTAATAGGGAAAGATTGTGGTTGTGGGTAGACGGACCTTCAGTTAGCAGCTGATGCAAATTTATTTATGCCAGGACAAACCCCAGTACTGAATTTTCACTTTATTTTCAGATGACATTTTATGCTTGAGTTTGTTTTACTCTTTCTAAAATTCTTATTTTTGTTTGATATTTACTAACTTTTGTTTGATTTTATTGACACAAATCTGATTCCATACTCATAGGCCGTCTTGTTTATTCAATATCCTACATCATTATAATCATGATTAAAAAAGGACAACTCATTCACAGCAAACCACAAAATAATATTAAAATGGAATAAACAGTGTAACAGACAAGGTAAAATATTGTGAGACCAAATTCCCATCAAACACACCTAAAATCCTATCACTTCTATTTTAATCTAGGTCAGTGGTTCCCAAAGTGGGGTCTGGGGATCTGAATGGGTCCCTGAGGGGGTTCCATGGGGTCCCCAGCAAAAGGGAGAATGATTATTTTCACTATAATTCTATCCATTAGTTACACCATGAAAGAATGTATGACTATTTAATTTAATTAATCATGGATTTAATACACTTATTTTAATAAAATATCCTAAAAGGAAAAATCTTGTCAAATGGGGTCCCCTGGCCTAATTTGTGTCAGTTTAAGTTTCCTTTACTGTATGTGAAAAAGTTTGGAAACAACTGTTCTAGGTTATGATATCAATGGCTCAAGTTTTATTGGCCTTCAATTGGCCTAAAAAAAGCAACGTATAATATTCTTTCTAACATGTGCTTTAACATTTAATGTGTGAGAATTTTTTTTTTTAACAGTTGAGACTAATTCAAACTCTCAATGTGAGTTTCAAAGCCCCCCTTAAATGTATGTCATAGCAAACAAGATCTATGTACATATACATTTTACTTATTGTAGAAGCACATTTTGTAGCTTAGCAATATATGGTTTGCTAAATGTGCATTTTAAGTTTTACATTTTTGCAGCAGGAATCTTATCAAAAAATCTAAAAATCACTCCTTTGATTTGAGGCAGACTCAGACCATAAACTAGAGGGTTATTAATGGGGGGGATCATCAAATACTCTAAAGATAAAACAACTGTGATGATAGGATTAATTTTATCAGCCTCAAATCGAGTCAATGACAGCTCACAGAAGAGAGAGAAAGAATAGGTCATAAATGTCACGATGTGAGGCAGGCAGGTCTGTAACGCCTTTCCTCTGAATTCAGACGAGCTTCTCCTGCAAACAATCAGAATACGTAGATAGGTGTACAGGACAAAGAACAGGGGGATGAAGACGGTTGTTATCGTGACAAACTGACCTGCTATGTTGTTCAGAGTTGTGTCCACACAGGAGAGCTGAACCACAGGCCAGTTGGAACAGAAAAGCCTGTTCAGTTTGTTGCCACACAACGGTAATCGAACAGTAAGGAAGAGACAGAAACCCACAGCAAATGCAGGGTAGAGCACGGCAAAAATCACAAGATGTGTTACCATCTTAAATGTCATTTTACTGTGATAGTGTAAAGGCTGGCAAATAGCAACAAATCTATCGTAGGCCATGATGCTCAGAATAGTCACCTCACATGATGCATAGGTGTAAATAACATACATCTGAATGAAACATAATGGACGTGAGATTAAATGAGTGTCAGACAGAATGTCCATCAGAAACCTGGGGAAGAAGCCGGCTGAGCCGTACAGAGAGTTAAAAGACAGACAGCAGATAAAAATATACATGGGCTGATGCAGAGACTTCTCCAGACAGACTGTCAGAATAATGACAACATTAGCACAGACAGCAGTCATGTAGAGCAACAGACAAAGACTGAAGAACAGATATCTGAGGGGCCCAAAGTCTGCAAACAGAGTGAACTGAAAATACAAAGGATTCAGGCTGTTGTTGCTCTTCATGTCTGCACAACAGCAGAGCTGGAAGAAGAGAAGTGAAAACAGATTGAGATACAGTAAATGAGATTAAAATGTGTGCATCAAAATGTTCTATTTTAACACTTGACACAAAACATGCTATAAGCCTGCCTTCATGTAAGTTACATAAACTGCACTTCTCTAACAATTGGGCCTGATAATTTTCAGCATAATTAACCCATTTCAAATAGTTCAAAAAGATGTTCAAAAGTACACATGGGTGAAAAAAGGTCAGTACTACATTAACTAAATGCACAAACAACTTAACAAAAAAGTCCTTTTCCACAAGTGAATTGCAATCTAAAAAACGTTCACAGTTAATGGAAGTTTTGTGTTCTCTAATAGCTGAGAAATAAGAAGTTATCAGCCAATACAATATACTGTATATAGTGTTTATGTTATTCATGTGGTCTTTTCAGTTAATACATTCATGAAGATATTCAGAAAACAGTCTATGCATCAGTGTATGTAAACACAAAATGTATTTTAGAATAATACACAGCACCCTCCCCTGACCTACAGCAGACTGAGGCAGCAGCTGAACTTTTATCCTGTTTTGCTGTCTCACTGAGATTAGCAATCTGTACACACATGGTCCAAAGGGAGCTACGGTGTGTCCAGTGTTTCATGTAATGCGTTACTAATGCGTTACAAAGTAACGTTGCACCGAATTGAAAGTGGTAACATAACTACGGTAAAAACTATTGTAAGGCGCTACTACTGTAAATGTGGTTACAAAACATAGTTCCTTTTTCAATTTGGTGCAACGTTACTTTTTGATTACAGATTTGACAGCGACACTGCCTTCTCAGCTGCGCGCTCACAAGCTCCACATGGTACGTGACAGAGGCTGGTAGCAGAGCATTCATGGCAAGCAAGAAGCAGCCAAAGCTAACTTTTGAGAGTGTTTTAAGCTTCGTGGCTTTTTGCTGGACGGCGTTCTGAGCCAGGCAGACACAAAGCTGACAACCTCACAGATGGATGCAGTGGAGATGGTCTCATACATACACGCAGCAGACCGCTGTGGACTTGTGTCGGTTGCATGGACACGCAAGGATTTCCAGAAAAGAGGCTCCATGTGTCTACGACAATGCATGGACCATCGTGGCTGCACGACCGGTACAAGTCGATACAGACATTACATAGTATACACTAACACCGTGTAACGCCGATGACCTGCTGATGTGCATTCAACCGACGCTGGACTCGTTCATAATGAATCAACCGTCACTCTGTGAGGAGAGAATCCAGTCTGCAGTGTAGTTCAGACACTTCACTGATACACCAGAGATTGGCTTTATGGTCAAAGATAGTTTTTGTATAATTAACTTCAGTCTCTGCCAGAGACGCCTGCTTTTAAAAGTAATGTAAAAGTAACAAGTAAAAAGTTACTTTCCATAGGGGGTAACTAAGTAAAGTAACGGATTACTTTTTTAAGAAGTAACGAGTAACGATCAAACACTACTTTTTAAAAGTAACTTCCCCAACACTGGGTGTGTCACACACTGACTACTGTGTGTGTGTGTGTGTGTGTGTGTGTGTGTGTGTGTGTGTGTGTGTGTGTGTGTGTTGCAATAACCGAGCCCAGACTGCCAAGGTCGAGGAGATAATAAATATAAATATAAAATATAAAAAAAAAAATATATATATATATATATATATATAAATAATAGGGACAGGGACAGATACAAAAAAAACATAGATAAACTTCAACAGTCATCTGATGTATGTATCATAGTGTTTTTAGCCAAAGCTAATTCTCGACACTAGCTTTTGGTTACAAATAAAAATACAGATTTACATTATAATAAAAAATACAATAAAAAGAAATGAAATGAAAATGGAAGGTATACAATGAGAGCACAGTGTAAAAACTAAATATGAGAACAAGATTGTTCCCGAATTAGCCACAATTTGGTATTTTTTTTAAAAGTGGCTAATGTTGGGATACATTTCAAGTTATCTGGCAGAGAGTTCCATAATTTTGCCCCTTTTACTGAAAATGCAGTTGTTATGTTTACTTAAAATTTGGCAGTGATGATACCTTATTCTCTTCTTGTCTAGATATTTTAAAGCTCGGTTATATAGACACTCTATATGGTCTTAACTGATGTCTGGTGCGCTTGGGACCAAGTGGTCAAGCCATAGGATATGTGTGAGAGAATCATAGAATTTAAAAAAATAAATAAAAGCACAGTCAAGAGTCAGGCAGTTTCTTATCATCCTAAAGCAGCCCAAGTTGGCCTTAACGGTTTTATAGATTTTCTTAATATGACTTTTAAAGTTCAACTGATCTGAGTCTATAATTATTCCCAGATACTTCACTTCAGGTACTTGTTCAATAAGCTCCCCATTAATTTGTACATTCAAGTGTTGTGTTAGAGGTAGTTTTTTGATGGAAAAGCAGACAGAGTATGTTTTTTTGCATTTAAAGTTAAACAAGATGAAGCCAGCCAAGATGATATTTTATCTAAGTTGACATTTAGTTTGTCAGCCACAGAAGTACAGGTATTACCAGATGCATACACCACTGTGTCATCTGCATACATCTGTAGGCCTATATCTGGACATACATCTGGCAAATCATTAGTGTAAAGGCTGAAGAGTATGGGTCCCAAAACAGTGCCCTGAGGGATCCCTGTTTCAATTTGTAGAAAGGTGGATCTCACATTATTAATTATAACACACTGTTCATGGCCTTTTAAATATGATTCAAACCAGGACAATGACTGTTTGGAAAAATTGAACTTGGCTAATTTTGAAATTAAGGTGTTGTGATTTACTGTATCAAATGCCTTTTTTAGATCTAAAAATATTGCACCAACTACATTTCCCTTATCAAGTGATTGTTTAATATTTTTGATTAATAAACAAGTAGCGGATTCTGTTGAATGATTGTGCCTAAATCCAAATTGCAGAGGACTCAGATAATGGTTTATCTCAAGGTAGTGCATCAGTTGTTCTGAGACAATCTTTGCTTTCTTTTTGCAAATGTTTCTTAAAAAATGAATGATCTCTGTCCACTGGAACGCGATGGCTTTTCATTTACAACATGGAATTAGAACATGGAATTAGAAATAAAAGCCTGCCTCTAATAAAAGCCTGCTTCAAATACAAGCCTGGTACCGTCTGCAGTACAGGTAAATAAAGGCCCCGGCTTTTATTTGAGGAATTACGGTATTCTTGGTGATACGTGTAGGGGCTTCAGTCATTTGACTGAAGTCATGTTTGGATGTGAGATTTTTCAGTTTTTTTCTGCAGTGTTTGTTTAACCAATTTATATTAAAATCTCCAAAGAGTAGAACCTCACTGTTGTGCTTAAAATTCTTAAACATCGCACATCATATTTGCTGTCGTGTTTTCATATTTGCTGTCATGTTTTCATATTTGCCGTCGTGTTTTCCTATTTGCCGTTTTGTTTTCCTATTTGCCATCGTGTTTTCCTATTTGCTGTCATGTTTTATGATTTCTTGTTGCGTTTTTCTAATTGCTGTGGTGATTTGCACTTCAGGGCCACCGTAGTATTAGGAGTCAAACAGTGAAGAAATAAACATAACTTATACAGTTGACCAAATATCTACATTTCTTCAAAAAAAAGTCCAGACTCTTTTGCCCTCATGACATTCACTTATGCCAATACTCAAAATAATAATGTCATATTTATTGATATCACACACAGTGCAACTCTACACAAGCATATGTGTTGACTAAAAAACAATCTTTTATGTATTTGGAGACACAAATAAACATAATGAGCATTATAACTCATATAAAGGACAAACAATTTACATTTCTTCAAATAAGGCCCAAACTTTTCCCAAAACTCCAAACAGTGATGATTTTCTTCTCTGTAGAACGGTTTAGAACGGTTATAGACGATCTTTGGTCACATCTAACTATTCTGTTCTATATCCTCAGGTGATCTCTCTTCACAAAAAACAATCTTTGCTTGGTCTCTCGGATGACATATTGCCGGCCTTATATCGGCCTAATGTGTTGACGGACTAGCCTTCCATTGGTTGACAAGACATCAACAAGCGTCTCCCAGAGCATCATGGGAAACAAAATGGAAGGTTAGCATCAGAGATAGCGGCAATCGGCGGTGATAAACAAGCAAAAAATCATAAATTATGGACATAAAGTCTATCAATCTTGGATGTAGCAGTTTGGATTTATTGTTCAAAGACCCTGAAAAACTCTGAACTTCCATGCTGGATACAATATGATCAATAAGATGCCGTTTTTTTGTCGTATACGACAACTCTGGCGCAGACGGTTAACATTGCATATACAGTACATGGTTCAATAACAGGTTAAAATATATGTTTAAAAATCACATTATGGGTTTCTACAATGTTAATAGAATATTCTTTTGTCTATTTCTCAAAAATAAATGTTTAAGCACATGTTAGAAAATATATTATGAGCTGTTTTTTTTTTTACACAGATTGAAGGTCAATAAATATTGTGCCTTTTATATCATAACCTAGAAAAGTGGTTCCCAAATCTGGTCTGAGTTCTCTGGTGAGCCCTCTAGTGGAATCTTCCAGTAACAAGCGTAGTCAGTGTGTGACACAGCGTAGCTCCCTTTGGACCCTATGTGTACAGGTTGCTACTCTCAGTGTGACAGAAAAACAGGATAAGAGTTCAGCTGCTGCCTCAGTCTGCTGTAGGTCAGGGGGGGGTGCTGTGTATTATTCTAAAACCTATGTTTACATACACTGATGCAAAGACTGTTTTCTGAATATCTTTTTGACTGCTGGACAGACCACAGGACACATGAACACTATATACAGTATATTGTTTCAGCTGATTATGTCAGCTGTTAGACACAAAGTGGACAACTTCACTACTCTAAAAGCTTTTCAGAAAGGTTGAATGTAATTGCAAACATTTCACTTGTGGAAAAGAACCTTTTGAATGTCTGTCATGTATGACCCTTGTTAATCTGGATAATCTCTTTTTCATTCATTCAACTGTAATATTGTTCAATGAGAAATGTGAGGTTTCTTGTTCATTTAGTTCATGTGACACTGACCTTTTTCCTTCCATATCTATTTTTTGACCATGTCTTTCTGAACTCTCTGAAATGTGTTACTTATGCAGAATATTATCAGGCAAAATTGTTAGAAATGTGCAGTTTATGCAACTTACATGAATGCAGGCTTATTGTATGTTTTCTGTTTAGTGTTAAAATAGGACATTTTGCTGTGAACATTTTAATCTAATTTACTGTAAATTGATCTGTTTAACCCTCCTTTCCCTTAATCATTCACTTCTCTTCTTCCAGCTCTGCTGTTGGTCAGACATGAAGAGCAACAACAGCCTGAATCCTTTGTATTTTCAGTTCACTCTGTTTGCAGACTTTGGGCCCCTCAGATATCTGTTCTTCAGTCTGTGTCTGTTGTTCTACATGACTGTTGTCTCTGCTAACTCTGTCTGGAGAAGTCTCTGCATCAGCCCATGTATATTTTTATCTGCTGTCTGACTTTTAACTCTCTGTACGGCTCAGCCGGCTTCTTCCCCAGGTTTCTGACGGACATTCTGTCTGACACTCATTTGATCTCACGTCCATTATGTTTCATTCAGATATCTTGTAATTTTTGCTGTGCTCTACCCTGCATTTGCTATTGGCTTCAGTCTCTTCCTTGCTGTTCAATTGCCATTTTGTGGCAATAAACTGAATAGGCTTTTCAGTTCCAACTGGCCTGTGGTTCAACTCTCTTGTGTGGACATAACTGTGAACCACATAGTAGCTCAGTTTCTCACGATAACAACCATCTCCATCCCCCTGTTCTTTGTCCTGTACACCTATCTACGTATTCTGCTTGTTTGCAGGAGAAGCTCGTCTGAATTCAGAGGAAATTCAATTCAATTCAGTTTTATTTATAGTATCAAATCATAACAAGAGTTATCTCGAGACACTTTACAGATAGAGTAGGTCTAGACCACACTCTATAATTTACAAAGCCCCAACAATTCCAATAGTTCCCCCAAGAGCAAGCATTAGCAGTGGCTATTGCGACAGTGGCGAGGAAAAACTCCCTTTTAGGAAGAAACCTCGGCAGACCCAGACTCTTGGTGGGCGGTGTCTGACGGTTGGGGTTATGACGGTACGGGATGTAGCGTGGCACAGCAGTAAACTCCCCAGAGCTAGGTTAGTAACAAGCACTTCTGGGACAGGATGTGCATAAAAGGAAACAAAAGAAAAGAGCGTGTCATAAGAAGGAAGGAACTTCCTCGGCAGTCTAGAATTATAATAGCATAACTAGGAGAGGCACTATATTATTGATTATACGATAGGTAAATCTGATGACTGTAAAGAGAAGCAGAGAAAAGCAGGGGTGCTGTGTCTGCAGCTATACACCCTGCCCCGCCGGTCTAGGCGTTCACTGCAACTCCTCACTCCCTAACTATAAGCGAAAGGCATTACAGACCTGCCTGCCTCACATCGTGACATTCATGACCTATTCTTTCTTCGTCTTCTGTGAGCTGTCATTGACTCGATTTTAGGCTGATAAAATGAATCCGATCATCACAGTTGTTTTATCTTTAAAGTATTTGATGATCCCCCCCATTAATAACCCTCTAGTTTATGGTCTGGGTCTGCCTCAAATCAAAGGAGTGATTTTTAGATTTTTGAAGATTCCTTCTGCAAAAATGTAAAACTTAACATGCACAATTAGCAAACATGACTGCTGCTTTTGACACAGTGGACCATGAAATCTTGATTTCTCGTTTGGAGCGGTGGGTGGGCATCAGGGGCATTGCACTGAAATGGTTCAGGTCCTATTTGGAAGGTAGAACTTTCTGTGTCAGCTGTGGAGATTTTGTGTCCTCCTCTGCTCCTCTGTCTTGTGGGGTCCCACAGGGCTCAATTTTAGGCCCTCTTCTGTTCTCTCTTTATCTACTTCTGCTTGGTTCCATATTTAGGAAGCATGGTATGTCTTTTCACTGTTATGCAGATGATAGTCAGATCTATGTTCCTCTTAAAAAGAATGAAACGGTCCATTACTTAAGTGTCTTGATGACATAAAGGCCTGGATGGCTCTTAACTTTTTAAGTTTTAATGAAAGTAAGACAGAAGTGATGTTTTTTGGTGGCACCGCTGGGACCCCTTGTGCTGATCTGGGTTCCTTGAGTCAATATATTAAGCCAACAGTCACTAATCTAGGGGTTAAAATTGACCCTGACCTTAAACTGGACAGACAGATTAGGTCAGTGGTTAAAAGAAGTTTCATTTGAGGCAATTGGCCAAAATAAAGCCATTCCTTTCTAGGTAGTACTTTGAGACAGTAATCCATGCCTTTGTCACCACTCGGCTGGATTACTGCAATGCGCTGTACGTGGGGGTCACTGGGTCCTCTATTGCTCATCTCCAGTTGGTGCAAAACGCTGCTGCACGTCTTTTAACTGGAACACGTAAATACGAGCACATTTCCCCCATTTTATCGCCACTGCATTGGCTGCCTATATATCAAAGGATCCATTTTAAGATTCTTTTATTTGCTTTTAAATGCCAAAATGGCCTTGCCCCTCCTTACATATCTGAGCTGCTACACCCCTAGAGACCCACTCGCTCTCTCAGGTCAGCCAATCAACTGCTCCTAATTGTGCCTAAAACAAAGCGCAAGCTAAAAGGGGACCGTGCTTTTTCTGTAGCAGCTCCTAAATTGTGGAACAATTTACCTCTGCACATTAGACAGGCATCTTCACTGTCTATTCTTAAGTCTCTTCTTAAAACCCACCTTTATTCTTTGGCCTTTGAAAACTGAAATTGACAATTCATGTTTGGTTATTTTGATCGTATTGGTTTATTGTATGGTTTGTTATTGTTTTTAATGGTATTATATGGGTTGTATGAGTTTTGTATTTAGGGCTTTTATGTATTCATTTATTGTTTTACTGTAGAGCACTTTGTGTCCTCTTTGGATTTTAAAGTGCTCTATAAATAAATTTTTGATTGATTGGTTGATTGATATATCTCTAAGCCACAAAATATGCTTCTAGAATATGTTAAATGTATTTGTCCATATATCTTGTTTGTTATTACATTCATTTTAAGGTGGTCTATGAAAAGAAAGATGTGTTCAACCTAGGGCTGTAACGATATGCCATATGAAACCGAAATCGCGACACTCAGACCCATGAACCTGTGTTGCGGACTGAGAAGGCAGAATCGCGACACACACCTTCCAACTCCCAGAGTTTCCTTCCCGTCCAGATCCAATGCTACTTTTAGTTGTTTTGGTGCCATATCCCCTTTTGTCGGTAGCTGTAGACGTAACTGTAAAGACGGCTAAACGCAAGGGGGGGTGGGAGGGATTCGGCAGGGAGAACCAGCAACGCTAACGGAGGTGTAACGTTACGAATGGCTGCTGTTCTGACTCGGGTGCGGGCCTGGGTCTGTTTCCCGATGGTTCAGTAAACTGCCATTAGCGTCCTTAGCACCGGAGTTAAGTGCTGACCGAGTTTGGATTACTGGCTGGCTGCTAGCTGGCTGGGGGCTGACTGTGGATGTGCCCCTGGGGGTGTTGTCAGCTCTCATCCCGACTGAAGCCTTGCAGCGCCGGGAGAGTGAGGCAGACAGACAGGGGAGGGGTGTGCTCATAGACAGTTAAAGAAAGGGTGTGCTAGCTGGCTAAAGCATTAGCATTAGCTACTTGTCAACTATAGATATACAGTATATATAGTGACATCTATGCTTGTCAACCAGCACCTTTATAGTAGGCACCAAAGCACTTTTTCTCTTCGGCCCCCCTACAGGTTGGAAGCGGAATTGTCCATTACCAGTACATCACCATTATACTTATGTCTCATTTTTGGAAACATTATTTTAAGGTACAAAAGAATCTTTGGTGTTGGATCGATCGATATTGAATCAATCAATCAATATCCATAAATAAGGTCTCTGTTGTATTACTGTGTTGCAAAGTGGCATGTAATCAATGACAAAACGATGCCATGTGGCAGAAAAAAAGTTGTATTACGTTTACTGAGTATAACTTCTCACACAATACATGTAAAAGCACATGTTAGAAATATATATCATGTGCTGCTTTTCCAGGCAGATTGAGGCCTTTGATTTCATGTTCCCAAATGTTTCACATCAAGGACACCTAAACTGACACAAATTAGGCCGGGACCCCCAGTTGACTGATTTGTCCCAGGGCCACCCACCTGACAGGATGTTTCCTTTTGGATGTTTTACTACAGAAAGTGTATAAAACCCATGATAAAAATAGTCATACATTCTGTTATTGTGTTACTTATGGATGGAACTATAGTAGAAATAATTACCACTGATGTAGAACAAATTAGAGTTGATAGGTGGTCAGGTGTGTTTGGTGGGAATTTGGTCTCACAGTGTTTTAGCTCTGTATGTTCCACAGTGTTTATTCTGTTTTAATATTACTTTGTGGTTTGTGGTGAACCAGTTGCTCTTTGTAATTATATTTACACAATATTATAATGATGTAGGATTTGGAATAAACAAGACAGTCTACAGCCATGAGTTGACATTTGTGTCAATATAATCAGACAAAACATCTTAAATATCAAACAAAAATACCTATTCGAGAAAAATAAAACAAAGTCAAGCAAAGTACAGTGTTGTGGCTGTAAGCAGTCCAACAAAGTGCTGCCACTGGGGACTAAACACTGAGAGATGCATAAACACACTGTGACACACTCAAGATTGTATTGCAATGATTTATTCCTCCATACATAAAATACAACTAGTACTGCAGTTACCAAATTTAAAGTTACTTTGTAAGTCGAAATAAGTGCGTTAGTGCGGTGGTCAACAGAAAGTTTTCGCTCCCAGGCTCACCCCCTCTCTGTCAAAGCCCCAAAAACTCAGGTTAACAGGTGATGCAAATAAATATAATGTTATCACTTCCGCTCAAGCCGCGATGAACCCCACCACCTACAATATAAGTGCACAATATAATAATAAATAAATAATATAAATGAGACCATAAACAACATACAGTATGTGGCTCCTACATACAGTGCTGGGGATTGCTCTGGCTTAAATCAAGTTGCTACAGCCACTAACTGAAGGTTGTGTCTGCCAACCCACAACCACAATCTTTCCCTAACCTTAACCAACATGCTTTTGGTGTGTAACCGTATTGCCAGACATATCTCCACAGCACTGCAAAATAAGGTCTGTACAGAGAACAAAACACTCTGGGTTGTTTGCATTTTAATTTACAGAAGATTTTGAAGAAGATTCCTGGTGGAAAAATGTAAATGTCGACAAATGCGTTAAGCAAATGGTGAAGCTTGAAGCCACAAAATATGCTTCTGGAATATGTTAAATGTATTTGTCTATAGATCTTGTTTGCTATTACATTAATTTTGAGGAGATTCATGAAAAGAGTATTTGTAATCAACCTGAACCACAACAATAATATAAACATTGCACAAATTGTATATGGTTGAACTTACAGCTCAAGAGGCTAAAATAAATCTTCGAAACCCATATTGTGAGATTGAATTGGTCTAGAATGTTAATACATTTCTCTTTTGTCTATTTCTCACAGAAATGATAAAGAACATGTTAGAAAAGATATAATGAGCTGCTTTTTTTCAGGCAGAATTAAGGTCAAACATTGGGCTTTGATATCAAAACCTAGAACAAATCAAGGGGGCTTTCACACCTACCTCGTTTGGTCTGGACTTTCGGACTTTTCAGTTTGATCCGAACCAAAATTAAACGAAATGTTAAAAGTGTGAAACCCTCCCTCGGACCACGCTCCAGACCAAACGGCTGAAATTTGATCTGACCAAAAGAGAAAGTTTCGGTCTGGATCAGGCTGAACCATGGTCCAGTTCGTTTCTAGTGTGAAAGCATTTTTTGGATGGTTTGGACTTTAGGACCAAATACAGGATGCTGTGGCAGAATCTCTCTGTGTTATAAGTCCAAGGAAGCTCCTTTAAGGAACAGCTCAGAGAGAGACGGTGTCAGCGCTCAGAGCAGACCGCTGTCGGCTATCAGAGCAGAGAATAAATCAGCAGTTTACTAGTCAAGTGGTAGTAAATGTACAGTGTAGGTTTCAGTTTGTCTCTGAATAAATGCTGCAGCAAATAAAGTTCCCTTGTCTCGCTTCTCAACATCGCAACAAAACAAAAAGAGCCGCGGCAGCCAATCAGTTGAAAAAAAAGCTCTGACACAGAGAGAGGATACGAGAGGACGGGGAAGTCCGTCTACAGACCAATCAGTTGGGAGACGCAGCTCACGTATGTGATGATGACAGGGCGTAGTTTTGTCGTCTTAAACTGGATCTTACTGGATCAAATGTATACAATGTAACAATAACATGAACCTTAGTCCGGACTTTCAGCTGTAAAAACCCACTGAAACTGATAGGATGTCAAGAGAGTTTAATAATAAATTTGAATTTATATAGCGCTTTTCACAAACTCAAAGTCACTTGGTGAGAACTTGGTCTCAATTCCCGTCAGCACAGCGCGTAACATACATGAGCATTGCCTTTCTGTGGCACTCGGATCCCTCATGTTCAACTACGTGTATAGCTGCGTTTTTCCAGTCACTATAGACTTCTCTGCTGTCAGTACAGACTTTATATCACCGTTCCCAAATAATGTGCGCCACATAACACGATGCCTTTAGAGGGAGAATAAAGCAGCCATTCTCTTGGCTGCGTTTCACCATTTGCCAGTTTCCTTTTAAACAGGGTTTTGGAAAAGTACCTCTTTTGGTGTTTATGTTGTCTTTCTGAGGCAGCAACATCTGCGTCTTTGTTCTGGCAACTTTTAGGTCCCATTTTAATCCAATCAATTTTATCCCAACATGCAGGATCCGGTAGCAGGATTTTTCGGCCTCTTATTGTGTCCTCTCCTCCGCAGCAACAGGTGGAGGGCGGGCGGGGATTCCCTCCATCTCTGCCAGGGGTGCGGCTGACCCACGAGCAGGTGAACTGTGTCTGCAGCATGGTGCTTTGGGTGGCTGCAGTCTCTGACCTGGTCCCTCTGTCTCAGACTCCCTCCTATCTGAGGATAGATGTGACCCAAGTCACATCTATCCAATCATCTGCTTGTGTTTTTGTTTTTGTTTTTTTTAAATGTTTCTTATGGGCCAATTAGGGTCTTTTTCTAGGGGCCCCTAGGCTGCAGCCTACGCAAGCCTTCGCATTAATCCGCGCCTGAGAATAACATTGTGTTGATCTATCCTATCCAATGTTTTCTGTCTTTATAAGCAGAGTTCCCATGCTGTATTCTGCAAAACTAGTCCATGTATAGGCCTACATGTTATTGTTGTAGCTGAACTATTGTAATTCCTTATTATCAGGTTGCTCTCTCTTACGACTCTCCATTTGTCAAAACACTGACATGATTATTTATCAAGTGCAAATTTTTGTTTACTCAATAAAACATTTGCACACAAAACAGTTGTGTGCTTACATGGACTTCAATTCAATACTTTGTTGCCATACAATACAGTTGTTGGCAGAACAACAGACAATCACAGCATACCAATTTAGACACATGATAAGAAATGAACACTTAACAAATAATACATAATAAAACATTACATACATCCATTGATAAAGATATTATCAGGCAATACTTCATACTTCAACACGGCACTACAGCTCTTCTGATAGAGGTGTGTTTACAGAGAAACTACATTCTCTAACAACTGCTTGCTTGTTCTGCCATCTAGTGGTTTCTGCATGTTTCTGCTATTTGTAACAGACTTAGGAAATAAACCCCATAGAGTTTAGTGCAGCAGTGATTTTTTTCCCCCATATAGGATTTAATGCACATACTGTAATCAACCAGAAACTGTTAAACATGAACTACTGTAATGTATCTATAATGAGGAACGAAGGGAACTATCAACACTAAAGAAAGCGAAACATAATAACATGAAGGGAACCGGAAACATGTAATAACTTTTATTTCTAAACGTTGACTTGACAGGGTTTTCTTGTGGTCTGTAAAATGATGTCATTCTGACGAGGACTGAGGATGTCATCAAATGGTTATCATACACAAGTGAGAGCAAGTGAATTAGTTTATGGTTTTCAAATCTTAATTTCTGGAGACATGTCCTGTGGTCTGACGAAACAAAAATTTTAAAAAAGGAGGAAAGGAGGAAAAAGGGCGAAGCTTTGAAGCCTCAGAAAACCATCCCAACTGTGAAGTATGGGGGTGGTAGTATAATGTTGTGGGGCTGCTTTGCTGCAGAAGAGACTGGTGCACTTCACAAAATAGATGACATCATGAGAAAAGAAAATTTTGTGGATATATTGAAGCAACATCTGAAGACATCAGCCAGGAAGTTAAAGCTTGGGCGCAAATGGGCCTTCCAAATTGACAATGACCCCAAGCATACCTCCAAATTAGTTACAAAGTGGCTTAAGGACAACAAAGTCAAGGTATTGGAGTGGCTATCACAAAGCCCTGATCTCAATCCCATAGAAAATTTATGGGCGGCACTGAAAAGGCGAGTGCGAGCAAGAAGGCCTACAAACCTGACCCAGGTACACCAGTTCTGTCAAGAGGAGTGGGCCAAAATTCCAGCAAAATATTGTAGAAAGCTTGTGGAAGGATACCCAAAACGTTTGGCCCAAGTCAAACAGTTTTGGGGCAATTCCACCAAATACTAAGGAAGTGCATGTATACTTCTGACTTTGATGAAAGTGATAAAGAAAATACATAAAAATTCTCCCTCGCTCGATTTTGACATTTAACAAATGCAAAAAAATATGTTAATATGTATTGATCTAAAACAGAAAAAGTTTACTCTGATTTAATGTATGACAGTAAAGAAATAAAAGTTTTTGTGTTTTTTTCTGAAGTGTATGTAAATATCTGGTTTCAACTGTATGTTAAAAATTGTATATGGTCTCTAACAAATAAAATAAAAAAAAGGGAGGAATAGAGGAAGGCCAGCTCTGTGGTGTGGGCTAGAACTGGACAGTCTGGAGTCATAGGCAGAGAGGAGGGTAAGGGACAAAATCAGAGACATCTTAGTTAACCCCTCTCACCCCTCCGTGACAAGCCGTGGCAGATGGGCTGCTCATTCAGCCACCGGATCATCCCACCCAGATGTGAAACAAACTGTCATCACTCTGACCAGCCAGCTTCAGATATCCAGATATCCACACGTGTTCAGATTTCACTGAGTTATGACTCAGTGAAGGTGTGTGAATTCTGTCACAAACTGCAGCAATCGCTCTCTAAATGTTTTAAAGCATCTTAATCCAGCCTTTCTTAAACTATGGTCCGCCGACCAGCACCGGGCCGCAGAGGAATGCCTGCTGGGCCGCGGGACGTCCCCCCGAAATGAAAAAACATTTTTTTATTTTTTTTATAACATTTATTTTTTATTTTTAGTGAAATGTGTGTTGCAGCCATATACTACTAGCCTAAATAAATGACGCTGTAGCAGGTCTGCTGTAGCTGTTCAAAAAAAGAAAACTGAACTGTCACTCAATCACTCTGAGAAATACAAGAGAAGCTCTGATACCGTTCTTTCACTAGCCCACTAACATTCTATCCAGCTATTAGACATGGCCTGCTCTAAGCAAAAACGATGAAAATAGCCAAACAGAGCAAAGTGCTGCAAAGCAATCTGACAGACAACGAAAGTCTACTTACCTTCTCTCCCATCACATCTCCAAATCCAATGCTCCTTTCACTATTGGTGATAAACTAGTTATTTAGGTTTAGGCCCAGCTGCTGCTACGAAGATCAGTAAAATCCCTCTTCCTTATGACACTGTTTCACGTAGAATCCAGGATATGGCCGCTGATATTGAGTGTCAAGTGTTAGACAGAGCCCGTGCATCAGATTGGTTTACCATCCAGTTAGATGAGACAACTGACATCTCAAACACATCTATGCTCCTCGTGTATATCCGCTATGTGCATGATGGTAGTTTTAACGAGGACTGTCTCTCTTGTAAAATGCTGCCCCAGAACACAAGTAGTAGTAGTAGTAGTATTACCTGGTGACCTCTGGTCATTTGGAATAATTACGGAGGTTGTCTGTGATCTTAATCCTGTGTGAATCGGCCATGTCTGTAATTTTTGGTAAAAATGTTGCAGAACACCGAGGTCCTGTGATAATATTAGTCCCGTGTGAATCAACACGTCTGTGATTTGGTGTGGTCGTATATCATTTTTTCAAGGTTTTTGTTTCCTGTGCGCCTTTTTATCCCTCTCGCAGAGACAGATATGGGATTGCAGGCCGCCTTTCATGGCCAACCTAACCGACCTTTTCAAGTAGTTGGTTAAAGGAATGGAAGAGGGACGCTGTGTTCACACGCTCCAACAAGTCCTCCACCGCTGGAACACTTTGAAATATTCCTGTTTTACAAACTGGAATACTATGTGCATGTAAACGTAGTCACAGCTTCACCTGCAAAAACCTCACAGAGTGTCTTTGCTTCATGTCTCTCCCTTTGCGACAACATTCAGTTAGTTTAAAGGCCTCTTCTCTAAATTAAGCAATATGTTTGTAGTTGTGCTCCAGAATGATGCATAAAAGTGTTTTCTGATCTGACGGCGCGATCAGCAGGACGACAGTTTTTCAGTGCCTTCCCAAACTGTTAAAAAAAAAAAAAAAACATGAGCCTTTTTTCTCTGGCACTGCTGGGGTTAAAGGGATAGTTTGGTTTTTTGAAGTGGGGTTGTATGAGGTACTTATCTGTAGTCAGTGTATAGTATTTTGCAGAATCTAATTATATTTATGCAAAATATAATCAGAAAAGTAAATATGAGGGCGCCCATATGAAGAGGTTAATTCCTCGACGCAGAGGCCCAGGGTTCAAATCTGACCTGCGGCAGGTTTCCTGCACGTCTTTCCTCTCTCTCTCCCCTTTCATGTCTAAGCTGTCCTGGGGATTAAAGGTGGAAATATGATAGATAATATATAGAGCAGTATATAGTCATTAAAATGAGCTCTACCTTTACCAGCTGCAACAGTAAAGTCATCAACACACTAATGCAGCAATAATTAGAATACTAAAATATAAGATATATTATTCTGCAGAATGAGTACTTAAATTAGGGCTGTGCAATGAATCAAATTTTGATTCATGCTAACGATCACAAAAACAATGTTATCTAGAAAAACTATTATTTTGCACATTATGTTTTGCACTAAACTCCAGAAGGCTAAATCACTTATTTTTTGTGTCATTTAGGCCTTTATTGTGACACCCCTATACTTTATTATATTAAAAAGTTAAAACAGGAAAAGTATGAAGGGATATTTCACAGTTCAAGGTGTTTTCACTGTTGATTTGTTTCACTGTTTCAATAAATGCAACATCTTTTCCAAAAGTCAACGAGTAACCGTGGTTATAATAATGATTTCAATATTGACCAAAATAATTCTTTCCATAATTGAGCAGCCCTATTTTGAATGCAGGACTTTTCCTTGTAACAGAGTATTTCTACACTGTGGTACTTTTATTAAAGTAAAAGTTCTGAGTACTTCTTCCACCTGTCATGAATTCTGCTTCCTAAGTTAATTTTCTGCCTCAGTTTCTGTTTTCACCTGTGAAGTCTGTGTTTTTCTGGGAGTTCCTGAACGCATCCTGTCTGGTTGCCTGGCGACGAAGCAAGGCGGGAGAATCTGCAATCACACTCACTTACTAAAAGAGACAAATAAATGTATAAAGATGTTAACAGATCAATTATTGGGGCACATTTTACATGGTTCTTAAAGCAACACTATGCAGCTTTTAGCTGCAGCTGTAGTTCCAATGAGACAACCTGTAGGGGGACCGAAGCGGCTGGTAGCGCAAGCTGTAGTTCCAATGAGACAACCTGTAGGGGGACCGAAGCGGCTGGTAGCGCAAGCTGTAGTTCCAATGAGACAACCTGTAGGGGGACCGAAGTGGAGGTTAGCGCGAGCTGTAGTTCCAATGAGACAACCTGTAGGGGGACCGAAGTGGAGGTTAGCGCGAGCTGTAGTTCCAATGAGACAACCTGTAGGGGGACCGAAGTGGAGGTTAGCGCGAGCTGTAGTTCCAATGACACAACTTGTAGGGGGACCGAAGCGGCTGGTAGCGCGAGCTGTAGTTCCAATGAGACAACCTGTAGGGGGACCGAAGTGGAGGTTAGCGCAAGCTGTAGTTCCAATGAGACAACCTGTAGGGGGACCGAAGCGGCTGGTAGCGCGAGCTGTAGTTACATAGTGCTGCTGAGCTACAATATGACAAAAATGTCCTTAAAGCCTGCTTTTACATCATTCCTTAGCATGACTTTCACACACTCAACCCAATTAAAAAAATAATGAAAAAATAAATAAATAAATAAATAATAATATATTGTATACTCTAAATAAATGTGCAAAGTAAACTTTCAAATTCACCACAAATAAGTGGTGGTGTCAATAAGCATGACACAGCCACAACATTCACTTCAGGCTCAGAGGCTAACATTAGTAGCAGCATACTGCTTGTGGTGTTGTGGCCTGCCGGATTACCTGTTCTAATAAACCGCGAAAGCGCCGGGGCCACACCACTGTGGAAGCGTCCCCGAATGTCATTTTTCTGGTTGTTCACCCTCTTCCTCTGCTCCACTCGAGCTGACCGGAGCTAACCACTAACCTGAGCTAATTACATTGGGCCACCAGCAGTAAATTCAAGTTTAGAAACACTACAACACACGTTAGATATAGCTAAGCAGCACCCTAGCTAGCTAGCTAGCTAAGTCTGCTAGCGAACATGTCGAAGACCCACCTGATTTTACAGCAGTTTGCATCACAAACACAAAGTACAATCATGCTCAACATGAAAATATTACAAAACAGGTTTGAGTGAAAGAAAATGTCCTCCTACCTTTTCCAAATCAGACACCAAACACCAACTGCAACTTTTCCGTTACCGAAATTAACCGAAGGAGGGTCAGGCGGGGTCAGGTCAGGAGTTCAAAGCTAGCAGTCTGACGCATCTCAGTCTTCTTCTCCTTTTTTGGTTTAAATGGCAGCTGGTGTTTTGTCTTCAGGATGTAACAAGTATTGCAATCCTAATTCACTTTAATTAAATGTTTTTGGATTTATCAACACATTAATATTTTTTACAGGTAACAATAGACAGAATTACATGGACTTTACTTGAAAATACAAAGACATGAATTTTAAGTAAACTGAACAATAAACAACTATTTAAAGTGCACAACCCCCCTGATTCAGTTTTTTGAGTGTGTCCTAGTGAATCGTGACAGAACGATCCGGCCAAGATGAACACAGCGGACCTGGACTCTGTTCGTCATGCCATTACCCAACAGGAAAATATGTTGGGGCAGCACAGCATGGTGCTTAAGGAGATGGTGTCATCTGTGAGTAACCTGTCTGCCTCCCTGATGGAAATGAAGGTTCAGCTCGGGGCTTCTGCAGATAATCCACCACCTGTATCTCTATCCATGCCTGCTATTCCTGGAGCTGTTTCGTTCTGTGAGCCCAAAGTACCAACACCAGATAAGTACGAAGGAGATTTGGGAAAATGTGGTTCTTTCCTCATGCAGTGTGGACTGGTTTTTGACTTGCAGCCCAATTCTTACGCCACAGACAAGTCTAGGATAGCCTTTGTGATTGAACTGCTGCGTGGGAGGGCTCTGGAGTGGGTTTCTGCCCTATGGGAGCGACAGGATCCCTGCACGTTTTTGTACCAGAGATTCACGGCTGAGATGACGAAGCTTTTTGACCATCCCGTCCGAGGTAAGGACGCATCTAAGAGACTGTATTCACTCCGCCAGGGAGCCCGCAGCGTAGCGGAGTTTGTTATTGAATTCAGAACATTGGCAGTGGAAAGTGGGTGGAATGAGGAGTCATTACAGGCTGCTTTTCATCAGGGATTATCTGAACAACTCAAGGATGAACTAATTTCTTATCCCGAGCCTAAGGACCTTGACGAACTGGTGGCGTTGTCCATTCGGGTGGATAACCGATGCCGGGAGAGAAGGAGGGAGAAACGAGGAGGATCTGCCTACCATTCACCGGTTCTGTTGCCATCCATGTTCGGACACAAATGGGATTTCACCGGCCGTTCGACACCCCACGAGATTCAAGAGGAGTCATAGTCATCTGATCCAGAACCCATGCAGGTGGGACATCACAGGTTGTCTGTGGAGGAGCACCAGCGTAGACGTGAGTCCAACAGCTGTCTTTACTGCGGTAAAATGGGCCATTACATCTCCTCATGTCCACAGCGCCCGTTAAACTCCTAGGCTCGCTAAGTTTGGGAGGCTTCTTAGCGAGCCAACCTCAGTCCCCCAAGACTCCAGTCAGACCCAGTTTTCCTGTCACACTCATAAACACTAACCTGTCTGTTGAGATTAATGCTCTGGTCGATTCAGGGGCAGACGACAGTTTTATGGATGCTGACCTGGTGGAACAGCTGGGGCTCTCCAAGGAACAACTCCCGGAGGCCATTGAAGCTACCACTCTTAACGGCAGACTTCTTGCACGCATAACCATGAGGACTGAACCTGTGAAGATGCTGTTGTCTGGTAACCACTCAGAGGTCATGTCTTTTTTCATTTTGTCATCACCTCGCGCTCCACTGGTTCTGGGTTATCCCTGGTTGAGAGAACACAACCCCACATTTGATTGGGTGACATGAAGGATAACCAATTGGAGTATTGATTGCCATGCTAATTGCCTTAAGTCTGCTTGTTCCCATTCTGTGTCCAGTCAGGTATCCAACCATGCCCCCCCGGATTTGTCCCAAGTTCCTGAAGTTTATCACGGTCTTGGTGAGGTCTTCAGCAAACAAAAGGCACTTTCCCTTCCCCCTCACAGACCGTATGACTGTGCCATAAACCTGATCCCAGGAGCTACTTACCCTAAGGGGCGCCTATACAGCATCTCTCGACCTGAACGTGAAGCTATGGAGACCTATTTGAAGGATTCTCTTGCTGCTGGCCTCATTCGTCCCTCCTCGTCACCCCTGGGAGCGGGGATCTTCTTCGTTGGTAAGAAAGACGGATCCCTTCGACCTTGTGTTGAATACCGTGGGTTAAATGATATCACCATCAAGAACAAGTATCCTCTGCCTTTGATGAACTCTGCTTTTGATTCTCTGCAGGGTTCAATTGTGTTCACTAAGCTCGACTTACGCAATGCATATCATCTCGTCAGGATCAGAGAGGGGGACGAATGGCTCACGGGATTCAATACACCCATGGGTCATTTTGAGTATTTGGTCATGCCTTTTGGACTCACCAATGCTCCAGCTGTATTCCAAAGTATGGTAAACGATGTTCTGAGAGATATGATCGGTCAGTTTGTGTTTGTTTACCTGGATGATATTCTCGTTTTTTCCAAGGATCTTTCCAGCCATGTCCAGCATGTTAAACAAGTTCTACAACGACTACTGGAGAACCGCCTTTTTGTTAAGGCCGAGAAATGTGACTTTCACGCCCATACCACTTCCTTCCTCGGGTACATCATCTCTGAGGGTCAAGTGAAGATGGATCAAGAGAAGGTTAGGGCGGTGATTGATTGGCCTCAGCCCAGTACTCGGTTGCAACTCCAGAGATTTCTGGGATTTGCCAACTTCTACCGGCGATTCATCCGTGACTACAGTCGGCTGGCCGCTCCGTTAACTGCTTTGACTTCAAGCAACGGAGCGTTTTGCTGGACTCCTGAGGCGGACAAGGCTTTCATGGATCTAAAGCAGCGTTTCACTAATGCTCCCATCCTCGCTCAGCCAGATACCTCTCGTCAGTTTGTTGTGGAAGTTGATGCTTCAGATGTTGGGGTTGGAGCCATTTTGTCCCAGCATAGTTCCTCTGATAGTAAACTTCACCCCTGTGCTTCCTATTCTCGTCGTCTTTCTCCAGCAGAAAGGAACTATGATGTGGGGAGCTGCTCGCTGCTCGCTGTCAAGCTCGCCTTGGAAGAGTGGCGCCACTGGCTGGAGGGGGCTGTTCACCCGTTTGTTGTTTGGACGGACCACAAAATCCGCCAAACGTCTCTTTGGACGTTTTAACTTTTCTCTTACCTTTCGACCAGGCTCGAAGAATGGCAAGGCGGACGCTCTGTCCCAGATGTTTTGTAAGATGGAGGAAAACGGTACCAGATCTGAGACCATTCTTCCTCGAGAACTCGTCGTGGGAGCTGTCTCTTGGAAGATTGAGGAGGAGATTATGACAGCCCTTCGGACGCAGCAGGATCCAGGGAACGGGCCGCCTGGTCGTTTGTTTGTGCCTGAGTCAGTCCGCTCTGCTGTGCTCCAGTGGGCACACGCCAACAAAATGACTTGCCACCCAGGTGTGGCTCGGACTATGGCGTTACTACGTAGACGGATTTGGTGGCCTGCCATGGGAGAGGAGAACCGAAGTTTTGTTGCTGCCTGTACTGTCTGTGCGCAGAATAAGGGATCCAATCGACCCAGCTCTGGACTGCTTCACCCCCTGCCAGTTCCCCGGCGACCAGGGTCGCGTCTAGCCCTGGAATTTGTTACCGGTTTGCCCTCTTCTGAGGGGAACACGGTTATTCTGACTGTTGTGGACAGGTTCAGCAAGTTTGCTCACTTTCTGCCCCTTTCGAAGCTTCCCTCTGCCACTGAGACAGCCAACATCCTTGTCAAGGAGGTTTTTAGAATCCACGGTCTACCCTGTGACATTGTTTCCGACCGTGGTCCTCAGTTCACCTCGGCTGTCTGGAAGGCCTTTTGCTTGGCCATTGGAGCCACGGTCAGTCTCACGTCTGAATTCCACCCTCAATCTAATGGTCAAGCCGAGAGGGCCAACCAGAAGATGGAGTCCACGCTTCGCTGCCTGGTCTCTTCCAATCCCACCTCCTGGTCATCTCAGCTGCCATGGGTTGAGTATGCCCATAACACACTTCCAACATCCGCCACTGGGATGTCCCCCTTTCAGTGTCTGTACGGTTACCAGCCGCCTCTGTTCCCATCCCAGGAAAAGGACCTTTCAGTTCCCTCCGTCCAAGCTCACATTCGTCGTTGCCACCGGACCTGGCATCGTGCCAGGGAAGCCCTTCTGAGAGTTTCTGACTGGTATCAGCTCCAAGCCAACCATCGCCGTGTTCCAGGGCCCACTTATGCTGTTGGGGATAAGGTCTGGTTGGCAACCCGAGACCTTCCTTTACGGACGGAGTCTAAGAAACTGTCTCCCAAGTTCATTGGTCCCTTCGTGGTGGATAAAATCATCAATTCTGCTGTGGTCTGCCTGAAGCTTCTTAAAACTCTCAAGGTCCATCCTGCTTTCCATGTCTCCTGCATTAAACCTGTTCTCCTTAGTCCCTTGTTGCCTCCTCCTCCTTGTCCTCCTCCTCCTCGGATGATTGGAGGTGGCCCTGTCTACACTGTACATTGCATTATGGACACCAGAAGGCGTGGTCGGGGATTCCAGTACCTGGTGGACTGGGAGGGCTATGGTCCTGAGGAGAGATGCTGGATTCCTCGGCGTCAGATTCTTGACAAGGACCTGCTTCATGACTTTTACCGCCTCCATCCTGGTGCTCCGGGTTGTCCGCACAGTGGCGTCCGTCGGAGGGGGGGTACTGTCATGAATTCTGCTTCCTAAGTTCATTTTCTGCCTCAGTTTCTGTTTTCACCTGTGAAGTCTGTGTTTTTCTGGGAGTTCCTGAACGCATCCTGTCTGGTTGCCTGGCGACGAAGCAAGGCGGGAGAATCTGCAATCACACTCATCTGTATCTCATCTGCAATCTGCACACCTGGTCCTGATCATCACCTCTCCACCATTTAACCCGTGAACTGACATCCATTCCCTGATGGATCGTTAGCCTCACCAGTATGTTTGCTAGAGTATCAGTTAGAGAGTTTGAGAAGTTTGTTCTGTTGTTTTGTGACGTTTTGCCGTTGCTAATCTGCCTATTCCTCTGTCTGCAGTTTTGTGACCTGGAAGATTCTCTCCATTTCCGTCTGGCCGTCTGCTTCACCATTATTACTGGATCTGCATTAATCTGTCAGCCGACTCAATTCCACCCACTGCCTCACCAGCTGGACTCCCCTGCTTCCACGTACCAAAACCAAATAAATACTTACCTTTTTCCATTCTACTTACCTTGTTCTTGTCTGCTTTTGGGTTCCTGTCCTAGTGAATCGTGACACCACCTCTACTTTTGTGTGGCATAGTTTAACAGTTTATTATTAAAGTCAGCAAAATTACTCAGTACTGTCACTTTAATAACTCATAAATCAAACTTTTCATTCGTAGGAGAAAAAGTATGTGTTTGTGATAATTGTTGTTTCTCAGTTGTCCCCTGAGGCCGGCACACTGTGACCACTGGGTGATAATTATCTGGCTGAAGTCAGGCCGCCCCCCCGAGGCCTGGCATGTTGTTCATCCGCGCTAATGACACTCATTACAGTCTCCTTACATCAGCAGCAGGCTTCTGTGGACGCCATATTGGTGTTATCAAAATAGATTGCATCATACTACACACACACACACACACACACACACACACACTAAAAAACAATCCCAACTTTACTTTGAAGATTTACTTTCTGAGGACTTTGTTACCATACTTTATCCTCTTTGACCTCCTATAACATTACAAAGGTTTATTAAGACCATTTTAAATTAAAAAGAAATTACAAAAAAGGTGGAGGGGGGTAAATTTTGGAGAAAACCCCCAGAATTTCCGAGATTAAAGACCTACATTTACAGGCTTTCTAGATTTTGAGTTAGACCCCACATGTAACAGATGTAAACAAAGCCCTGCAAACCTATTACACATGTTTTGGACATGTCCAAAACTACATCATTTCTGGTAGTCAGTTTTTTTCTTCTTTTTTTTTAAGATTATTTTTTGGGCGTTTTCCCTTTATTTGTAGTTATTGTGGATAAACATGAAAGGTAGGAGAGATTGTGGATGCCACAGGTCAAACGTGAACTAAGGACTCAGCCTACATGGCGAGCACGCTCCTACTGGGTGAGCTACAGGTCGCCCCCCAGTAGTCAATTTTCAATGCATCTAAGGGCGCTTTCACACCTATAGATGCATTTCGGTTGCATTTTTCATTTGGTTCGGTTTGCGTTCACACTGAACTTTGTCAAGCGCACCAAACACTGTAAACACATGTCACGCAGTCGGAACGGTTATATATCTGAAACCCACTGACACTTCTGGTCTCAGAAAATGATGGAACAACACCACATTTATAATGTCATGGGTTTTCTGGTTCTGATTTTGTGTTTTTAATATTTTAGAAGAAGGCGAACAATGAGCAGCTGACAGACAGTGAGAGTAGAAGAGAGAGATGATGAAGTCACACAGACGACCAGCGATGTGTGCTTAGAACCACTTATGGATCTAAAAGTTATCATCCTTTAAATCATATACAAGTCTGTAAATTGTGTGCAAGGTTGAAGCTGCAGGCTAGTAAATACTCTGTTGTTGGGTCACTTCCTGTTTTTAGGTCGGATCACTTTCTCACCTGAAGTGAACCAAACTCTAGTTCACTTAGAAGAGAACCAAGACCCCTGTTTTCAAATGAACCAGAGTTTGTTTGTTTGATCCGCTCCAGAGTTGGGATGAGCTTTCACCTCGCCCCAAACCAACCAGACTATCAGACCAAACGCTCCATTGTTTGGTTTTAAACAGACCAAACGAGGTAGGTGTGAAAGCAACCTAAGTAATATTAAGTGTAACATGCTGACCTTTTGCACTCTGATTGCCAGGCGACTGGAAGACCTTCTAGCCCCTTTGTATCCTCAGATAAGTTATGCAATATCTTGAACTTGACAACATAAGATACTCTCTCCTAAAGTCTTTTTTGAAGTTTCTTTCTATTTGGCAACCGTTCTTGACATTTTTAAGAAAAATATAAGCAAAAAATGTATGACACACAATATTGTATTTTAATGTGTTGTAATTGATTTGTCTTTTCTCCTTTCAGCTAAATATATAAAGGGACCAGCTTTGATTTAGAGGTGTTGGGTGGGTGGGTAGATGTTTGATTGTTTATAGTTTTTTATACCTTGTAAACACTGATAATCTTTAATCAACAGACATTGATCAAAAAGAAAACTCCTAAATTTACAAGAAGCAAGCATGGATATCCTCTGAGATTCCAGTGGAAAGCATAATCTAGACTTAGAATAATTAGAGAGAGAATGCAGCTTTGAGGAGCTTCAGCATTGGCTTAACTTTTGTTAGACCCAGAAGCTCTGTCCATTATCTTTACAGTCTGTGCTTCGCAGCAGCTTTGTTCTGACGCTCTCTCCATCCCACACCAGAACAGTGACAGAAAGTTGAAACTGAAAAATAAAATTGGAAATATAAACGGACTGTGAAGTGTCATGAAATTAAACTTTGGGTCACCCCTCCCCCTGAAAGATTCATCCTTATTGTCCTTATCCTGAAATACACCTTTAACCCTCCTGTTGTCCTCGGGTCAAATTTGACCCATTTTAAAAAAAAAAACTACTATATCAGAAATTTGGGTTTCTTTCAACCAAATTGTCAAAAAAATAACGTGGATGGTTCCCTACAACACTCTTCACAAGTAAAATAAATGATCAGTTCACTACTTTCATTGAATTTGGTTGTTTAATTACATTTTATAGCATTTAAAGAAAATAATTGATAAAACAACGTTGAAAAAAGTGACAAAAATGTCAGAAAAAGCTTAAAAAAACTTTAAAAAAACCAACAAAACCGTAAATAAAGTGCAGAAAAAAATCGACAAAAACATTGGAAAAAGTGACAAAAAGGTCGGGAGAGAGTCAAAAAAAGGTCGCAAAGATACCAAAGATTGACAAGGGTTAAAAGAGTGCACAGGATTTATTTTCTTTTTCTGTTTTACCTTGCATCTATGGAAAATGCATCTATGGGTCGTATTAAAGGGTTGTTGGTTTTCCTATATGTGTTGTCTCACTTGTAAACGTGTTTGTGTGTTTTGCTAATGTAGCTCATCACAAGATTATTTTTTTGGGGCTTTTCCCTTTATTTGAAAGTAGATAGATATGAAAGGGGGAGAGAGAATCGGGATGACACGCAGCAAAGGGCAGCAGGTCGGATTCGAACCCTACGACTCAGCCAATATGGGGCGAATTTACAATGGTCTTAATAAACCTTTGTAATGTTATAGGAGGTCAAAGAGGTTAAAGTATGGTAACAAAGTCCTCAGAAAGTGAATCTTCAAAGTAAAGTTGGGATTGTTTTTTAGTGTGTGTGTGTGTGTGTGTGTAGTATGATGCAATCTATTTCGATAACACCAATATGGCGTCCACAGAAGCCTGCTGCTGATGTAAGGAGACTGTAATGAGTGTCAGCGCGGATGAACAACATGTCAGGCCTCGGGGGGGCGGCCTGACTTCAGCCAGATAATTATCACCCAGTGGTCACAGTGTGACGGCCTCAGGGGACAACTGAGAAACAAGTTATCACAAACACACATACTTTTTCTCCTATGAATGAAAAGTTTGATTTATGAGTTATTAAAGTGACATCACTGAGTCATTTTGCTGACTTTAATAATAAACTGTTAAACTACGCCACACAAAAGTAGAGGTGGAAGAAGTACTCAGAACTTTTACTTTAATAAAAGTACCACAGTGTAGAAATACTCTGTTACAAGGAAAAGTCCTGCATTCAAAATAGGGCTGCTCGATTCTGGAAAGAATTATTTTGGTCAATATTGAAATCATTATTATTAACCACGGTTACTCGTTGACTTTTGGAAAAGATGTTACATTTATTGAAACAGTGAAACAAATCAACAGTGAAAACACTGAAAAAGAAGCGATATTGCCTTCTGGAGGTCATTCAGACAAAATAAGAGTTAAGTGGAAAACGTAATGTGCAAAATAATAGTATTTCTAGATAACATTGTTTTTGTGATCGTTAGTAGTCGGAATAAAAATTTGATTCATTGCACAGAACTAATTTAAAATGTTGCTCAAGTTAAAGTACAAAAGAATCAGCATCAAAATACACTTAATGTACAAAAAGTACTCATTCTGCAGAATAATACATATTATATTTTCATATTCTAATTTTTGCTGCATTAAAGTGCTGATGACTTTAATGTTGCAGCTGGTAAAGGTAGAGCTCATTTTAATGACTATATACTGCTGGGTAGTTTAATATATGAAAATACATCATATTTACAAGTTTATTTTTTCGGCGTTTCCGCCTTAAAAGGGGTGGTAGAATGATTATATAGGGTATTCCACACTGTTCTCCTAATAAGGTATGTAATATTGGTTGGGCTGAAAATGGCCCAGGTGCTATTCTATGGGTCTTAATGCATCCCTGTGTTTTAGTCCTATTTGGAACGACAGCTTTCCTTTAAATATAGTTTGCCCATGAATATTTAGATGAGCTGTGCGCTGACTGGTTGAGCAAACCACACACACACACACACACACACACACACACACACACACACACACACACACTCTGTCTGTTACATGCCCAGACATGCCCAGGCCAAGCCATGGCTGCAGCATGGCAAAAACAGCCGAGACAAAATGCGTATGGAGTGATATTCCTATCTTTATTCAAGAGCACATTATTTCAATTTGAGAGCATTTCTCACTAATATTACGTTCAGATGTTGTAATAATTTCCCTCAAAACCTTGCTCTCACACTCAAATAGTCACTGCTCGTGCTTGGATTTGCTGTGCTTGTGCTCAAACTTTCTGCTTGGACTCAAAACCTTGCTCTCACACTCAAATCGTCACTGCTCGCGCATAGATTTGCTGTGCTTGTGCTCAAACTTTGTGCTTGGACTCAGATATTTCTCCTTGCACTCAGGCTGATTCTGCACGCTTGGAAATCTTCTCCTCTCGGATTTTTCCTGCGCTCTCGGATTGTTTGTGTGACAACCCTATCAAAATTCAGCAACCAATAGAATGCCAGCTGTACTGTTGACCAATGAAATGATCCCTGCCCCGTTGAGGGTGCGATTGTTTATGTTAGAACATCCGTTGCAGACCGCTCCTCTGTAACCCAAGTTTATTTACCCCCGCCGTGCATCGCTTTATTATTAGTATATGTCAATAATGTGCACAGAATGGTCGACGCTCTTTCACCTGCACCCATCAGGAAACGGGAGAAAGCTTTGAAGTGGGACATATCAAGTTACGTACACAACTATGAGGGTGAGTAACATAAATTAAGCACATAGCATATGGCGCTAGCCATAGCTAGCCTAGCTTGATGTCCGTAAACAAATAGCTTTTCTTTATACCGGTAGTTTAGCTAGGTAGCTAGATTGAACGACAGATGACGGACAGTATGAGTGTATTTACAACTGGTATTAAATGACCCCACTTTGTATTTTTTCCTCGTTTGGTTAACCATGTTCCTGGGGATTTGGCTAATTTCATTTTAGTAGTAGTAGTAGTAGTAGTTTATTCGAACATGCAAACAAATATACAAAATAAAAATATATATATACAGACATGCATACATATATAAAATTAAAATTAAAATGACAGCTTAATAAGGTCATGTACTTCTCAGCATAATCTTCCAAAATTATTGTAAGTAATTCAAATTAGAAATTCCCATGTTCAAAAAGGAGTAGGAAGAAGTTCATAAACTTTTCAGGTCCTACCCCCTTCCTCTATTTTTATCCATTAGTTAAATACAAAACAATTTGATGTTTCTCTTATACATACATCTTTACATACACCGTAAATCTACATACCTACTGTTCACATAAACCCATACATTCACATAGATACAAATGCATACCCACATGCATACACATTCACAATTTTTTCTTCTTTCTTTTCCATCTAACTTCTTCATTTCCGTCTATCTATAGCAAATCAAATAATAACACCTCCAGACTAGACTTAATATGTAGACCAAGGAACCTGTATACAATACTATCACCTCGAGTCCTTTTCGTATCCATTTAATATATTCAGTTTAAATAGTCTATTAAAATTACTCATTGTTGTACATGATTTCAACTCTTCACTGCAGCTGTTCCATACATTAACTGCTTTGGTTGTGATGCAGTGATATTTAGAATTTGTTCTTATAAGTTTCTTTTTAAATACAAATGTTCCTCTTAAGTGATGTTTGCTCTCTCTCATTTGAAACAACCCTTGAATGCTGTTTGATAGCTGTTGATTAGTTATTTTGTACATAATTTGTGTTGTTTTGAAGTCAACAATATCTCTGAATTTTAGTGCTTTTGATTTAATAAACAGTGGAGTAGTTGGTGCTCTATAAGTGGTTTTATTTACAATTCTTAAGGCTCTCTTTTGAAGGATGAATATAGGTTCAGTGTTGGTTTTGTAAGTGTTTCCCCATACTTCCAAACAATAAGTAATGTATGGCAGTATGAAGGAACAATACAACGTGTACAATGATTGTTGATTTAAAAGGTAATTGGTTTTATTTAATATAGCAATTTATTTTGATATTTTGGCCTTGATATAGTGTATATGTGGCTTCCAACATAATTTTTCATCAATTATCACTCCCAGAAATTGAAGTTCTTTTACTCTTTCTATTTCAATATCATTTATCATAAGTTTTTTATTTAAATGTGTGGCACGATTACCAAAAATTATAAATTTAGATTTCCTTAAATTCAGTGTTAGTTTATTTGCATCAAACCAGCTCTTCATCTTTTTTAATTCATTTTCCACTGTATCCAAGAGTTGTTCCAGATTTTCCCCAGAACAGATTAAATTAGTATCATCAGCAAATAAAATGGTTTTCAGTGTTTTTGACACCTCCCATATATTATTTATATACAAGTTAAACAACAATGGTCCCAACACTGACCCCTGGGGGACCCCACAGGTAATTTTCTTTAACTTTGAATTATGGTTTTGCAATTCAACATATTGTTGTCGATTATGTAAGTAGCTATTTAACCAAGAAAGTGCAGTCCCCCTAATTCCATATTTGTGTAATTTCATAATCAAAAAATTGTGGTCTACTGTATTAAATGCCTTCTTAAGATCCAAGAATATCCCCACTGCATATTTTTTTTGTTCTATTGCTGTTGTTATTTCTTCCACAAATTCAATAAGTGCATGTGAAGTTGTCCTATTAGCCCTGAAACCATATTGCTGATCACACAGTATATTGTGTTTAGCAATGAAGTTTTCGAGCCTTGTAGAGAATATTTTCTAGTATTTTTGAAAATTGGGAGAGCAGTGAGACAGGTCTGTAGTTTGAAAGTATATGTTTTTCATCAGCCTTATATATTGGTATCACTTTTGCCATTTTCATTTTAAAAGACTCCAGTTTTCAGAGATTGATTACATACATGCGTTAGAGGTTTAACAACACAACCAATAATGCTTTTTACCATAAACATGTCAATACCATTCCAGTCAGTTGACTTTTTACTCTTAAATGTTTTAACAATCTCTATGATTTCTTTTTCATCAGTTTCCTTAACAAACATAGATTCATTAATATTTACATTCTTGCTTAGTACATCATTTATACTGCCAGTCTTTGTAAACTCCTCAGCTAAACCTGGACCAACTCCCACAAAATAATCATTAAATTCATTTGCAGCTAAGGTCATATCCTTAACTTCTGTATTGTTTTTTGTCGGAAAATAGTGTCTCCTGTTTTGCCTTTTTTATTCTTGATAATTTCATTCAGCACCTTCCAGGTGTTTCTTATATTGCTTCTTATATGGCTTTCTCTTTCCAGCTCTCAGCGAAGGCGGTCGCTTTTTCTCCCTCTCCCTCCCAGGCCTACCCTGCTTGCTATCTTGTCTTGTGTTGTCTGCTGTTAACTTTTTAGAGACTCTCCCTGCAAGGCTCTACAAATACCTACAAATCATGGAATTGATTAACTGGTCTCTCAACGCAATTGACACTGTATTCTCGAGGAGGAGCACTGGTTCGGGTGAGCCAGCATGTCCTGACGGGACGTTTTGCTGAGGGTATACGATGGACGGCTGGGAGAAATGGCGTGTCGTGTGTCTCTCTGCTCTTTCCGTGGAGGACGTTGAGGATATCTACCTATTTGGAACCCTGATAACTGGAGTGTTGCTGATTGGAGGATGCTTCGCTCTGGTTTATCGAAGAATTGGAAAGACTTTGGTAGCTGTCCAAAGCCCAAGGAAGGTGCCTGGCCTGACTGAAGCTGTCGGAAAAGCGATCAGTTTGCAAACTGGAACTATTAATCGCGTGATGGAAAACAACATGGTAATGACCCGCGGCTTGGATACCATCATGAGGAAGGTCATGGATTTGGAAAGAAAAATTGACCAGTTGAACAGTGTGTAGTTGGACAATAGAATGAATGTTTAAATTAGAGCAGCCATTCGCGTAGACAAAACAAATTTAATCTTTCGGCTCCCTTATCCTGAACGGCCTTGCCAAGGCCGTATCTTGGAACAAACAGTCACCCTGTTGGGGCTCTGCAAGCGAGACTCTCTTGGTTCCTCCCCCGTCTTCCCCACTGCCTGCTGATTGTCGTATCGGTTCTGGACTGTTCAAGGGTGTCACCATGGCAACGTGCTGTGTTTTCGCTATAACATTCTGCGGACTGGGTCACTAGTGGGACTGCCGGGCTGTGCGTTTCTCAGCAGGCCAAACTCCCCCAACCTACCCTCTCCCCAGTCCAACGCCTTCGCAGCCAAATGTGCAACTGTACATTTATGTTATGTTATGTTATGTTATGTTGTGTTCAGCAGTGCAAATGTACTGTTTGTGTGCCTATGTGCTGAGGTGTTTTTTCCTGTTCCCACTCTGTTCTTATCTTTATGAGGATAGTCTGAGAGTTGCTTTTTTTTTTTCCCTCTCCTCTCCTCATGTGATGCTGTATTCTCCCTGCGAGAGTTAAGAGAGAGTTGTTTTGGCGCCGCATATATGGCGACTCGGTGTGTCTGTGCGTGTTGCTTTAATGTGACATGCACCTACAGCACCAGGACAAATTCCTTGTGTGTGTAAACGTACTTGGCAATAAAGCTTTTTCTGATTCTGATTCTGATTCTGTTGTCCTCCTGTAGTTTCTGCTTCTTTTGTCCTCTTCTTTAAAAACTCTTTATATAATACATTTTTCTTCTTACATGCATTTAATATTCCATTAGTTATCCACGGCTTTTCATCAGATTTCAGTTTTACTTCTTTCTTTACTACAGGACAGTTTTTTTCATAAAGTGATGTTACAACAGTCAAAAATGAATCATAGGCTTCATTCGCGTTATCTACGTACACTTTGCCCCAGTCTTGTTTAATTAAATCGTCTTTGAATGTAGTGATGTTTTCTTGGGTTCTGTGTCGGGTCATTGTGTATATTTTGTTGTCTTTCCAGGTCTTAGTGTAGCTATGTATGTTTGCAAAAACTGGTAGATGATCACTGACGTCGTTTATTATTAGTCCACTTTCAACTTCATAGTCAATGACGTTGGTAAATATGTTATCAATTAATGTAGCACTACTTGTTGTAATTGTGGTTGGTCGAGTGATTGAGGGATATAAACCGTTACTGTACATCAAATTAATGAACTCTGTAGTTTTGTTGTGTACTTGTGGGTTGAGCAAGTCAATATTGAAGTCTCCGCAGATAAAAAACATTTTTTTGTTATTGTTATTACTGAATATTTCTGTTATTTTTCCCTTAAACATGTTAATATTTGATCCCAGTTTCCTATAAATGCAGCTAATTATAATGTCAATTTCTACTGTGATGCATTCCATGATTGTATCTAAAACAAAATACATTTTATTAACTATTTTACATTGATATCTTTGGTCAATATATAATGCAACCCCATTTTTTGAACTGCTCAACTGTGTAATATTCACACTGCCTGTGAGTACCAATGTAAAAGTTGTTATCTGGGTCAATGTCATTTTCAATATCTTGTGGTTTATGTTCTGTATATTTGAAAGTTTCCAAGTTCAGTTGTTCATATTTAGCAGATGAGTTTCTGTCCAAGTTTGTCATGGTCATTGCGTTTGATCAAGTTCAGTTGAGTTTGTATTCAGTTACCTTATGTAGGCCTGTGTTGCTCTCGATTCATTCCTTCTTCAAACTTATCCAGCTCGGTGATGTCCCTGATGAGAAGCACTTTCGCTGCCTCAGGTGTCGACCCATGTATTTGGATGAATATTTTACAATTTCTTGCCCATGTTGCCTGGATCTTGTTTTGTTTTCTGAGTATGCGTGCTTTCCTGGCGATGTCAGCATTTTTCTTGGTGAGGTGTTCGTTGATGTAAACTTCGGTGCCTTTGAATTTCCTTCCCTGTCTGAGGAGTGCTGACTTTTTCTTTCTGTTCGTGAACCGGATTATTACCAATGGAGTGGCCGTTTTGTTTTTGCTCGGCAGGGTATGACAAGCCTCAATGTCCCCGCTGTCCACATTGATGCCTTTGCTGTCCAAAAAGCAAATCACCTGTTGTTCCAGCGACTCCTTCTCCTCCTCGGAAGCTTCACTCGCTCCGGCAGCAGTGTGCCCAGCGTCTGCAGCCACCCTGGCATAGTTCCGGTGTTTGGTTCTCAGGCCGCTGATAACCACATCGTTAATTCTGGAGTATTGCTCGAGGTCAGCAACTCGAGTCTCCAGAACATCTTTCGGTCCTTCTCCAAGCTTTGTCTCTTTAGCGTTTGTATTTCCCCCATCAGATCAATGATTTTCTTCTGTTGAGCTGCTACAGTTGAAATCTCCGCTGACAAGAAGTCCAGAGATTTTTTTTATCTCCTCCACCTCGTCGGGTAGGATTGCATTTTTCTTAGGTGGCATATTCCAGCCAGAGTTTTAACAAAAGTCCTGTTCAGCGCAGTCAAACTTTTCCGCGCAGTTTTAACGCATGAATGAGGCTTTAACGTGAAAGCGTTGGAAACAATGGAAACACTGCAGCAACAGCAACAGCCTTTGAATTGTCATCTGAGCCAATAGTAAAACCTAAACTGTAATATAACTGAAAGAACACCAGAAACTGGATTGTTTGTGTCCGTTTTTGCATCACTGTTGTGTGTTGTTCATCAAAATTTAGTCTTCATTCCTTCATATAACATTAGTTTGAAAATGATGGATTCATATCAGTCTGTATAAAACGTTGTAATGTTAATTACAATTTTATCACTATAATAAAAACAGATATAGAAATGATTTGCTCATTAAATAGTTTTTTAATGAATGCAAAGCTTTCTAAAGTGTACTGCTTCACAGGAGTATGAACCATAAGCTTTATAGGTTTTGTGTCAAATATTGTGCAGTTTGTTATGAATTACTCATTGTTTTGATAAGGTAAATTAAAGCCGTTTAACAACCTGCAAGTCTCCACTCTGGTAAATTTAATTGTACTGGTTTTTTTTTATAAAGATTACACCCTGTCACAAATCATTTTCCTGATGATAATCTCTATGACCAATATATATTCTCAGATGAGGGAATAAGTTATATATGCAAACTTGCTGAGCTGTACGTTAATGCCACTAAATTAAGTCCTGCAAGTACAGTCTATTTTACACTTTGCAGATAATAGAACACCGATTAGAAAAACTGATTAGTCTATTGTATTTTATCACAGATAATATTAAATCAATACAATTAATTTCACTTTGATTTGGCCACAAACTAAAGTGATTTTCATGTATCCATTACTATGGGAAAGTGTCAGACCTAAATGCAATTCTTGAGTATAATGTTTAAATCCAGTAGGTCTTAATGCCGGTGTCGTGCCGGAAAGTGATGGTCTGCCGAAAATTGATTGCATTATTTATTGCAATAAGACGCTTCAAATCATTTTGTTGTAAGTAGAATACTGCATTATATGGGTTGTTTTCGACATTTAAAGGTATTTTAACAGGTAAAAAGGGCTGGATTGGTTGGTACACAGCAGGTAAAATAATGCAGAGTCATAAGGATAATTGCAAAAGCGATCATGTCTTTATTTTATATATAGCTCAGCAGTAAGTCATGTTATTATAGGCTACAGTCCGTTTTCCAAATATAAACACGTATTCCATTGGCAACAACAGGCTTCTATTATTTCCTATAATAATGTAAATGTCATACCTGATTAAGCTATAAACTGCAAACACTTATTTGGCCACAATTGTTATTATTATGTTAAAAGAAACGTTAAAGTATCACACAGACATACCTTTGCTATTACCACGGACATAAACTAATGGTTATTTGCACGTTATATCTGTTTGATCCAGCTGTAGACGTAAAGAGACTGCACAATCAATTTTCGGCGGACCATCACTTTTCGGCACGACACCTGTAAGATGCTGAGTTGTTATGTTAAATAAACGGGAGGCACTGAGAGTGTACTGAGTCGATAGCTACTGTATTTTCTACCAGAATTCCTCTGATCCTAGCAATCAGATAATAGTAGGGGAAAAAATTATGTTCAGAGATACACATCACTTACCTTAACTCATTGGAATTTACATCAACCTGCCGGACATCCTCTTCAACAACTGCAGTGGTTGCATGACTGGAAAGCAGTATTACTGAAACTTAGTCACATGAAAAGAGGTCTTAAAAACATTATGGACTAAGAATGTAACTGCACAGAAAAATACCTTGTAGTTCCTCTGACGATAGACCTCCTTGCAGGCCTCACGGTGCTATCAGTCCAGGCAAACAATGTTGGAACAGCACCCTTCTTCAACTTTCGCATGCCAACCAGGGTCTTCAAAAAAGACTCTTCTGTGAAGTGGTCTGAACATACTTTTGTGTCCACGTGGATCTGTAACGTTAGATATTAAATGGATGTTACTGTTTATAGTTGTGTGCTTAACTTGGTCTAGATTAGCAATGGTTATCATAAACAGGCACAGGTCACGTCTTGTTTATATTCTGCTATAAGACACGACTTAGCAGACCAGGCTAGTCTAAAGAGCTACAACTTGCTTAATGTTACCCCCAAATCAGCCCCTCGCTCGTTATAACTTAAAAAGGACAGGTTTGTGGCTTATTAAGCCATGTCTATTTAGCCAGAAGGCTTAGCTAGGTATCTCTATGCTAGTTAACGTAAATATGGCTAGCTAACGTTAGCGTAGTCCGCATCGTAAGCTAATGTTAATATCTTACCTTGAAATGGCGACCGGGATCTCTTCTTATTTTGTGACCCAAAAGACTTCAGACTTGACTTGCGACTCGACCCAAAAGACTTCAGACTTGACTCGGACTCGAGCTTCGAGACTCGTCAACAACCTGTTTTCATACAATTATTGCTTTTTAAATCTAAATGTATTAATGTATTTCTATTTTCTTTTATTGGCGCATATACGGGGAAACGTATGACGAACTGTATGTCCCCTGCCCTTTGCCATAATGTGCAACGTAACGCATGCGCCTATGTGCGCGCACATATCAAAAAATGCATTGCAGATGGCGACACCAAGTCCTCCTGGAGTTGTGCCTTTTGTCATTAGTTTTGCTTTCAATAACTTGGTAAACAGAGGCAGTAAGCCAACAGCTACATGCAAGGTGTGTGGCACCAAGATAAATGATGCCGGATCAACAACGTCGGACTTCATCAGGCGTCTCAAAACACATCCAAATAGATCAGTCACTCACACGCTAATGTGAAAGAGATGTTAAAATTTAGCATATATCGTCACAGGTAACAAGCTAACCATCGCAAAGTGTTGTGCTAATGCTGGGAACAGGCACATATCTTTATAGTTAGTAGTCGCTGAGGCTAAGAAATCCATGGCGCACAGGAGGCGGGACGCACGGATCCATCTCCCCAGGAACAAACGCTGTGTCGGGTGGGCAAACTCATGTGATGCGTACTTGATCCCGTGGATGATTTGTAGGCTATTAAGTGAACAAGGTGTACCCGGTCCACCAAACACTGGGCTTAATTCTGCACATATTTCTGTTACTGTAGTCCTATTAACTATTTCATTATTTCATCCATGCGTGGTGCGGCGGATCCGTGTGCACTGTCACCTGCCGTGGAGACGCTAGCCTCACTAACCTCTCCTCCTCTGAGTCGGGTCTCCCTCGCGCTGGACTCAGTTTCACTGAGCGTACTAACACTTAGAAAATAAATGGCATTACATCAGTGAGTTCAAACTGCTTATTGTGCGTAATTTGGACTGACACTGAGATGCATGTTGTTCTGTAACTGGTGTGGTACTGCCACTTTTCTCTTGATTTCCACTTCGACATTTTTTTGAGTGAAAGAGACATTACATTTAGCACATATCGTCACTGTTAACAAGCTAACCATTGCAAAGTGTTGTGCTAATGCTAGGAACATGCCAATTGTATCTTTATAGTTGTATCCATATGATGTGACAGCTGCAGGACATGCTTTGAATTCATAAGATTTAACAATACAGTGTTAGGGACAGATCAGATGGCCAGAGACTTGACTTGGACTTGACTTGGACTCATGGCAAAAGACTTGAGACTTGACTTGAACTTGCCCCTCAAAGACTTGAGACTTGACTTGGACTCGAGCTCAAAGACTTGAGACTTGACTTTGACTTGCAAAAAATGACTTGTGAACATCTCTGTGAGATCCTGACTCCAGCTCATATAGCAGGTCTATAAAGGGGGAGAGGCCGACCGGGAAGGCATCAAACCCGGCCGGCAGCCGCCGGCGTGTCACAGCAGATTGTGGAGCTCCTGAAGTCCGACACTGTCTTACCAAATTTGCAATTAGCCATCAATTTTCGTAAAACGGCCCATATTTGAGTTCTACATAGTTGATTTCTGCAGTAATTCTACTATTGTGTACCTTATCTGGGTTCACCAAAACCTTCATGAGCCTATGTACATTTTCATTGCTGCTTTGTTACTGAACTCTGTTCTTATCAGCACGAATATCTACCCAACGCTTTTGATTGACTTTTTATCTGAAAAACAGGTCATATCTTATTCAGCCTGTCTCTTTCAGTTTTTTCTATATTACTCTTTAAATTGTTCTTAGTGTTGGCAGCCATGTCTTATGACAGATATGTGTCTATATGTAAACCTATGCAATATCACACTATCATGAAGAAAACAACTGTTTGTATCTTTCTGGGTTTAGCTTGGTTTGTGCCTGCTTGTCAGGTTGCAGTTCCAGTATCATTTAGTGCAAATACTGGACTCTGTAACTTTACTTTGAAAGGAATCTTTTGCAACAACTCAATTTACAAACTTCACTGTGTGAGCTAAATGTATTTAAACTCCTCCTAAGGACTCATTCCCTACTTGGAGAAGGCACCCCATCGGTTTCCTGCTGAGAACCATGGACTCAGATTTAGAGGTGCTGATCCTCGTCCCAGCTCCTTCACACTCGGCTGCGAACCGATCCAGTGAGTGCTGAAGGTCACAGGCCGATGATGCCATCAGGACCACATCATCTGCAAAAAGCAGTGGTGAGATCCTCAGCCCACCGAACTGCAACCCCTCGCTACCCTGACTACGCCTCAATATTCTGTCCATAAATACTACAAAGAGGATTGGTGACAAAGCGCAGCCCTGGCGGAGGCCAACCCTCACCTGAAACGAGTCAGACTTACTGCCGAGAACCCGGACACAGCTCTCGCTTTGGTCGTACAGAGATTGGATGGCCCTGAGAAGGGACCCCCTCACCCCATACTCCCGCAGCACCTCCCACAGTATCTCCCGGGGGACCCGGTCATACGCCTTCTCCAGATCCACAAAACACATGTAGACCGGGTGTGCATACTCCCAGGCTTGACTTGACGTAAACGATTGTGTGAGGTACCATTGATCTCGGCAGATTTTTCCTTTCTAATTGTGATGTTTGCTCTGCCCCTTATGCTTTAGCCATGACATCTTTCATAACTCTGAACTGTTTGTAATAAACGCTTGTGTGAGGTATCACTGAATTCATCAGAGAGTTCCTTTTTCAGTGGTGATGGTTTGCCCCAACCCCTATTCTTGGTACAGCACTTGCACACTTCCATGCCAGATGTAAAGTCTTAGTCATGTGCGCGGTGTCAGATGGCTGCGTGAAACAGCATCTCGTTGGTAACCCTAACGCTCACAGAGGTGCGAGGGCCCATCCTTTAGCTTTAATTCATCATAGATTTAAAATGGCAAGATGGGAATCAGTGTGAGTCATGGAAATAAAGCAAGGACCTCCAATTTACGAGAACAAAATGAAAATGGCACCACTTACGGAATTGTGATGAAAATTACAGTATTTAGCAGAATATGATAGATATGAGCAAATGGCAGAATCAATGAACATATTGTATTAAGCCAAATGCAACGAATATGAAGCAATTGTCACTATGCAAAGAATAAAAAGAAATTAGTGGATGGAGATGAAAATTGCAGCATATGAGAATACGATTGATAGGAACCACTTATCAGAATGCAGTTATATGAGAAATTGGCACAAAGCCAAACATATGTAAAAATTTGCAGATGACTAATTGCAGCATGGATGACAATGAACATAGCAGCAGTTACCAGAATAAAATGGACATGACACCCCCTAGCAAGATGGATATGAGCTAGAAGAAATGAAAATGTAGTAATTAGCAGAGTATAGAAGACAACATATTAAATATTGCTGGCAATGATCTAATGACTTGGCAAGGTCAACTATGACCAGAAATTCCAGATAAAATGAAATAATAAGGGGACAGTGGGCAGCTAGATAGCCGTGAAGCCGAAAGACCACAACCAGTTATGCATGTATATCAGAAAATCTGCACAGGCATGATTACACAGCAAGCACCTCCACATTTACAAGCTTAAAACATGACTGTGACATGACTATTTAGCTACTGGTTCTCTGCCGTCTGTTTGGTGTGTCAGTACCTTAAGCTGGGACAAACAGGTGAACAAAAAATATACCTGTATAAGTTTGGCCTGCATGACAACAGAACATTTGTGGTCGCTGAAATCTTATCACCAGCTTTGGGTCACTAGAAGCATGGAGTACCTATTGTGCCGCAGTTAGTGCTCCGGCCTACAAGCCTCCAGAGTTTGATGACATTGTTTACATGTTCATTGATCTTGGTGAAAAGTTTTAATGAGATCCATAGAGGGCAACAATAACTGATAAAAACAGTTAACTGAGCTGGACAGTTCACTTTCTGAATTCTGAAGGTCAACACACACTAAGTGCAGGTAACTGTATATTAAACAATCCTGAACAGGTTGTATGACATCTTTTTTTTAAATTCATGTATGCATGTTACATAATCTGCCTGGTTTATACACTAACATTGATGTGTTTTTAAATTATATTAAATGGATAGTGAATTAAATATAACATATATAACTCTTGGTGGGCATGTTGAAGTGGAAAAATACAGATATCTTTATTTTTTGATGATGTTCACAGTATATTTTCTAATAATCTGCAGTAATTCTACTATTGTGTACCTTATCTGGCTTCACCAAAACCTTCATGAGCCTATGTACATTTTCATTGCTGCTTTGTTACTGAACTCTGTTCTTATCAGCACTGCTATCTACCCAAAGCTTTTGATTGACTTTTTATCTGAAAAACAGGTCATATCTTATTCAGCCTGTCTCTTTCAGTGTTTCCTATATTACTCTTTAAATGGCTCAGAGTTCTTACTGTTGGCAGCCATGTCTTATGACAGATATGTGTCTATATGTAAACCTCTGCAACATCAAACTATCATGAAGAAAACAACTGTCCGTTCCTTTCTGGGTTTAGCTTGGTTTGTGCCTGCTTGTCAGATTGCAGTTCCAGTATCACTTATTGCAAATACTAAACTCTGTAACTTTACTTTGAAAGGAATCTTTTGCAACAACTCAGTTTACAAACTTCACTGTGTGAGCTCAAGAGCACTCTCTGTGTACGGTGTGATTGTTTTGATCAATGTTTCACTTCTGCCTGTGATTTTCATACTTTTTACATACACAAAGATATTTCTAATAACGTACCAAAGTCGTAGAGAAGTCAGAATGAAAGCTGCACAGACCTGTTTACCTCATCTGTTGGTTCTAATCAGCTTTTCTTGTTTGATTACTTATGATGTCGTTATTGTTAAACTGGAATTGGAGCTTCCAAAAACTATACATTTAATAATGACTTTACAAGTGATTTTTTATCATCCTCTCTTTAATCCAATCATATACGGACTAAAAATGAAAGAAATTTATAATCACATCAGGAGGTTGTTCTGTCAAAGAGAACTGCACCAACATATCAACAAATGATCTGTTCTGTCTTCTGTAATAATAATGTAGAGATGAGGTTTCTTTGATTATTGGAAGGTGTTTAATCCAGAAGAAATTAAAAAAAATGTCATTGTTGCTATACAATAAATGGTCATCAGCTTTACCATTGTAATGACATATCATGTGTTGCAGTAATTATAAAGTCAACCACACTATTTTATTCTTTATTATCAGGTTTAATTTAAAAAAAAAAAAAAAAAAAAACGTTAAAAGTTTGTTTTAAATACATGTTGGCAATGGTAGAATCCTATTTCTAGGTATGCCATTCATTGTAGCTTTAGCTAGCAGCCTCCCTGACTCCAGGCTAGCTACCAGCCCCCCTGAATCCAGGCTGGCTAGCAGCCTCTCAGAGCCCCAGCTAGCTAGCAACCTCTCAGAGCCCCAGCTAGCTAGCAACCTCCCCGAATCCAGCCTAACTAGCAACCTCCCTGATTCCCCGCTAGCTGGCAGTACCCCTGTATCCAGCCTAGCTAGCAGCCCCCCTGATTCCCAGCTAGCTGGTAGCCTCCCTAGCGTCCCCGAGCTTCCTAGAGTCCCCGAGCTCTCTAGTGTCCCTAGTGTCCCTGAGCTCTCAAGTGTCCCCGAGCTCTCTAGTGTCCCTAGTGTCCCCGAGCTCTCTAGTGTTCCCGAGTTTCCTAGCGTTCCCGAGTTTCCCAAGTTTCCTAGCGTTCCCGAGTTTCCTAGCGTTCCCAGGTTGTCCTTGATCCTGGATCCCCGGCTGGCTAGCAGCCTTCCTGATCCCCGGCTGGCTAGCAGCTTGCCTTATCCCCAGCTGACTAGTAGCTCTCCTGATCCCCGGCTGACTAGCAGCTTTCCTGATCCCCAGCTGGCTAGCAGCCTCCCAGATTCCCTGCTAGCTAGCAGCCCCCCTGAATCAAAGTTGGCTAGCAACCCCCCTGAGCCTAGGTTAGCTAGCAGCCTCTCTGATCCCCGGCTGGTTAGTAGCCTCCCTAGTCCCTGGCTGGCTAGCCGCCCCCCTGAATCCCGGCTGGTTTCCAGCCCCCCTAAACTGGCTATAACTGCCCCTGAGACCGCCCCTGAGACTTTGCCGGTCTCCGGCGTCCCTGGAACGGCCCCTGAGACCGCCCTTGAGACTTTACCGGTCTCCAGCGCCCCTGGGACTGCCCTCGAGACTGGGACTGCCCTCGAGACTGCCCCTGTGACCTTGCCGGTCTCCGGTGCCCCTGAGACCGCCCCTGAGACTTTGCCAGTCTCCAGCATCCCTGGGACTGCCCTCGAGGCCGCCCCTGTGACCGCCCCTGTGACTTTTCCGGTCTCCGGTGCCCCTGAGACTGCCCCTGAGACCGCCCTTGAGACCGCCCCGAGGACTTTGTCTTTGTTCTGCCCCCCAGAGACTTTGCCTGTGTCGGTCAGGCCAACTCCTGCCCCTCGTGCCCTGTCGGTGGTCAGGCCGACTCCTGCCCCTCGTGCCCTGTCGCCGGTCAGGCCGACTCCTGCCCCTCGTGTCCTGTCGGCGGTTAGGCCGACTCCTGCCCCTCGTGCCTTGTCGGCGGTCAGGCCGACTCCTGCCCCTCGTGCCCTGTCGGCGGTCAGACCCACTCCTGCCCCTCGTGTCCTGTCGGCACCCCAGTCAACCTCTTCCCTAGTTGCCTGGCCACCTGACCCCAGTCCAGCTGACGCGTCGCCTGACTCCGGTCCAGCTAACCCGTCGCCAGGCCCCAGCCCAGCTGACCCGTCACCTGACTTCAGTCCAGCTGACCCGTCGCCTGACTCCGGCCCAGCTGACCAGTCGCCAGGCCCCGGCCCGGCTGACCCGTCGCCAGGTCCCAGCCCAGCTGACCCGTCGCCAGGTCCCGGCCCAGCTGACCCGTCGCCAGGTCCCAGCCCAGCTGACCCGTCGCCAGGCCCTGGCCCAACTGACCCGTCGCCTGTTCCCGGTCCAGCTGCCCCTTCACCTGCGCAGCCTCCCAAGGGGCTCCGCCTTGGCCGACCTGCTCGGCCCCCGGAGGGGTGCTGCCCTCGACGTCCTGCCTGGCCGCCTGAGTGGCCTCGACGTCCAGTACGGCCACCTGAGAGATTCTGCCTTCGTCGCCGGTGGCCAGAAGGTTTCTGCCTTCGCCGCAGGCCGCCTGAATGCTTCTGCCTTCGTTGCTGCTCTCTGTCCCCTGTTGCCGAGGCCTCTCTGTCCCCTGTTGCCGAGTCCTCTCAGTCCCCTTTTGCCGAGGCCTCTCTGTTCCCTGTCCCGAGTGGCTCCTCTCTGTTCCCTGTCCCAAGTGGCCCCTCTCTGTTTCCTGTCCCGAGTGGCCCCTCTCTGTTCCTTGTCCCGAGTGGCCCCTCTCTGTTCCTTGTCCTGAGTGGCCCCTCTCTGTTCCCTGTCCCGAGTGGCCCCTCTCTGTTCCCTGTCCCGAGTGGCCCCTCTCCGTTCCTGTCCCCCCGTTTCCCCGAGTGGCTCCTCTTGTTTTCCCCAGGCCTCTCCGGCCCTCTGTTTTCCCTAGGCCTCTCCGGCCCTCTGTTTCCCCCAGGCCTCTCCGGCCCTCTGTTTCCCCCAGGCCTCTCCGGCCCTCTGTTTCCCCCAGGCCTCACCGGCCCTCTGTTCCCTGTGCCCCAGTGACTCTTTGTTCCCTGTACCCCAGTGACTCTGTTCCCTGTGCCCCAGTGACTCTGTTCCCGGTGCCCCAGTGACTTTCTGCCTCCCCCAGACCCTCTCCGCCCTTCTAGGGCCGCTTTTTGTTTTCCTTGGACACTTTTTGTTCCTCTGGTCTTCCCTCGCCGCCCTCCCTGGGTTGTTTTTTTGTTTTTCTTTGAGTCGTCTGGAATCCGCCCCTTGAGGAGGGGGTACTGTTGTGATTTTGGACATTTCTGTTAGGTTTCAGTATTTTACTTTGTATTTTGTTCTATTTCTGTTACCTGTATTATTGATTTCTGTATGTACCTTGTTTTGTATATTTACTTATTTCCCTGTTCATTGTGTAGTTTCTGTTTACCCTGTTTTGACTGTTCTGTTCTCTGTGTATATTTCTGTTTCCTGTTTTATTTTGTCTGTTTTCTGTCCTGTCATGTCTAGTTTTAATTTTTGTTCCCGCCTTTGTTGATTGTCCTGCACCGCCCTGATGTGTTTCACCTGTTGTATCACCTGTCCCTCATTTGTTCATTACCTCATGTATTTAACCTCTGTGTTCCCTTTGTCTCTTGTCAGATCGTTTTGTATCTCCTCTTGGTCAGTTTGTGTTCGTTCCTGTGTTTTGCTCCCTCGTGCCTTGTTTCAACTTGTGTTACTGCCTGTGTTTTCCAGTCTATGTACTTCCGCTTTTTGTTGTATTAAATCCCTGAGTTGCATTCATCTCCTCCCTGCCTGCCTCATCTCTGCGTTTGGGTCCACTATTCCCTGCCTCCACGTCACAAAATGTCCAGTTCAAGCTCCGAGTCCTCCTCACATTCGTTTCATTTTGCACTTTAACGTTAGTGTTGCTTACAGATGAAGTCTGATTACTTCTAATGCCAAATCGAAATAATTTAACATGTTTTGTTATATGCTATTAGGCTAATTTTGCCATTGCAAATGAAAAATGCATTTCTGTATCAAAACCCAGCACATGTGGGAAATATAACAATTAGCTATAGCACTGTCCAATAGGCATCTTGTGTAGAAGCTTTTATCTGATTTCGTATATAGCCGGGTAGTAAGATTTCGAAAGTTGTTAAATGGTCTGATAATAAAGGGGTCTGTGGAAATACTATTCAATTTTGATGCCATGTGCCAGGACAAGGTCGAGGGTGTGGTTAAAACAGTGAGTGGCCTTATGCACACTCTGACTGAAACCAATTGAACCTAGTAGTGAGTTGAAAGCAGTACTAAGGCTATCGTTGTCAACGTCCACATGGATATTAAAATCCCCTACAATAAGTACTTTGTCTGATTTAAGGACTACACATCAGAAAAAAAAAATCAGACTTTAGATACAAATTCAGAATACGGACCTGGAGCTCAGTAAACAACAACAAATATAATTGGCTGTAATTTTTTACATGTTGGATGTTGAAGATCAAGGCTTTCAAACAAGTTATAATTTAGTTTAGGATTAATTAACAGGCTTCAATCAAAGATGGCTGCATCTCCCCCTCCTCGGCCAGAGCCTCGAGGAATTTGAGTATTAATATGACTGGGAGGAGTGGATTCATTTAGACTAACATATTCTTAATGGCACAGCCATGTTTCAGTAAGACAGAATAGATCAATTTGATTTTCTGATATCAAATCGTTTACTAGTACTGCTTTAGAAGACAGATTTAATATTTAATAGCCCACATCTAATTTTCCTATTCTGTTCTATCATAGTGGTAGTTTTAATTCCAATTAGGTTGTTAAGTATAGCTCCTCTTTTGTTTACCTTTAATTTAACTGATCTGACAGAGAGTGGGGACAGACACCGTGCTTATGGGACTATGAGGGGGTGACTGCTTGTTAGGGGCTAGTTCTGACCCAGAACGCAGAGATATCACACAGACAATACAGTTTTAAAAGGTTTAATTAAGCAACGAGTACTCAGTGAAACACAGTTGATTGTTTCAGGGGAGGGAAACTCCTGGCTGGTCTGAGGTGGAGGCGAGCCAACGAGGAAGGGTCCAGGCAGTTTCAGGACACGGGATGACAGGCTCAGATGAGAACACTGGTGGTTTTCCCAAAGTGGAGACTGTGGCTGGTAGGTGAGGCTGGGAGCATGCAGACACAGTGGAGATAGCAGCAGGACTGAGCGGGAACTAGAGAGAGAGAGACACAGGGTAAGTATCAGCATAGAGATCAAAGGCGAAACTAGAATTCTTCTAGGACTCGGTGCCAAGTTACCACATGGGCTGTAGTTAACGAACTGGCGCCGACAGGAAGATCAGCCCGGGTTTAAATATTGCTGGTTGATTCTGGATGATTCGCTGCAGCTGTGAAGATCGGCTGAGCAGGGTTGAAGTGGCCACGCCCCTTGACCTACATATCTCCCGACCACGCCTCCAGCACTCCAAACGGAAAAACACAGACAAAACACAAACAAACACAGACACACAGGAAAAGGACATCCCAAGCAGGGCGGAGAGAGAGCTGCCCGTAACACTGCTCCAACGGAAGCACAGAGAAGCGCGTAGCACTGCACCTCTGATTACTGATTTCAACCTTGGGTTGTCATGGTTTATGACTGATAATCAGGGATGGGGACTCGAGTCTGAGACTCAGACTCAAGTCACACTTAAGTCGCACAAACAGCTGACTTCAGACTTGACTTGCGACTCGACCCAAAAGACTTCAGACTTGAGCTTCGAGATTCGTCAACATGTTTTCATGCAATTATTGCTTTTTACATCTAAATTTATCCATGTATATTTTCTTTTATTGGCGCATATACGTTGGGGAAATGTATGACTGCATGTCCCCTGCCCTTTGCCATAATGTGCAACGTAAGTAACGCATGCGTTATGCCTATATGCGCTCACTCACATATCAAAAAAATACATTGACATGGCGACACCAAGTCCTCCCGGAGTTGTGCCTTTTGTCATTAGTTTTACTTTCAATAACTTCGTAAAAATAGTGGCAGTAAGCGAATAGCTAAATGCAAGGTGTGTGGCACCAAGATAAATGATGCCGGATTAACAACGTCAAACTTCATCAGGCATCTCAAAACTCACCCAGGTCAGACACTCACACGTTAATGTGAAAGAGACGTTACATTTAGCATATATCGTCACAGGTAACAAGCTAACCATCGCAAAGTGTTGTGCTAATGCTGGGAACAGGCACATATCTTGATAGTTAGTAGTCGCTGAGGCTAAGAAATCCATGGCGCACAGGAGGCGGGACGCACGGATCCATCTCCCCAGGAACAAACGCTGTGTCGGGTGGGCAAACTCATGTGATGCATACTTGATCCCGTGGATGATTTGTAGGCTATTAAGTGAACAAGGTGTACCCGGTCCACCAAACACTGGGCTTAATTCTGCACATATTTCTGTTACTGTAGCCCTATTTACTATTTCATTATTTCATCCATGCGTGGTGCGGCGGATCCGTGTGCACTGTCACCTGCCGTGGAGACGCTAGCCTCACTAACCTCTCCTCCTCTGAGTCGGGTCTCCCTCGCGCTGGACTCAGTTTCACTGAGCGTACTAACACTTAGAAAATGGCATTACATCAGTGAGTTCAAACTGCTTATTGTGCGTAATTTGGACTGACACTGAGATGCATGTTGTTCTGTAACTGGTGTGGCGCTGCCACTTTTCTCTTGATTTCCACTTCGACATTAGACATTTTTTTAAGTGAAAGAGACATTACATTTAGCATATATCGTCACAGGTAACAAGCTAACCATCGCAAAGTGTTGTGCTAATGCTGGGAACAGGCACATTGTTATCTTTATAGTTGTATCTATATGATGTGACAGACTTAGGTTAATATTTCACCAGATCCGAGGGCTAGAGGGATGTGTTAAATAGACCCCATAAAGTAATCCCACAACTGATTTTAATATTGTACTGTCTGGATGGTAGCTACATGACATGTTTTGAGTTCATAAGATTTAACAATACAGTGTTAGGGACAGATCAGATGACCAGAGACTTGAGACTTGACTTGAACTCGTGGCAAAAGACTTGAGACTTGACTTGAACTTTCCCCTCAAAGACTTGAGGCTTGACTTGGACTCGAGCTCAAAGACTTGAGACTCGATTTGGACTTCCAAAAAATGACTTGTGAACATCTCTGCCGATAATAGACTCTGTCAGATTTCTTGATATGATAGTGGCTCTGTCCAAAGTGGGATGAATGCCGTCTCTCCTAATCAGACAGTCACTACTCACCCGGCTGCTCGGGGCCTGCCAGGGGACTGCTAACAGAAGCTACAGTATGTTGGTCCGCACCAGCTACGAAAGCATGCAATTTTGATTCCATGGTGCGGAGCCGTGGGACCAACCTTATTTTTCAGAATTAAAGCATTCTTTTGGAAAATGCACCCACTGAACTTGTGAAAAATTTGTGAAACGGTCATTTTCATTGCATGGCACTAAACGACTTATTTGGAACTGCTGCCACAGGCTCGAACTAAAGTTATGGTAACACTTTACGGTAAGGCTACATGAATTATGAATTCATGCATGAATTAATTCATGATTTATGCATTACTTTATTCCTTTATATCTTATGAATCATCAGGAATTGAGTTCATAACCTCTCATTCATGACCTCATCCATGAACACATCAACTAAAGCATTAGGTAAGGTGGGTACATCCTTTTGCACGTGTTCAAATCAGAATTTGCCCAGTGATGACCACATTTTTTTATGTGCTTAATAAATCATAATTCATAATGATGTGCCCACGTACCTAATGCTTTAGTTGTGTTGTTCATGTATGAGGTCACGAATGACAGACTATGAACACGTCCATTCCTGACGATTCATGGGATATTAAGGAATGCAGTAACACATAAATCATTAATTACATAATGCAGAATACATAATTCATGTACCCTTACCGTAAAAGTGTTACCAGTGTTATTCTAACCAACAACACACACACACACACACACACACACACACACACACACACACACACACACATATTGTTATAATCATACGCTCAACGCTTTATTAGTCTTTCTACATGGGTTTAGTTAATGATCGGGCTATAATAAGACCATGTCGGCTATGTAATCGCTGACAACCGGGACAATGTCATATTGGTTGGTGTAAAACGGGACATTTTAGCGTCCCGACAGGCTTTTGTCGGGACTCGGGACACGCAACTCAGAATCGGGACAGTCCTGGTCAAACTGGGACATCTGGTCACCCTATGTTACGGGGAGGTCATAGTTGAGATGAATGTTTTGCTCTGACAGAAAATCATTCATTTACAATAAAAATACGTAACAGATGCATTGTTGCATTTCAAGTGTTGCATACGTTAACTTAGCCTACTTTGGATGTTTCATGAGCTAATCCAGGTATCGCTGTCACTTTGTCACAAGCAAAAGCATTAAGAGATTGTTGTAGCAACCAATATTATAATAACTTAGATTAATATAGCGCATTTCATGAAACCCACAGACACTATACACAAGTAACATTACAGGGGGACAAGGGAAAAGAAAATAGTAGGCCAACACAAACACGGACTAAAAGGAATAAAACGTCCGTGCTAAATGGAAGGACGTAATTTAATGTCAGCTTCTGACGTGCAACCACATAACGCATTGTAAAGTTATTTAATGAATGAAATAGACATATTACATACCTGATGGCAAAATTCGGGGATTTACATCGTTTATTTCACTTTCTCTTTTAGCTTTTAGTACTTTGTTTAATTTCCTTCTTTTCTGTGATGGCCCTGCCCCAATATGAGCCATAACTACAGCAGATACCTTCTAAAGAAAATACAATTAGGCCTATATAAAGACATTTCCTGCTACCTTTTACCTGGCTCAGAAGGCTGGATACACTAACACAGGCTTTTCAGGTGTTATGATGAAATCTGTGACCCGTCAGAATGTGTTACTGTAGCGCCGTCTACCTGCAGCAAATCATTCTGTCACTTCGCAGAAAAAATCAAACCCGGGCAGATGCCTTATTGAAAACTATATAAAAATTGCGTCCTTTTCACTTTTAGTCTCGTTTGCTGTTACTGGTCATTGAAGACCATTGTTTGAAAAATGACAGCATCAGGAACAATAAAAGGTTACATAAAGTCACTTTAACCAAGTGTATATCTGCCAGACCTGTCTCATTGTCTGTCCCTCCTGATTTGGGTTTGTTTTGTATACCTCCCTTTGGACCCTGTGTGTACAGGTTGCTGCTCTCAGTGTGACAGAAAAACAGGATAAAAGTTCAGCTGCTGCCTCAGTCTGCTGTAGGTCAGGGGGGGGTGCTGTGTATTGTTTTAAAACCTATGTTTCCATACACTGATGCAAAGACTGTTTTCTGAATATCTTTTTGACTGCTGGACAGACCACAGGACACATATGAACACTATATACAGTATATTGTTTCAGCTGATTATATCAGCTGTTCTAAGACACAAAAGTGGACAACTTCACTATGCTAAAAGCTTTTCAGAAAGGTTGAATGTAATTGAAAACATTTCACTTGTGGAAAAGAACCTTTTGAATGTCTGTCATGTATGAGCCTTGTTAACCTGGATACATCTCTTTTTCATTCATTCAACTGTAATATTGTTCAATGAAAAATGTGAGGTTGCTTGTGCATTTAGTTCATGTGACACTGACCTTTTTCCTTCCATATCTATTTTTTGAACATGTCTTTCTGAACTATCTGAAATGTGTTACTTATGCAGAATATTATCAGGCACAATTGTTAGAAATGTGCAGTTTATGCAACTTACATGAATGCAGGTTTATTGTAAGTGTTGTCTACTGTTAAAATAGGACATTTTGATGCCCACATTTTAATCTCATTTACTGTACCTCAATCTGTTTTCACTTCTCTTCTTCCAGCTCTGCTGTTGGTCAGACATGAAGAGCAACAACAGCCTGAATCCTTTGTATTTTCAGTTCACTCTGTTTGCAGACTTTGGGCCCCTCATATATCTGTTCTTCAGTCTGTGTCTGTTACTCTACATGACTGTTGTCTCTGCTAACATTGTCATTATTCTGACAGTCTGTCTGGAGAAGTCTCTGCATCAGCCCATGTATATTTTTATCTGCTGTCTGTCTTTTAACTCTCTGTACGGCTCAGCCGGCTTCTTCCCCAGGTTTCTGACTGACATTCTGTCTGACACTCATTTGATCTCACGTCCATTATGTTTCATTCAGATGTATGTTATTTACACCTATGCATCATGTGAGGTGACTATTCTGAGCATCATGGCCTACGATAGATTTGTTGCTATTTGCCAGCCTTTACACTATCACAGTAAAATGACATTTAAGATGGTAACACATCTTGTGATTTTTGCCGTGCTCTACCCTGCATTTGCTATGGGTTTCATGTTGTATCTTACTGTTAGATTACCGTTGTGTGGCAATAAACTGAACAGGCTTTTCTGTTCCAACTGGCCTGTGGTTCAGCTCTCCTGTGTGGACACAACTCTGAACAACATAGCAGGTCAGTTTGTCACGATAACAACCGTCTTCATCCCCCTGTTCTTTGTCCTGTACACCTATCTACGTATTCTGATTGTTTGCAGGAGAAGCTCGTCTGAATTCAGAGGAAAGGCGTTACAGACCTGCCTGCCTCACATCATAACATTTATGACCTATTCTTTATCCATCTTCTGTGAGCTGTCATTGACTCGATTTGAGGCTGATAAAATGAATCCGATCATCACAGTTGTTTTATCTTTAGAGTATTTGATGATCCCCCCCATTAATAACCCTCTAGTTTACGGCCTGAGTCTGCCTCAAATCAAAATAGTTATTTTTAGATTTTTGAAGAAGGGTCCTGATGTGAAAGACTCAGCATAGCACAATCGACAATGATGAAGCTCTAAGTCACAACATATGCTTCTGAAAATGTTTAATGTATCTGTCCATCGATTTTGTTTGCTATAAAAAAAATTTAAGGGAATCAATGAAACTACAACATTGATATTAACATTGCACAAGTTGTATATGCATGGTTCAACTCACAGGTTAAATTATATGTTTGAAACTCACATTGTGTGTTTCTACAATGTCATTAGAATATTCTTTTGTCTATTTCTCACAAATAAATGTAAAAGCACATGTTATAAAATATACTATATGCTGCTTTTTCACGCAGATTTAACCGTCAATAAATATTGTGCCTTTGATATCATAACCTAGAATAGTGGTTCCCGATTTATTTTGCTTAAAGGACCCCTAAACTGACACAAATTGGGCCAAATACCCCCATTTGAAAAGATTTCGTTCCAGGGCCGCCCACCTGACAGGTTATTTCCTTTTGGATGTTTTATTATAGAAAGTATATGAAATCCATGCTCTAGATAGTCATACATTTGTTTTTGTGTTACTTATGGATGGAATTATACTGACAATAATGATTCTCCCTTTTGCTGGGGACCCCATGGAACCCCCACTTAGGGAAACACTGATATAGAACAAACTAGAATTGATAGGATTACAGGTGTGTTTGGTTGGAATTAGGTCTCAATATTTTAACATTGTATGTTACACTGTTTATTGTTTTAATATTAATTTGTGGTTTGTTGTAAATCATTTTCCATTTGTTATTATAATAACACAATATTATAATGACATAGGATATTGAATAAACAAGACAGTCTACAGCCACAAATTTGGAATCAGACTTGTGTCTATATAATTTATAAAATTATATAAAATTTGAGAAAATGAGACAAACTCAAGCAAAAAAATGTTATCTCAAAAGTCAAGGGAAAGTACAGAGCTGTGGATTGCTCTGGCTTAAATCAAGTTGCTACATCCACTAACTGAAGGTTGTGTCTGCCAACCCACAACCACAATCTTTCCCTAACCTTAACCAACATGCTTTTGTTGCATAAGCCTAGTCTCACATTGCTCAACATATCTCCAGCGCTGCGAAATAAGGTCTGGCTACACCACGGATACATTCTAGGATAGGAGAAAAAAAACACTCTGGGTTGTTTACATTTTTCTTTAAACCAATGACAATCATCTTGGGCGGCGCTAAGCTCTGGACGCAGCGACGGTGGCTCTGCTAAATAGTCTCGAGAAGGAACTTGTTTTAGTGTAACATTTGGATACCATAAAAGAAAAGGCCAAATACAATATTAATTGAAGTCAACTGTTGACACAGTACAGTTATGTGAGCTATTTAAATTACCTGATACATGGTTAAACCTCATTAGCTCTTACCAGTGTATCGTTGTGTGTATTTTGTTCAAAGCAATTCCCGCCAATCGGTACCATAACGTCCCAGTTAAATAGAAAATATCGTTTACATATTATTTTTAAATCTTAATCATTCCCTGAAATAACCAGGCAGGCCTGCCTTATTGCACCATCCAAATTTTCTTAAAAACCTGCCATTTTCAGCGTGTAGCTTGCTAGCTCGTTGTTGGTTTCCCGTTGCCACGGGACTTTCAGAACAGCAACTATTACGACCCCTCCCTTTCTGCCTGCTGTGGCTTCATTGGCCTCCTCCTGCAGGAGCTGGTAGTCTGGGAGGGTCAATCAGGTAATAGGCTGATATGCCAAAAATACCCGGATGTCGTATTGATTCATAGAAAATCTCCAGTATGCCTCGGACCAGTCCATCTCGCCTACTGTATCCCACAATGCAAAGCGAAGGAACAATCACAATAACCTTGGCTTGCTGTTGTGGCCAACAGCTGGAAACTTTTTACAATTTCTGTCAGCTATTTGATCACTAAATTCACTTCTGACACTTTTTTATATACAATGTATAGTGGCCTCCTCGAATTTGCCACCCTGTTTTTTATTTACATCATGCAAATCTGGTCTGAGTTCTCTGGTGTGCCCTCTAGTGGAATCCTTTAGTAACAAGTGTAGTACATGGGCAAGTATGTGAACAATTCCTTTCACGATGCAACATGTTGTCTACGTGACTGTGGGGTTAGAAAGCAAAAATATCTCGGGACCTGGGAACTCTGGGCTCGGGTATATCGATGCAACGCTCACACACACAAGTAGTCAGTGTGTGATACACCGTACCTCCCTTTAGACCCTGTGTGTACAGGTTGCTGCTCTCACTGTGTCAGCAAATCAGGATAAAAGTTCAGCTGCTGCCTCAGTCTGCTGTAGGTCAGGGGAGGGTGCTGTGTATTATTCTAACTCCTAAATTTACATACACTAATGCAAAGACTGTTTTGTGAATATTTTTATGACTGTTTTAACCAGACAGACAACAGGACTTATAGTCACACTATATAGCACTGTTTATTCTGTTGGCTGATATATTTAATGATTTTCTCAGCTATTATAGGTCACAAGTAAACAACTTCCATAAATTGTGAAAGCTTTTGAGACAGGTTTATTGCAATTGCAAAGTTTTCACTTCTGGAAAAAGACATTTGATTCTCTATCCTCTGTGAGCCTTGTTAACCTGGACACATCTCTTCTTTATTCAACTGACATTTTGTTCAATGACAAATGTTAAGTTGCTTGTTGATTGACACTGACCTTTTTCCACCTATGTCTATTTGTTGATGTCTTTTCAACTAAATGAAATGTGTTAGGTGTGCTGAATATTTTCAAGCAGAATTGTTAGAGATGTGCAGTTTATGCAACTTACATGCATGCAGGCTTATTGTATGTTTTGTGTCTTGCTAAACTGTTAAAATAGGACATTTTGCTGAGAACATTTTAATCTAATTTACGGTACATTGATCTGTTTAACCCTCCTTTCCCTTCACCACTCACTTATCTTCCTCCAGCTCTGCTGTTGGTCAGACATGAAGAGCAACAACAGCCTGAATCCTTTGTATTTTCAGTTCACTCTGTTTGTAGACTTTGGGCCCCTCAGATATCTGTTCTTCAGTCTGTGTCTGTTGCTCTACATGACTGTTGTCTCTGCTAACATGATCATTATTCTGACAGTCTAAAAACAACACAGACGGTGCATTCAATGAAACTGGTAAACTACAGCCTCGTGGTGCATTTGAAGTTACTGTAAATGTCCTTTTCCCATCTGGTGGTTGTTTTTGTCGTTCAACAGCAATTTACTAGTGAAATAAGTTATTGTTATACATTATTATTAAATCATTTAATTTTGACCATATAGTCTTAGCAATAAACAAGCCGTTCTTTATTGTCACCAACTGTTGTTTAGTACCCTTTTTTTTCTTTTCTTTTTTTACTTTCTTAAAAAGTATCTGTTCAGGCACCGTTAATTATATATGCGATTAATTTTGATTAATTAATCACAGAGTATATAATTAATTAGATTACATTTTTTAATCGATTGACAGCCCTAATATATATATATATATATATATATATATATATATATATATATATATATATATATATATATATATATAAAGTGAAATAAAAAGTGGTACAAGGATAGAAACAGAAGATAGAGGAAGTCATAATAATGGTCCATAATGTTTGGAAAAAAGAAATGTTTTGAGTTTTGATTTAAAAGTGGTGATAGAGCTGGCTTCTCTGACATATAACGGAAGGTTATTCCAGAGGTATGGTGCTCGATAAGAAAAGGCATGGTGGCCTGCCGATATCTTTTTGACCCTAGGAATTTCTAAAAGATTGGTACCCAGGGAGCGGTGTGGTCGTGCGGGGGTATAGGGTTTAATCAGTTTGGCTAGGTATAAGGGTGCAAGGCCTTTCAGCAATTTGTAGGTTAAAAGAACGATTTTAAAATCTGCTCTTGCCTGTATGGGTAGCCAGTGGAGTGAAGTTAAGATAGGAGTTATGTGGTCATATCTCCTGGTTCTTGTCAATACCCTGGCTGCTGCATTTTGGACGAGCTGCAGGCTTCTAAGTGAACATGCAGGGAGGCCGAAAACAGTGTATTGCAGTAGTCTAGCCTAGAAGACACAAAGGCATGAATCAGAGTTTCTGCATCATGCTTTGTTAGAATCGATCTAATCTTTGCAATATTGCTCAGATGGTAGAAAGCAGTTTTTGTAACATACTTAATGTGATCTCGGAAGTTTAGCTGAGAGTTGAAAAAAAAAACCAAGGTTTTTAACAGTTTTGCTCTCAGTGATGTCGCAACCATCTATGCGTACTATAAGTTCTTTTGAGTTCTTGCACTTGGAAGGCCTTACTACCAGGAGCTCTGAGGGCCAATTTGGGGACATTTTTGAATCATTTAACATCCCATAATTGTCTCCATCTGTTGATAGCCCGACTGAAGTTTACTCGCGTTGCCGCCCGTTGTCGTTCACTTTCCCATCACTTTTTTAGGCAGCCACGCCAATGCAAGAGACTGGCACCTTCAAGTGGACCTGGGAAGGCAGCTCAATTTCCCAAATCATATCACGGCGACTTCAATCCGCCCAGACGTGGTGATAACATTGGAGTTGACCAGGCAGGTGGTCATATTGGAGCTTACTGTCCCCTGGGAAGACAGATTGGAGGAGGTAAATGAGCGCAAGAGAGCCAAGTTTGCAGAGCTGGTGGAGGAGTGCAGGAACAGCGGCTTGAAAGCACGCAGTGAGCCAGTGGAGGTCGGTTGCCGGGGCTTTGCTGGACAGTCGTTGCTCCGAACACTTAAACTCCTTGGAGTTAAAGAATAATTGCGCACACGAGCCAGAAAGAACATCTCTGAGGCTGCCAAAAAAGCCTCATAATGGCTGTGGATCCAGAGTGGGGATCCATGGAGTAGCACGCCACTCGGACACAGACCGGGGACTGATCATCCCCGGCAGGGTCACTCGAGCGAGGGTGTCTGTTGATTAAAGACCCGAAACACCCGTTGACCTCGGGTTCATAACTGATGTGACGTGTCCAAGTAGCACCAGACGGTGTATGTTAGAACTTTCACTTCTGGCTCAGCCAGTGACTTATGGGAAAGACCGGATGATGCCCATGAATAGTATGGCAATGGCTGGAGTGACAGCTGACAGCGCGTAAAGATGGCACCTGGGGCAGTAAGGGTTAGCAGCCTGAACTGCAGCTCCTGTGAAGGAGCACCCAAGCAAGCTACAAAAAACCCTTCTGAAAAATACCCCCAGGGATTCCCGAGAGTGGGGGAGAATGAGAATCCCAATCGGACAGACTTTCAGGCTATGACCCAAGCAAATGGACACCCGACAACGAGCACAGTATATATCTGCGGCAAGGTTTGCAAAAGCCCGACATGTCTGAAGATCCATCAGACAAAGATGGCCTGCCTTAAGGGTGGGCGCATGCAGCAACGCACAGGGGTAGTAGCCAGTACCTCAGTATCTGGAGTGCCAGTTGCAGAACCTGGTCAGACAGAGGAGGAGCCAGGCCCGGAGCCACATCACAGTGCTGGGAACCTCCAAGCAGCACCAGCCTCTTCTCAAAGCAGAAAGCCAGAACAGCGTCTGGTGAAGTGGCCTGCCACTAACAAGAAGGATTGGCACCAGTTCGATGAGGACCTCGATAAGATCCTGGAGTGAACTTGCAAGGGGAATGTGGAACAGAAACTCCATACCATGTGTACCCTCACAATGGGCATAGGCGCAGAGCAGTTTGGTGTCAAAGCGTGGCAAAACTATTCCATCATGACCAAACTGGCGAGAGGTCAAGATCTGCCAGCTGAGACAAGACCTACGATCCCTGAAACGTCAGTACAAGGCAGGAAAGGAGAAAACTGCCCTGGCAGAACTCGTAGTTTCGTAAGGAGGAGGCTCACCACACTCAGGCCGGCCGAGTGGCACCGAAAGAAGGGGAAGGAGAGAGCCCGCAAGCGTAGGGCATTCATCTCCAACCCCTTCAGCTTCACTAAGAGACTCCTGGGGAAGACGAAAAGTGGCAACCTCATGTGCTCTGTGGAGGAGATGAACCACCTCTGCATCACTTTCAGTGACTCTGAAAGGTAGCAAGACCTCGGCCCCTGTGAGAAGCTCATCGAACCTCCAGAACCAGCGGCTCAGTTCAACATCTCTGGCCCCAACTTGAAAGAGGTGAAGGATGCAGTAATGGCAGCATCAAGTTCCGCTCCTGGTCCTAGCGGAGTACCTTCTAGGGTCTACAAACAGTGCCCAAAGCTACTTGTTTGAATCTGGAAAATCCTGAAGGTGTTTTGGCAGATAGAGAATGCAGCTTCCCAATGGAGATCAGCAGAGGGGATCTGGATACCCAAAAAAGAGAATGCAAGCACCATCGAGCAGTTTCGTATAATCTTGCTGCTCTGCGTCAAAGGGAAAATCTTCAAGATTGTGTCCCAACAGCTAATGGAGTGCCTCTTGAAGAATGGGTACATAGACACCTCAGTGCAGAAGGGGGAGTCCCAGGAGTACCTGGATTCTTAGAACACACAGGAGTGGTGAGCCAGTTCATCCGGAAGGCAAAGGAGACCAAAGGAGACCTTCCCGTACTCTGGCTCGATCTTACCAACGCCTACTTTGGACCATTCCCCACAAGCTGGTCAAAGAAACACTGACAAGACATCATGTGCTAGAGTCGATCTGCAACCTCATTCTGGACTACTACAACAGTTTCAGATTGACAGTTTTATCAGGAACGGTAACATCTGCCTGGTACTCAGCAGCCACCCATAAGAGCATTTATGGATGACCTAACCGTGACAGCAACTTCAGTTCTGGGGTGCAGGGGGCTCCAACGTCTCATCCTATTGGCTAGGATGAGTTTTAAGCCAACCAAATCCAGGTCCCTGGTCTTAAAGAAAGGCAAAGTGGCCGACCAGTTCTGCTTTACCTTGGAGGGGTCACAAATTCCATCAGTAACAGAAAAAACAGTCAAGACCTTGGGGAAGATCTTTGACAGCTCCCTGAAGGACACGACCGCTCTCCAACAAACCAGGAGTGATGTGACGAAATGGCTCACTGCAGTCGACAAGTCGGGGGGAATCTGTGGAGTAGCACACCGCTTGGACACAGGCCAGGGACTGATCATCCCCGGCAGGGTCGCCCCAACCGAGGGTGTCTATTGATTCTGGACTTCCAGGCTGGATACAATATGATCAATAATAGAGGTGCAACGATGAATCGATTAGTTGTCAACTATTAAATTAATGGCCAACTATTTTGACAATCGATTAATCGTTTGAGTAATTTTTTTATTAAAAAAAATAAGATTTCTCTGATTCCAGCTTGTTAAATGTGAATATCTTCTAGTTTCCTCTCTCCTTTGTGACAGTAAACTGAATTTCTTTGAGTTTTGGACAAAACAAGACATTTGAGGATGTCATCTTAGGCTTTGGGAAACACTGATCCACATTTTTCACCATGTTTGGACATTTTTATAGATCAAACAACTAATCGATTAATCGAGAAAATAATCGACAGATTAATCGACTATGAAAATAATCGTTAGTTGCAGCCCTAATCAATAAGATGCCGTTTTTTGTCGTATACGAGAACTTGGGCGCAGACGGTTAACATTGCATATACATCGTTCAACTAACAGGTTAAATTATGTTTGAAACTCACATTGTGGGATTCTGCAATGTTAATAGAATATTCTTTTGTATTTCTCAAAAATAAATGTTAAAGCACATGTTAGAAAATAAACTATGTGCTGCTTTTTCACGCAGATTGAAGGTCAATAAATATTGTGCCTTTTATATCATAACCTAGAAAAGTGGTTCCCAAATCTAGTCTGTTCTCTGGTGAGCCCTCTAGTGGAATCATCCATTAACAAGCGTAGTATGTGGGCAATTTCATTCACGATGCAGCAGGTTGTCTATGCAAGTAGAAAAGCAGTTATATCTACAGCCTGGAAGACTGGATTCCGGGTATACCAATGAAACACAACACACAAACACGTAGTCATGCTTTGGGACGGTTTGTGACAGTCCCGGACGAGCCCCCACTTGTCACAAATATATATATATATATATATATATATATATATATATATATATATATATATATATATATATATATATATATATTATTTAGGGCTGTCAAATGATTACATTTTTTAATCGCGATTAATCATTGAATTTCTATAGTTAATCGCGATTAATCGCATGTTTTATCACATGATTAAAATTCTATTATTTTGCATTTTAGAACTGGTTTTAAGTACATATTAACAATGGAAAGCAATTCGTACCAGTGTATCTCAATTGGGAATCAAATGAATGCAAATAAAGTTACTTTATGAACTTGATTTTAAGATTTGTATTTGTTTATTATATATTTAATCTAGTCACACGTTTGAATCTAGAGTCAATATTAGGGTTGGGTATTGTTTGGTTTGGATACCGGTTCTAAAGCGGTACTTTTAAAACGAAAAAAAGAAGGGTACTAAACAGTTGGCGACATTTAAATGTTAATATAATAATAATAATGTAATCACTATAACAATAACTTATTTCACTAGTAAATAGTGACAAAAATGACAAAAACAACCACCAGATGGGAAAAGGGCATTTAACAACAACTTTGAATGCACCACGAGGCTGTAAATTACCAGTTTCATTGAATGCACTGTCTGTGTTTTTCCGACAACAGCAGCTGCAGATTGTTACATCCCGGTGTCGGAATCCTCTACAGTGAAATACAGACAAACTTTACACCGTTTAGCGTTAGCTGTCAGCATTTTAAACATGTTTAACCCAGCTACTAGCTAGTGGTAGGCAACTGTTAGCTGCTGTCGAGTATAGTGTTAACTAGCGTCACGTGTAGCAATGTTTGTGTTTCCTGTAACGTCTGTTTCAGAGCATCAGAGAGAAGTGCAGACATATCAGTGGCACCAGAATGAGGCACTGAAATCCGCGTTGCTATTCCTGCAGCAGCAGGATGTGTTACGAGGAAGTACGGAAAAATAGTAGCCTGTTAGGCACGACGCAAAGCCGAGTGAAGTGAAAATAAATTAATAAATGGTGGAATGCGATTAATACAATTTAAAAAAATGTAACGTGTTATGCTTGGCCCTTAATCGCATCGCGATTAACGCGTTAATGCTGCAGCCCTAATATTAGTATATTATATTAATATAATAAGCTTAGTACATGGGCAAGTATGTGAACAAATTCATTCACGATGCAGAAGGTTGTCTATGCGAATGTGTGGTGAAAAAGCAAATATCTCCTCTGCCTTGGCAGTCTGGGTTCAGATATAACAATGCAACACACACACGCAGTCAGTGTTTGACACAGCGCCTTTGGACCCTGTGTGTAGAAACTGTTTTGTCATGTATAGTTATTTAGTGCACTTACATACATACAGTGTGAAAACAAAACTCACTGGATCAAATGTGTCAATGTAACATAAACGTGAACCTTGGTCTGGACTTTTAGCTGTAAAAGCCCACTAAAACTGAGAGGATGTCAAGAGAGCTTGGTTGGAATTTGGTCTCACAATAATTTTAGCTTTGTATGTTACACTGTGTTTATTCTGTTTGATTATTAGTTTGTTAAGCTGTTGTGAACCAATTTTCCTTTGTAATTTTAATAACACAAGATTATAATGATATAGGAATAAACAAGACAGTCTACAGCCATAAGTATGGAATCACATTTGTGTCAGTATAATCCAACCAAACATCTTAAGCATCATAAAAACTCTGGCAAAAGAAATGTCATCTCAAAAGTGAAGTGAAAATGTCCTGGGGTTTGCTCTAGCTCAGGAGTGCCCAACCAGTCGTTCCGCAGACTGATCCCAAGCTGACCGCACACCGGGTGACCGGGTGTGTGTGTGTTATATTTTGTATTATATGTACACTACAGCCTATCATGAGTCCTTGCCTGCGCACCCTATCAGTCTCTTAAACATGTCCACAAAAAAGTATTAAAAAAAAAGAGAAAAAGAAAACAGTAGGTCACGTTTAACCTACGGTTGCACGTGACATGCATGACAGGAAGTTGACAGCTGTCAACAGTAGCTAGAAGCTAGTGAACAGAGCGGTTACACGCTCCTAAACGTTAACATGGCTGAGGGGAAATGAGCCAAGACCTACCATTTTCACCCTGAATGGGAGGAAGATTATTTTTTCCTAGGGATTTCCCTACAAAAACGCCTTTACGCGCCACAAAAGTGCGGGATTTGAAAGCACAGCTTGCAGCACGGCAGTCAATCTTCACCAAACCGAAGACCCAGGGTAAGGCTGCAACTATTGCTTCCTATCGCGTCAGTCACGTCCTTGCTAAACACAAGAAGAACATTCAATGACGGCGATATGGTGAAGGACGCACGTGGCAGCACAGTGGCTCAGTGGTTAGCACTTCTGCCTCACAGCAAGAAGGTTCTGGGTTCGAATCCAAGTCGTTCTGGGCCTTTCTGTGTGGAGTTTGCACGTTCTCCCCATGTTTGCGTGGGTTTCCTCCAGGTGTTCCGGTTTCTTCCCACCACAACATGCATGCTAGGTAATTAGGACTACAGTTGAAAATTAGCCGACACTGGTGCATTTACAGAAATGTTGATTAATGTGCATTGTCTTAAAATTAAAGAAGTGCAATACTACTACAAGGCGATGTGAGAGAGTGGCTGTGGATGTGGAGGAAGTGAGTGAGGAAGGATATTGACTCGTGTGAGTGCTTTTCCCTCCAATTTGACGAGTCGACTGATATGGTGGATGTGGCACAAATGTGTGTTTTCATCAGGATGGTTTTTAAAGACATGAGGACCAAGGAAGAGTTACTCATAATTTTGCCATTAAAAGGACACACCAGAGGTGAGGATATTTTTAATGCTTTCATGGGATTTGTTAGCGAGACAAAACTGTTGCTCTTCAAGCTGATCTCCATCACAACTGATGGGGCGCCTGCTATGATGGGCCGCACCAGTGGGTTCATTGCACTGTGCAAAGAAAGTGAATCTTTCCCAGATATCCTGAATTATCATTGTATAATTCACCAGCAAGCGTTGTGTGGAAAGATTTTAAATATGAAAGAAGTGATGGATATTGCGATGAAGATTGTGTGTTCAGTTCGGGCAAGGAGTCTGCAGAGAAGGCTTTTCCGTGCTCACTTGGAGGAGAATGATGCTGAGCACACAGACCTGCTGCTTCACATGGATGTTAGGTGGTTAAGCAGAGGTACATTTTTGGCCAGATTCACGGAGCTATTGCCTGAAATCAAGGACTTCCTGAAGCTTTCAAAACATATGGATTACCATACAAAGCTAGAGGACCACCAGTAGCTTTTAGATTTATCTTTCCTCACTGATCTCACTGGCGAGCTCAATGAATTGAATTTAAAGCTGCAGGGTAAGGGTAAAGATGTAGTCAACATGATGAGTTCAGTGAACATGTTTAAAAGCAAGCTACAGCTGATGTCAAGCAGGCTGCAGAGTGGTAACCTGCGCAACTTCCCTCACATCCATGCAGAACTACAACGTCAAGGAAAAGGTGTGACACAGCGTGATAGTGCACGTTATGAGGAGCACGTTCAGAGCATCTCGTCAGAGTTTGAGAGGCGTTTTACTGACTTTGCATCCATCGAGCCTGTAGCCAGCTATATGTGTTATCCATTTGGTGCAAGTATTGATGTTGGTGACATTGCCGCCAAAGTCAAATCACTTTTCGACTTGGAAAGCTCCGCTCTTGAGGATGAGATTCTGACATTGCAAAATGACATTGAGATCAAAGCCAGATCAACATCTGCTCAACCTGGAGAGCATGTAGTGTTCTGGAAACTACTGGTGGAGGAGAAGTATCCCAATCTCAGAAGATGTGCCTTGAACCTGACAGCTCTTTTAGGATCAACTTATTTGTGCGAGTCTGCTTTCTCGCACATGAAAACCATCAAGTCCAAATTATTAAGGTCAGTTATGACTATTACTCATCATGCAGATTTGCGTGTGTGTGTGTGTGTGTGTGTGTGTGTGTGTGTGGAGCAGAGAGAGCGGGTTTGTACGGAGCAGAGAGAGCGGGTTTGTGCTACAGCGCACTATGCAAACTGGCAACTGTGTGAGAGGAATTTGTCTGTGTGTGTGTGTGTGTGTGTTTGAGAGAGGGAGGGCTTGTGTTGTGATGTCTAGTAGTTGTGTGACAACAAGAAAAAGTGTTGTGAGGTTAGTTACGGCAGGCTGGAAACGATGTGTGTGGGTTTGTGATGTTGACACTGGACTGGTAGATCTCGGGAGGTTGGCTACTTGAAAAGTAGATCTTGGGTCAAAAAAGGTTGGGCACCCCTGCTTTAGCTAAATATAATTTGCATCAGGTGCTTACTGAAGGTCCGTCTGCCAACCCACAACCAGAATATTTACCTAACATTAACCAACATGCTTTTGTTGCATAAGCCTAGTCTAACATTGCCAGACATATTTCCACTTTTTCCACAGTGCTGCGGAGGAAGGTCTGGCTACACCACAGATACATTCTTGGATAGGAGAAAAAAACACTCTGGGTTATTACATTTTTTAAACCAATCAAATCATCATGGGCAGCGCAAAAGTCCGGACACAACAACGGTGTCTGCAAATAGTCTTGTGAAGGAACTTGTTTTGGTGGAACATTTGAACCACGCAAAAGAAAACACCACAATACAGTAACGTGAGCTATTTAAATTAGCTGATACATTGTGAAACCGCATTGGCTCTTATCAGTTTATCTCCGTGTGCACTTCGTCCACAGCAATCCCACCAATCAGTCCCAAAACCTCCCAGTTAGAGAGGAAATGCCCTAAACATGTTCTTTGTAAATCTTTACAATCATTCACCAAAAGAACCAAGCAGGTCTGCTTTATGGCACAATCCAAATTTTCTTCAAAACCTGCCATTTTCAGCATGTGGCTTGCTAGCTTGAAGGTTGTGTGTTTCCCGTAACGATGGGATTTTGAGAACAGCAACTATTACGACCCCTCCCTTTCTGCCTGCTGTGGCTTCATTGGCCTCCTCCTGCAGGAGCTGGCAGTCTGGGAGGGTCAATCAGGTAATAGGCTGACACCTGTGTAGGCCTCAACCTAACCCTCAACCTAGGCCTTTACCTAGGCCGTTTTCTAAAACGCATACTATACTAGCAGTGAGTACTGATTTGGCATATAGTATGCAGTATGCAAACAAAGCCAAAATCTGCAGTATGCCAAAACTACCTGGTTCATAGAAAATCTCCAGTATGCCTCGGACCTGTCCATTTTGCCTACTGTATCCCACAATGCAAAGCACCGGAACAATCATAATAACCCTGGCTTGCTGTTGTGGCCAACAGCTGGAAACTTTTTACAATTTACACATTACATTACAATTACATAGTGGCCTCCTTGAATTTGCCACCCTGTTTTTTATTTACATCATGCATATCTGGTCTGAGTTCTCTGGTAGAATCCTTTAGTAACAAGAATAGTACATTGGCAAGTATGTTAATAATTCCTTTCACGATGCAGCATGTTGTCTATGCGATTGTGGGGTTAAAAAGCAACAATATGTCGGGCCTGGGAATTCTGGGCTCGGGGATATCGATGCATCGCACACACACACACAGTCAGTGTGTGACACAGCGTAGCTCCCTTTGGACCCTGTGTTTACAGGTTGCTGAACTCAGTGTGACAGCAAAACAGGATAAAAGTTCAGCTGCTGCCTCAGTCTGCTGTAGGTCAGGGGGGGGGGTGCTGTGTATTATTCTAACTCCTAAATTTACATACACTGATGCATTTTCTGAATATTTGTATGACTTGTATTAACTAGACAGACAACAGGACTTACAGTCACCCTATATAGCACGGTTTATTCTGTTAGCTGATATATGTACTGATTTTCTCAGCTATTATAGGTCACAAATAAACAACTTCCATAAATTGGGAAAGCTTTTGAGACAGGTTTATTGCAAGTGTAAAGTTTTCACTTGTGGAAAAGGACGTTTGATTCTCTATCCTCTGTGAGCCTTGTTAACCTGGACACATCTCTTTTTTTTCTCTTCATCTATTTGTTGGACATGTCTTTTTAACTAAATGAAATGTGTTAGGTGTGCTGAATATTTTCAAGCAGAATTGTTAGAGATGTGCAGTTTATGCAACTTACATGCATGCGGCTTTATTGTATGTTTTGTGTCTTGCTAATCTGTTAAAATAGGACATTTTGCTGAGAACATTTTAATCTAATTTACTGTACATTGATCTGTTTAACCCTCCTTTCCCTCCATCATTCACTTCTCTTCTTCCAGCTCTGCTGTTGGTCAGACATGAAGAGCAACAACAGCCTGAATCCTTTGTATTTTCAGTTCACTCTGTTTGTAGACTTTGGGCCCCTCAGATATCTGTTCTTCAGTCTGTGTCTGTTACTCTACATGACTATTGTCTCTGCTAACATTGTCATTATTCTGACAGTCTGTCTGGAGAAGTCTCTGCATCAGCCCATGTATATTTTTATCTGCTGTCTGTCTTTTAACTCTCTGTACGGCTCAGCCGGCTTCTTCCCCAGGTTTCTGACTGACATTCTGTCTGACACTCATTTAATCTCACGTCCATTATGTTTCATTCAGATGTATGTTATTTACACCTATGCATCATGTGAGCTGTCTCTCCTCGGCATCATGGCCTACGATAGGTTTGTTGCTATTTGCCAGCCTTTACACTATCACAGTAAAATGACATTTAAGATGGTAACACATCTTGTGATTTTTGCCGTGCTCTACCCTGCATTTGCTATGGGTTTCATGCTGTATCTTACTGTCCGATTAACATTGTGTGGAAATAAACTGCACAGGCTTTTCTGTTCCAACTGGCCTGTGGTTCAGCTCTCCTGTGTGGACACAACTCTGAACATCATAGTAGGTCAGTTTCTCACGATGACAACCATCTTCACCCCCCTGTTCTTTGTCCTGTACACCTATCTACGTATTCTGATTGTTTGCAGGAGAAGCTCGTCTGAATTCAGAGGAAAGGCGTTACAGACCTGCCTGCCTCACATCGTCACATTCATGACCTATTCTTTCTCTCTCTTCTGTGAGCTGTCATTGACTCGATTTGAAACTGATAAAATTAATCCAATCATCCCAGTTGTTTTATCTTTAGAGTATTTGATGATCCCCCCCATTAATAACCCTCTAGTTTACGGCCTGAGTCTGCCTCAAATCAAAGGAGTGATATTTATATTTTTGAAGAAGATTCTTACTGCGAAAATGTAAAACTTAACATGCACAATTAGCAAACCATATATCTCTAAGCCACAAAATATGCTTCTAGAATATGTTAAATGTATTTGTCCATAGATCTTGTTTATTACATTCATTTTAAGGTGGTCTATGAAAAGAAAGATGTGTTCAACCTGAACCAAAAGAATGATATTAACGTTGCAGATTCATGGTTCAACTAACAGCTCCACAGGCTAAAATACATCTTTTAAACTCACATTGTGGGTTTGAATTAGTCTCAAATGTTAATAGATTTTTCTTCGTCCATTTCTCACATAAAAAATGTAAAATTACATGTTAGAAATATATATCATGTGCTCCTTTTCCAGGCAGATTGAGGCCTTTGATATCATGTCCCCAAATGTTTCACATCAAGGACACCTAAACTGACACAAATTAGGCCGGGACCCCCAGTTGACTGATTTGTCCCAGGGCCACCCACCTGACAGGATGTTTCCTTTTGGATGTTTTACTGCAGAAAGTGTATAAAACCCATTATTAAAAATAGTCATACATTCTGTTATTGTGTTACTTATGGATGGAACTATAGTGGAAATAATTACTACTGATACTACTACTACTGAACGTTTTCACATACAGTAAAAGACACCTAAACTGGCACAAATTAGGCCAGGGGACCCCATTTGATAAGATTCCTTTATGATATTTTATTAAAATGAGTCTATGAAATCCATGATTAAAATAGCCATACATTATGTCATGGTGTAACTAATGGATAGAATTATAGTGAAAATAATCATTCTCCCTTTTGCTGGGGACCCAATAGAACCCCCTCAGGGACCCCTTTGGATCCCCAGACCCCACTTTGGGAACCACTGACCTAGATCAAACTAGAATTGATAGGATTTTAGGTGTATTTGATGGGAATTTGGTCTCACAGTATTTTACCTTTTGTTGGGAATTCGTAGGGTACATATTCAGTCATTGGCAAATTGTCAAAGATGTTTTATCAATATTAATAAAGTTATGAATATGGTTATTAATAACTCCACCAAAATGACAAAACAATCAAAACGGGGCACCACCCTGCAATCAGGGACCAATAATCAAACTGTGAAACCAGTCTCATTTAGATGGTTTTCCCCCTAAAATACAGATCTTAACTTGGTTAATCTATCTGGTATTCTTTAAAGGAACAAAAGGAATCATGAATTTGAGCACTACCTGTGTTCAACCAGCAATTATTACAGCAAAAGACACAAAACAATCACAGACAACTGCTATTTAAAATATAGTAGAATTTATTAACTTCAAAATTATCAATGGCCAATCAATAATTCTTCGATCAATTAAAACCAATATACCTTTATTTAAATTACAACAAAAGCAAAACAGCAAGCATGTGGTGAGCATGCTCTGTGTCTGGGTGTGTGTGTGAGAGTGCGTGAAAGAGTGCGAGGAGGGGGGGGATGTGACGAAACCCAGGGTTGCTAGGCTACGCCCCAGATTAGCCGTTACCTCGTTTGAGCTGGGCTATATGTTAGCTGCCAAAGAGGGACACACTAGCTACTTCGCTATAGGCCAGCTGTTTAGCTATTCATGCACGTGCATGCGTGTGTGTGTGTTTGTGTGTGTGTGTTTGTGTGTGTGTGTGTGTGTGTGTGTGTGCGCCGTAGTTGACTGACGGAAGGCAGGATTATGGCTCCACTTGTCCAGTAATTAAACTTCTCCACGGCAGGAAGTAAAAGCTACAGTTCAACACAGTTTCAACTCAACATCAACAATATCTGGATCAGAGATACATTCACAGCCAAAACGATTAATAATCAAAGTGTGCAGAAATAGCACTGTATTAATCAGATCACATTAATGGTAACACAAATAGCAACAATAGCAAATTGCTCATTAATAAAACACACCCTGTTCTAATCTGCCCAGAACACTATGAAGCTTCTTACTTTTGGATGTGTAGTTCGCTTAGTTTGTTCGGCGGATTCTTCGTGATGAACAGAAAGCGAGTTAAAACACGGGCCCGTGATTTAACGAACAGAAAAGTTCCTCCCGGCAGATGGGGAGCTTTTACAGAGTCAGAAGAGGCATCCTCCTTTCCTTGGAAAACAGGGCAAGTTACCCTCTGCAGATTCGGTGAGAGACAGAAAATCTTCTTCACCAGGACCCCCTTTTGTAGTATCATGAAGATACCCACTCCACTCAGCTCAACTCGACCAGCAAGGTGAGGCTGTGGATTTCTCGGCAGCGCTGCAGTGTCATCCTTTCAGTAACGAATCACTAGTGGAAAAGACTCAGGTTTGTGTGTGTCAGAAAATTTTATAGTCTCAGGCCCCATGCTGTGTTTGGAGTCCACTGGTCCAATGGGAATCCAGGACCTCCTGGCGTTTCGGCCATTTTGCGACTTGCAGTCTCCTGCTGTAAAATGACTTCACCCTCTTGACTGAGGAGACATGTGCTTTCTTTTGTCTCAGAGGTAGATCAGGATTGGAATTTTCCATGTAGGCCCAGATCTTTTTGTCTCTCAGAGGTTGATTTAATCTAGGGCCTTATTGTTTAATATCCAGTTTAATTCTTCCTTACTTATTTTGTGGCTTGTTGTGAATGAGTTGCCCTTTTTTAATCATAACATTATAATGATGTAGGATTTTGAATAAACAACACGGCCTATGAGTATGGAATCAGATTTGTGTCAAAATCAAACAAAATGTAGTAAATATCAAACAAAAATAATAACTGAGACCTAAAGTATGTTTGACAACCTCTGGTCTGTCTGGTTTTAATTTCTAAAAAAGCTTGTAAAACATCAACCCTGTTGTGCACATTCAATCAGGACAAACTGGGCTATTAGAATATGTGTGCTGCAGTTATGTCACTTGAATGTAAAAAAAGGTTGTGGGACCATAAAGACAAATAAAAAAATAAAACGGAAATGGAATCTCACAGATGTGTTGATATCGTACACACAGCAATAAAAGCTAAGCCAATCTCCTGTCTAAAACAGTTCTCATATGCATCAGGAGTCAAAACAGTGAGGAAATAAACATAACTTATACAGTGGACAAAATATCTACATTTCTTAAAAAAAAAAAGTCCAGACGCTTTGCCAATCCTCAAAATAATAATGTCATCTTTATTGATATCACACACACAGCAACTCTACACAAGCATATGTGTTGTCTAAAACAGATCTTTGGAGACAAAAATAAACATAATGAACATTATAACTCATAAAAGGACAAACTATTTACATTTTTTCAAAAAAGGCCCAAACTTATGCCAAAACTCCAAACAGTAATGCTATTCTTCTCTGTAGAACGGTTTAGAAAGGTTATAGACGATCTTTGGTCACATCTAACTATTCTGTTCTATTTCCTCAGGTGATCTCTCGTCATAAAAAACAATCTTTGCTTGGTCTCTCGGATGACGTATTGCTGGCCTTATATGCGCCTAATGTGTTGATGGACCAGCCTTCCATTGGTTGACAAGACATAAACAAGTGTCTCCCAGAGCATCATGGGAAACAAAATGGACGGTTAGCATCAGAGATTACGGCGATCGGCGGTGATTAACGAGCAAAAATCATAAATTTTGGACATATGTATCAATCTTGGATGTAACAGTTTGGATTTATTGTTCAAAGACCCCGAAAAACTCTGGACTTCCAGGCTGGATACAATATGATCAATAAGATGCTGGTTTTTATCGTATGCGACAACTCGGGCGCAGTTGGTTCAATAGGGCAAAACAGCCCAGGGAGGGCGGAGGGGGTCCGGAGGAGGGACAAACAAAAGTCAACCCTGGAGAGAACAAGAGACCATGGGGCTTGGGAACTGAGGACAGTGGGGCTCGGGGACAGAGGCTGCAGGCAGCGGCGAAGACGGAACCCCTCTGGCGGCCGAGCAGGACAGCCAAGACTCTCTGGAGACCGGCGGCAAAGGCGAAATCCCTCTGGAGACCAGTGGCGCAGGCAAAAACCCTCTGGAGGCCAAACAGGCGGGCGAAGACTCTCTGGAGGCCGAGCAGTACGTCAAAGACTCTCTGGAGACCAGTGGCGAAGGCGAAACTCCTCAGGCGGCCAGCGGCAAAAGCGAAACCCCTCTGGTGGGTGGGCAGGCTGGGCAGGTGAAGGCAGCTGGGCTTGAGCCAGGCGACAGGTCAGCTGGACTGAAGACAGGCGACGAGGCAGCTGGGCTGAAAACAGGCGACGAGTCAAATGGACTGAAGACTGGTGACGGATCTGAGTGGCTGGAGCCAGGCGAAGGGACAGCTGTGCCAGAGTCCTGTGACAAGGCAACAGGAACATGAGTCGGCCGTGCCACCGACAGAACATGGGGAGCAGGAGTCTCTTGATCACCGGATAACGGCAAAGTTTCTGAGGAAACGTGCACCGGCAAAGTCTACGAGGCGCCTGGCACAGGCACAGTCTCTGAGGCGCCGGGAATCGGCATAATCTGTGAGGCACCGGGCAAAGAAGGCTCTGGGAGATGGATCTGCTGAGACTTTGGAGGACTGGTTCGCTGAGGCTCTGGGAGGACAGACCTGCTCCGTAGCCTGTCAGCGCACCTCCATAAGGTGCCTAGCAAGGGTGGGTCCTCCTCATACAGACAGTAAAAAAATGTTATGAGTTTTCCATCAGAGTCCAATTGTGAAGGTGAGGCTCAAAAACTGCTGGGTCCATTTGAGGTCGGATCATTCTGTCACGGGGGGGGGGGGGGCAAATGCAGTTAATACAGAGCTGAGTTGCATTCAGAAGATTTAATAATAGAAAGAGTCCTCGAAAAACAGGCAAGATATCCCAAAAATACAGATGATACAAAAAAACAGGAACATGGAACAAGATGGAACACTGAGTACATACCAAACCAGGTAAGAATAGCATGGCACAACAAAAGCAGAAATCCAGGACAGACCAGAGACAGACCAGAGACAGACCAGAGACAGACCAGAGACAGCAGCAAACAGCACGCAATAATCCGACAAGACAGAAAGGAAACACAGAGACTAAATACACAGGGTAACGAGGTTAAACAAGGAACAGGTGACACAAGGGAAAGGAACAGGTGAAACACATTAGGGCTGGGCAGAACAATCAAAAAAGGTGGGAAAACACAAGGCAGTAGTAAAACAAAACATGACCAGGGAGAAAAGACAGACTTCAAAATAAAACAGGAAAAATAACATACACAACCATGACACCATCTCCTCCTCATGCACTCTGTAGCGGACAATGTGACAGTGAGACAAAGCCGATTAAATGGTAAGATCAATACTTGAAAATATTACGAGTAATCGTTATTCCCACATATACTTTCTGCAGTCTGACTTCAGTTCACCACCGCACCATCTGCGTCACCAATTCCCATCATCTCCAAAATGTGCGTACGCATGGGTCAGAGTTTGCGTGGAGGACCGCACATTCTCCCGTCAAGTTTGTTTTTTATAAATCACAACCTTTGCGTGGGAAGTGGCGTACGCACATTTTCAGCCCTATTTTGTGCGTACGCCACGCTTACAAATGAGACCCCTGGTCTGAGTTCTCTGGTGAGCCCTCAAGTGGAATCCTCCAGTAACAAGCGTAGTATATGGGCAGTTTCATTCACGATGCAGCAGGTTGTCTACGCAAGTAGAAAAGCAAGTATATCTCCAGCCTGGAAGACTGGATTTCAGGTATACCAATGAAACACAACACATAAACACGTAGTCAGTGTGTGACACAGCGTAGCTCCCTTTGGACCCTGTGTGTACAGGTTGCTGCTCTCAGTGTGACAGCAAAACAGGATAAAAGTTCAGCTGCTGCCTCAGTCTGCTGTGGGTTAGGGGAGGGTGCTGTGTATTATTCTAAAAGTTTACATACACTGATGCAAAGACTGTTTTCTGAATATCTTTTTGACTACTGACACAAGACACATATGAACACTATATACAGTACATTGTTTCAGCTGATTTTGTCAGCTGTTCTAAGACACAAAGGTGGACAACTACGCTAAAAGCTTTTCAGAGAGGTTGAATGTAATTGCAAAGATTTCACTTGTGGAAAATAACTTTTTGAATGTCTGTCATGTATGACCCTTGTTAACCTGGATACTTCTCTTTTTCATTCATTCAAATGTAATATTGTTCAATGAGAAATGTGAGGTTTCTTGTGCATTTAGTTCATGTGACACTGACCTTTTTCCTTCCATATCTATTTTTTGACCATGTCTTTCTGAACTATCTGAAATGTGTTACTTATGCAGAATATTATCAGGCACAATTGTTAGAAATGTGCAGTTTATGCAACTTATATGCTGCATTCATATAAGTTAAGTAAGATAAAATTGTGCTTATTGTATGTTTTGTGTCTACTGTTAAAATAGGACATTTTGATGCACACATTTTAATCTCATTTACTGTACCTCAATCTGTTTTCACTTCTCTTCTTCCAGTTCTGCTGTTGGTCAGACATGAAGAGCAACAACAGCCTGAATCCTTTGTATTTTCAGTTCACTCTGTTTGCAGACTTTGGGCCCCTCAGATATCTGTTCTTCAGTCTGTGTCTGTTGCTCTACATGACTATTGTCTCTGCTAACATTGTCATTATTCTGACAGTCTGTCTGGAGAAGTCTCTGCATCAGCCCATGTATATTTTTATCTGCTGTCTGTCTTTTAACTCTCTGTACGGCTCAGCCGGCTTCTTCCCCAGGTTTCTGATGGACATTCTGTCTGACACTCAATTGATCTCACGTCCATTATGTTTCATTCAGATATATGTTATTTACACCTATGCATCATGTGAGATGACTATTCTGAGCATCATGGCCTACGATAGATTTGTTGCTATTTGCCAGCCTTTACACTATCACAGTAAAATGACATTTAAGATGGTAACACATCTTGTGATTTTTGCCGTGCTCTACCCTGCATTTGCTATGGGTTTCTGTCTCTTCCTTACTGTTAGATTACCGTTGTGTGGCAATAAACTGCACAGACTTTTCTGTTCCAACTGGCCTGTGGTTCAGCTCTCCTGTGTGGACACAACTCTGAACAACATAGTAACTCAGTTTGTCACGATGACAACCATCTTCATCCCCCTGTTCTTTGTCCTGTACACCTATCTACGTATTCTGATTGTTTGCAGGAGAAGCTCGTCTGAATTCAGAGGAAAGGCGTTACAGACCTGCCTGCCTCACATCGTGACATTCATGACCTATTCTTTCTCTGTCTTCTGTGAGCTGTCATTGACTCGATTTGAGGCTGATAAAATTAATCCTATCATCACAGTTGTTTTGTCTTTAGAGTATTTGATGATCCCCCCCATTAATAACCCTCTAGTTTACGGCCTGAATCTGCCTCAAATCAAAGGAGAGATATTTCGATTTTTGAAGAAGATTCCTGCTGCGAAAATGTAAAATTAACATGCACATTTAGAAAACTATATATACTGTATCTCTAAGCCACAAAATATGCTTCTAGAATATGTTAAATGTATTTGTCCATAGATCTTGTCTGTTATTACATTCATTTTAAGGTGGTCTATGAAAAGAAAGATGTGTTCAACCTGAACCAAAAGAATGATATTAACGTTGCAGATTCATGGTTCAACTAACAGCTCCACAGGCTAAAATACATCTTTTAAACTCACATTGTGGGTTTGAATTAGTCTCAAATGTTAATAGATTTTTTTTGTCCATTTCTCACACAATAAATGTAAAAGCACATGTTAGAAATATATATCATGTGCTCCTTTTCCAGGCAGATTGAGGCCTTTGATATCATGTTCTCAAATGTTTCACATCAAGGACACCTAAACTGACACAAATTAGGCCGGGACCCCCAGTTGACTGATTTGTCCCAGGGCCACCCACCTGACAGGATGTTTCCTTTTGGATGTTTTACTACAGAAAGTGTATAAAACCCATGATAAAAATAGTCATACATTCTATTATTGTGTTACTTATGGATGGAACTATAGTGGAAATAATTACCACTGTTGTAGAAAAAATAAGAACTGATGGTGGTCAGGTGTGTTTGGTGGGAATTTGGTCTCACAGAGTTTTAGCTCTGTATGTTCCACTGTGTTTATTCTGTTTTAATATTACTTTGTGGTTTGTGGGGAACCAGTTGCCCTTTGTAATTATACGTACACTGTATTTACACAATATTATAATGATGTAGGATTTGGAATAAACAAGACAGTCTACAGCTATGAGTGTGGAATCCCATTTGTGTCAATATAATCAAACAAAACATCTTAAATATCAAACAAAAATACATATTGGAGAAAAATAAAAGAAACTCAAGCCAAAAAAATGTCATCTCAAAGTATAAAGGGAAAGAACTTCCGGTTTGGTGAGCATGTGAGAGCGACGTGGTCTCCGTCTCCCGTAACTCAACTCTGCAAAACCCCGTATTTTTCTTATACCCTCAACGACCCAAGTAAGAACTGACACCTCACAAACTCAGTATAACAACGTGTCACCAGGAATAATGTCAAAAGCAACAAAACTGTCAAAGAAGGGCGAGAATGAAGCTCTGAATGCCTGCGCTAACACATGCTTAACTAGCATCGAAGGCCTGCTGGAAAAACATAGAGCTAGCATAGCGATGGATATTAAAAACTCCCTCGCTGCCCTGGAGTCAAGACTGGAAAAGATACAGACCACGATGTTAGATCATGGACAACGTATCATCTCACTGGAAACCAGTGCCGAATCAGATGACCAGCGTATTCGTACTCTGGAGGCGAGGTTGGTAGCTTTAACTGATAGCAACAACAAGCTACTAGCGAGGACGTCGGACCTCGAAAGCCAGAGCCGCAGGAATAATATCCGAATCATTGACCTTCCAGAATCGATTGAGGGACCCACACCCACCATGTTTTTCTCGAAGCTGTTAGTTGAACTACTCGGAGAGGAGATCCTGGAATCCCCTCCCGAGCTTGACCAACCGCACAGGGCGCTAACCGCCAAGCCACAACCAGGATCGAGGCCGCGGCCTGTGATTATCCGCCTGCACCGCTTTCGGGTTAAGGACCTAATCATACGAGAGGCCCGCAAAAGAAGAGGGAAACTACAATATCAAGGAGCCCCCGTCCAGATCTTCGAAGACTATGCTCTGGAGGTGGTTGAAGAACGCGCAAAATACCGGACGGTGATGGCAGAACTGTACAATCTCTCTCTCAGGCCCGCTTTACTCTTCCCGGCTCGCCTTCAGGTAACACTCAACGGCGTGGCAAAGAAGAGGTTCTCCTCCCCAGAGGAGGCCGCGGCGTTCGCTTCAAGGTACAAACAGAGCCCGAGGCTGGACTAGCCTGGCCGGCTAGGTTGGGCATACACAACACTAAGGCAGCTCCGGTGGGACGTAAGGTCACCAGGTATAGTTCTGATCACCAAGGCATAACAGGTCAAGGGTATATGACCGTTATTAAACCCTAACCGTTGTAAAATAACAATATGTGACTGACAACTTTTGTTTTGGACTACTGGTAGTTGCGCATTGCGTTAGCCAGTGGCTACCGCGCTAGCTGTCCCTCTGCCTTGGGCACCAATGGGCTAGGCTGTCTCTTCCAAAGTCACTCTTCTGCAGCAAACTGAGTTAATTTTGTACTCGGATAATTTATTTTACCTATTTATTTTTTGTTGCTCTTGCACGAATTTGGACACTTTCATCTTTCGGTTTTATGGGACTACTAAATGTGCAAAGATTTATTGCTTAATTTCTCTTGTATTTTCTTAAAGCTGTAATTTTTACAGAGCTAATAGCCTTCATTTAGATGAAGAAATGCACAGTAATTGTAAGTTTTGACTAATGTTGAGTTTAACCAAGCGTAGGACTTGGTTTGTTTTGTTCTGTCCTGAAAGTTTACTTACTACAGTAATGGTAAATAAGTATATTGGACACATTACTTGGGTCTTAGTTTACTATGTAATATTCCACATATTATACAGAATATTTTATTTTCTATATATTCTCTACTTCGTGTTGGAAGGGTACATTGAAGTATTTTGTTAAAGACTCAAAGGGTTATGTAAAACATATTATGATACTTGTTGAGTTGTGGGTTCTGAGACGACTTTTTGAGGTAAGATGCTTCAGAAAGGGAAGTATGAGCAAGTTTGTTTAGTAGTTGATGACATTTCTGGGGGCTGGTGGTGATATGGGAGGGGACAAGGGCAGGAGACCAGGTCTCCTCACAAGTGGAGTGAAGGTTCTAGAGAATGGGCTGGTAAAGAGACCTTGTCTGTTTGTTTTGTACTTACGTGTTGCACTGTCTTATGGTTTTTTAAGTTTTTAATATCATTTGTTATGATTTCACTTATATTCTGCTGCCTGCACCTTAGAATCGACCTGATACCCTTGCTACCATTAGCTGTAACATGACTGGCTCAATAGATGGAGGGACCACCGGTGGGCAGATGGTAAGGTTCGCCTCTTTAAACACAGGGGGCTTGAATTAAAACGAACAAAGATTATGACATATCAGAAATCTGAACGCAGATGTGATACTTCTTCAGGAGACACACCGGCTAAAATCTGAACATGGAAAGTTGTGCCGACCCTGGATAGGACAAATCTTTCACTCTCAATTTAATTGTAAAACAAGAGGTACAGCTATATTAATTCCGAAAAACGTTCAGTTTACCTCTAGCAATATTATCACAGATCCAGAAGGACATTATACAATTATCTCTGGTATATTATACCAGAAGCCTGTAGTCTTGGCATCAATCTACGCCCCTAATTGGGATGATCACAGCTTCTTTAATTCGGTATTGTCTTTAATTCCCAATCTGGACTCCCACACTTTGATTCTGGGTGCGGATTTGAATTGTGTCATTGACCCAGTTCTTGACAGGTCGAGCTCCCGAATTATCCCACCCTCAAAGATGTCACAAGCTTTGTCCACCCTCATGGACCAGTTTGGCTACATTGATCCCTGGAGATTCATGTCCCCACGTTCCCGTTATTATTCCTTTTTCTCGCATGCCCATCGTTCTTTTTCTCATATTGATTACTTCCTAGTGGATGAAAATCTTGTCTCTTCACTTATTTCTGTACAATATTTATCCATAACAGTTTCAGATCACTCAGCCGTAGCACTGGATCTTCGTTTTGACCTAAAACCCAAACATTTTAGGTTTTGGCGCCTCGAACCTCTACTTCTTAAAGAAGAAAAATTCTGTGATTATATTTCTGACTCAATCACAGCCTTTTGCGACACCAATAAAAATAAAGAGACCTCCCCATCATTGCTATGAGATACCCTGAAAGCTTTTCTCAGAGGCAAGATAATTTCATATACATCCGATGCCAATAAACAACGCAGAATGCATAAGGAAGAACTGGAAAGATTAATCGCAGATCTGGACAAATCGTTAGCAGTATCAAGTGCTCCGGACTTGTATAAAGAGAGACTCAGACTTAAGACAGAACTTGACTTGCTCCTTTCAACAGAAGCTGAACGACTACTTCTTCGTTCCTATGGATCGCTATATGAACATGGTGATAAGGCTGGGCGCCTCCTCGCTCACCAGCTAAAAGCCAGACAAGCATCCAACCAAATTATCCAGATTAGAGATGAGTCAGGCACGGTAGTGACCGACCCAATTAAAATTAATGCCTCATTCAATTTATTTTACCGTCAACTGTATAATCTGAATCCCCCAGTGATGACACCCAAATGGACGCCTTCTTTCAAAAACTAGACTTACCAAGAGTTTCACCCAATGACAATCAGATGCTGGACGCTCCTTTAACACTTCCTGAGATAAAAGAAGCAATAAGCTCAATGAATAGTGGTAAATCTCCGGGCCCTGACAGGTACCCCGTTGAGTTTTATAAGCGATTTTCTAACCAGCTGGTCCCTCTACTTTTGGAGATGTTTAATTATTCATACAGTCATGGCTCTCTACCACCCACCTTAGTGCAAGCCTCCATTTCCCTCATCCATAAAAAAGATAAGGACCCTCTAAACTGCGCATCATACAGGCCGATTTCCCTCCTACTTGTAGATGTGAAAATACTAGCTAAAATTTTAGCTCGTCGCTTGGGGCCCATTATGCCTTTAATCATCTCGGAGGACCAAACGGGGTTCATTGGTGGGAGGCACTCCTTTTCCAATGTCAGAAGGCTTCTTGGCATCATTCATACTCCATCCTCTCCTACAGATCCGGAGGTGGTCATATCACTTGACGCCGAGAAGGCCTTCGATAGAGTGGAATGGCCCTACCTCTTCTCTTCCCTGCAGCAATTTGGGTTTAGTACCATTTTTATTTCTTGGATCAAATTATTGTACTCCTCTCCCCAGGCGTCAGTATGCACGAACACATGGCGCTCTGATCCTTTCCCCCTTTTTCGCGGCACACGTCAAGGGTGCCCCCTCTCTCCACTGTTGTTCGCATTTGCAATTGAGCCACTGTCCATAGCATTGAAATCAGAAGGAGGATTCAAAGGAATAAGGAGACATGGAGAGGAACATAGGGTCTCGTTGTACGCTGATGACCTACTCCTGTATGTAAGCGATCCCCTGTCAAGCCTTCCACCCATTCTCTCAATCCTGGACTCTTTCAGCGAATTCTCCGGGTATAAATTGAACATTTCCAAAAGTGAGTGTTTCCCAATAAACCAATTGGCTACAGAAATTCCAACTCATCTCATACCATTCAAGATCGCTGTAGTGGGCATAAAATACTAGGAATAATGGTCACACGATCTATGCGCATACTGAAAGAACGGAACTTCTCGGAACTGACGGCAGCAGTCAAACAAGATCTTCAAAAATGGAACCGTTTACCACTGTCTTTGACGGGCAGAGTGCAAACAGTAAAAATGAATATCTTACCACAGTACATTTACCTTTTTCAATGCTTACCAATCTACCTCCCTCGATTATTTTTCAATCGTATTAACAGTATCATATCCACGTTCATTTGGGCAGGTAAATGGGCCAGAGCAAATAAATCCTTACTCCAGAGAAGCAGATCATTGGGTGGACTGGGATTACCCAACCTCCTTGGCTACTATTGGGCGGCCAACACACAAAAGATTTTGCTCTGGTTCACCTCACCTCAACATAGTTGGTGCCAATTAGAGGCGAATTCATGCTCCACGTCCCTCCAGGCGCTAGTATGTAGCACCCTCCCCCTTTCACTTGCAAATTTTACATCCAACCCCATTGTAACTAATACATTACAAATTTGGGCTCAAATCAGGAAACAGTTTGGATGGCTCTCCATTCCCCTTATTACACCTCTTTGTAACAATCACTTATTTGTGCCTGCCAAGATTGACTCGCGCTTTGCAGCTCTGGAAAAGAAAGGCCTGAGATGCCTGGGAGACCTGTACATAGACGGACTGTTCGCCAGTTTCAACCAACTACGCTCAACCTTTGGACTAGGTAATACAGACTTTTTTCGCTTCTTCCAACTTCGCAACTTTGCACGAACCTACTCTCCTCAGTTCCCCCAAGCCCCACCCCCCAGCAGTATAGACTTAGTACTTCAGGCTTAATCTTTGCCTAAGGGCCATGTATAATTTCTCTATAATCTCATATCACCAACAAATGATTCATCTGCAAATAAGAGCAGAGCCGACTGGGAAACCGAACTCCAGATAAGCATTTTGGACGCTCTATGGAAAAAAGCGTTGGAAGCTGTTAACTCCTCCTCTAGCTGTGAAGACTCTCTGTTATCCAATTTAAAGTACTCTTTAGACTGCACTATAGCAAAGATAAACTCTTCAAACTTTATCTTTATGTGACGGATGCTCTCAGACACCGTGCAATCTGACCACATGTTCTGGATGTGCTCTAAATTGTCTAAGTATTGGCAATCGTTTTTTAAATCTATTTCTGACATCCTAGGTATTTCTGTTAGTCCTTCGCCACAGATAGCTATTTTTGGGGTGCCTCCTGATGAACTTGTGACCACATCTTTGCAGAAAAATGTTATAGCTTTTGCGTCCTTGATTGCGCGCAGAAAAAAATCTCCTCTTATGGAAATCCTCCCAGCCACTTTCCTTTAAATCCTGGCTACATGATATGTTATTCTTACTAAAACTGGAGAAAATCAAATTCAGCCTCAGAGGCCGTCCTGAGAAGTTTTACTCACACTGGAACCCACTACTTGATTATGTTGATAAACTTCCCGCTACTGAAACGTCCCCCTATTCTACGCCCACACCTTGCCTGGTCCACCGACCCCCCCCATTAGATGTGACTTCCACGGGCAGCAGACAACCTGTGTTACATCCTCTTACTTATATTTATTACTATTATTATTATTATTATTTATTTTATTTTGTTTATTGGTTTATTTATTTATTTATTATTTTTCCACAAGTATGGACTGTTATCTAAAACCGATTGGAGTACATTAACCTGTTGTTGATGTAAGGGTCTCTGGGGTGGGTGGGATAAAAAATGAAAATGTGACTCTGTGGATGTATTGTTTACTGCAACTGTGAATCAATAAAAAAATATCAAAAAAAGAAATAAAAAAAAGTATAAAGGGAAAATACAGTCTTGCAGCTGTAAGCAGTCCAACAAAGTGCTGCCGTGAGGGACTAAACCAGGGGTCTCAAACTCCATTTACCTGGGGGCCGCTCGAGGCAGAGTGTGGGTCAGGCTGGGCCGCGTCAAGTATTCAACAAAAGTATTCTTTGTTTGCTTTCTTAAATAAATCTTGTTGCCTCAATAGACATTTTTTAAGATTGGCGACCCGGTTCTTTCTCTCATCTCCCTGGTATGTTGTATACTCCTCAGCATGTCTAGTTGAGTAATGACGTCTGATGTCATATTCCTTGTACACCGCAACTTTCTCTGTGCATATGAGACATGTAGGGGTGCCCCTGTGCTCGATAACAAAATATTCCGTCTCCCACTTTCACTGAAATTGCCTGAGCTCGTCGCCAACCTTTCTCTTCACGGCACGTTTTGAGAGAGACATGACTGGAACTGGGTGAAGGCAGATATTTTCCGTCACTCCGGAACACGTTTCTGCCAAGTGACTAACGTTGATACTTCCGTTGACAACAAATGCCGCAGTCACGCGACTAGCTATGGTAGCCCATAAGTGATAAAAAAATAAAATAAAAGCGTGGCAAGAGCGGCACACGCAACGACTTAGCAAAAAGGTGCGTTTCAGAACAACGTGCAGGCCGCACTGACACTAAACTTTGATGTCAAGTAGGGGGGCCACAAAATATCAGCCCGCGGGCCTCAATTGGCCCCCGGGCCGCGAGTTTGAGACCCCTGGACTAAACACACAATGGTTTATCCTAAACACTGAGAGATGCATAAACACACTGTGAGGCGCTCAAGATTGTTTTGCAATGATTTATTAATCCACACTTAAAATACCACTAGTACTGCAGTTACCAAGTTTAAACAGAAAGTGTTCACTCCCAGGCTCACCCCCTCTCTGTCAAAGCCCCAAAAACCCAGTTTAACAGGTGGAGCAAATAAATATAATGTTATCACTTCCACTCAAGCCACGATGAACACGCCCACCACCTACAATATAAGTGCACAATATAATAATAAATAAATAATATAAATGAGACCATAAACAACATACAGTATGTGGCTCCTACATACAGTGCTGGGGATTGCTCTGGCTTAAATCAAGTTGCTACAGCCACTAACTGAAGGTTGTGTCTGCCAACCCACAACCACAATCTTTCCCTAACCTTAACCAACATGCTTTTGGTGCGTAACCGTATTGCCAGACATATCTCCACAGCACTGCACAATAAGGTCTGTACAGAGAAAAAAAACACTCTGGGTTGTTTACATTTTTCTTTAAACCAATGACAATCGTCTTGGGCGGCGCTAAGCTCTGGACGCAGCGACGGTGGCTCTGCTAAATAGTCCCAAGAAGAAACTTGTTTTAGTGGAACATTTGGACACCACAAAGAAAAGGCCACATACAATATTAAATTAACAGTTGACACAATACAGTAAGGTGAGCTATTTAAATTAGCTGATACATGCTTAAACCTCATTAGCTCTTACCAGTGTATCGCCATGTGTATTTCGTCCAAAGCAATCCCCGCCAATCAGTCCCATAACGTGCCATTTTCAGCCTGTAGCTTGCGAGCTAAAAAAAAATGTTTGTTTCCTGTAGCCACGGGATTCTCAGAACAGCAACTATTACGACCCCTCCCTTTCTGTCTGCTGTGGCTTCATTGGCCTCCTCCTGCCAGAGCTGTCAGTCTGGGAGGATCTATCAGGTAATAGGCTGACACCTGTGGTAGACCTCAAATTAGGCCTCAACCTAATCTATATGTGCCAGACCTGTCTCATTGTCTGTCTCTCTGATTTGGGTTTGTTTTGGCATTTTTGTTGCAGTCATTAATCCAAACATTCTTCACCCATTTATACACCAAACTCGAAAAGTCGACATGTACATTAAGCAAACAGTGAAGATTGAAGCGGTATAACGGTATAATGTACCGGGGAGAGCAGCAGCTACACAGGGTTTAGCGAGTAGTATGTAAGGCCGAAATTCCGCATAGCGAGGTTGGTTGGGGTGGCGGATGAGTCAAACACAGGACTTTCACCCAGGAGACCAGGGTTCGTGTCCCGCCCGGCACGTTTCCTAAAGTTGCTTTATTCTTTAACTGTCCCGTTATTCCCGCGTGTCACGGAAGCGTAAGCCCACCCACAACCTTTTCCTGAACCCAACCGTCCCGTTATACCCACGTGTCACGGAAACGTAAACCCACCCACGACCTTTTCCTTAACATAACTGCATCAAAAGGGATGCCAATAGTCCAGTATTAAAAGACATTCTAAACAAATAGGTTTTGAGTTTGGATCCAAAAAGAGCTACAGCTGTATTAGTGTGAATATCAGGGGGTAACTTGTTCCAGAGTCTCGGGGCAGCAACTGCAAAAGCCTGATCACCCCACCATTTATACCTTGACCTTGGGACTTCTAAAACCAGTTGATGTGAAGACCGCAATGACCGGTTGTGCTCACGCAGGGTTAAAATCTCAGACAAATACTCCGGGGCCAGGCCATTTAAGGCCTTGAAAACAAACAATCAAATCTTAAAATTGATTCTAAAACGCACAGGGAGCAAATGTAGGGTGTAAAGAACGGGAGTAATGTGTGCACATCTAGATGTATTTGTTAAAAAGCGAGCAGCAGCATTTTGCACAAGTTGAAGTCGTGAGATGGAGGTTTGATTCAGACCAACATAGAGAGCATTATTAAGGCCAAAAGAGTTCAAAAGGGTTTTTAAAATCATTAGCAAATGGGTTTGAGGGGCAACACACATGAATATTGAAGTCCCCACAAACCAGGAGCTTGTCGTATTTTGGAACAACATCAGCTAAGAACTCAGAAAACTCGAGCATAAAATCCTTGTTGAGTTTTGGTGGGCGATAAATAACTGCACACAACACAGGAGAATCCAGTTCAACCACAAACAGAATGCAGGTAATAATCTTCATCTGTACTCATCCTTGAAGAGAGTGGCCAGACCACCACCTCGACCTGACACTCGCGGGGAGTTGAGGAAAGAACAGCTGGGGGAAGGAGCTCTGAGAAGGCGCTGTTGTCACCTGGTTTCAGCCAGGTTTCTGACAACAAAAGAAAGTCCAAAGCATTGGTCGTAAAAAAGTCACTGAGGATAAGAGTCTTATTCGTGAGTGAAATGGTGTTGATCAGCGCCATGCAAATTGAACGCCGTTCAGTCTGTTGGGAAGCACGACTGAGCGATTCCCGTGCACGCAGCCTTGCTTGGATCGCTTGACGTTCCAACAGCGGGGAGGTGGGCACCCGGAGTCAGGTACAGTCGACCGGAGCCACCGGTAACTGTATACCGAAGAACGTCGCAGATTGAAGCCGATGAACTCTGCAGAAAACCCGACACATGGATAGCCCGGATCACATGTGGAGGATGATGCCAGGTAATACTCTAAGCCTGACACGAACTCCGCCTCTTTTGCTGCGTCTCCTGCGGTGATTGTTGCGGAGCAGCAGGCAGGGCTCACGCCGTAGATAGGCCGGTATGGACACCAAGAAAGGCAGCGGCGTATTCGAATGTCTGCCAGAGCCGTAGATTGGCACTTTCTCTGCAGAATTGCAGATTCTTAAAAGGGTCTGGCGCTCATACACCAGCAGCGGTGACACATTTCGAGTGACAAGTAGTAGGAACAGGAAAATCAACAACAATCTCAGCAGAGGCAAGCAGCGAAACACACTAGAGCTTAGATCGGCCCAAAAAATCAAGCCCGAACCTACCCGAGCCCAAGCACGTTGCGTCCAAGACCAGCCCGGCCCGACACATTAACTGTAATTATGAGCCCGAGCCCGATTTAAACCCGACACTTTTTTAATAAAAAAAAATAAAAAAATTGCTTGATCAAGGGCCCGTCCCGGGCCTGGTCCGGCCCGAGGATAGTAGCCCGACACGACCTTGGGTCGGGCTCGGGCCAAGAATCTAAACTCTAAAACACACACAGCGGTGCCATCTTGAATTAAGTGCCACCTTGAATCAAGGGGGCTTTCACACCTACTTCGTTTGGTCCGGACTTTCGGACTTTTCAGTTTGATCCGAACCAAAATTACAGGTGTGAAACCTTCCCCATACCACGGCCCAGACCAAACAGCTGAAATTTGGTCCGGCCAAAAGAGGAAGTTTCGGTCCGGATCAAGCTCATGATCCGGTTCATTTCTAGTGTGAAAGCATTTTTTGGATGGTTCAGACTTTAGGACCAAATACAGGATGCTGTGGCAGAATCTCCTCTTGTTATTAGATCGAGGAAGCTCCTTTTAAGGAACAGCTCAGAGGTTAGTGTGTACATGAGATAGAGAGACGGTGTCAGTGCTCAGAGCAGACTGCTGTCGGCTATCAGAGCAGAGAATAAATCAGCAGTTTACTAGTCAAGTCCGTCTACAGACCAATCAGTTCCAACAGTCGTGAGATTCAGCTCACATATGTGATGATGACAGGGCGTAGTGTTGTCATGTATAGTTCTTTAGTGCGCTTACATACATGCAGTGTAAACCCAAAACTTACCAGATCAAATGTATACAATGTAACAAAAACATGAACCTTGGTCCGGACTTTCAGCTGTAAAAACCCACTAAAACTGATAGGATGTCAAGAGAGTTTGGTGGGAATTTGGTCTCACAATAATTTTAGCTTTGTATGTTCCACTGTGTTTATTCTGTTTTATTATTGATTGATATCCACAGCCCTCCACTCTGCCCTCACCCATCTAGATAATAGCAATTCATATGCTAGGATGCTATTCATCGACTCCAGCTCAGCTTTGAATACAGTCACACCATCTGATCTGATCACAAACTTACACAGGCTTGGCATCAGCATATCCATCTGCAACTGGATATTGGAATTTCTGATCAACAGACCCCAGACGGTGAGGTTAAATAACCTCTCCTCCACTACACTTCCTCTAAACACTGGTGTGCCACAAGGGCGTGTGCTGAGCCCATTACTGTACACCCTCTTCACCCATGACTGCTCCCCCATTCTCAACACTAACTCCATCATCAAATTTGCAGACGACACAACGGTGCTCGGCTTGATCAGCAAAAATGATGAATCAGCCTACAGGGAGGAAGTGCAGAACTTGGCTGCATGGTGCGAAAAATAACAACCTTGCGCTCAACACCTCCAAAACCAAATATCTCATTGTCAACTTCCGGAAAGCAAAGGCAGGCATCCACACACCCATTCATATCAATGGGGCTGAAGTAGAGCGGGTCACCAGCTTCAAGCTCCTGGGTGTCCACATCTCACAAGACCTCTCCTGGTCACTCAATACTTCCACTCTGATCAAGAAAGCTCAACAATGCCTCTTCTTCCTCAGACAACTGAAAAAAGCTGGACTCTCCCCTCAGATCCTACATAACTTCTATCGCTGCACAGTCGAGAGCATCCTCACTAACTGCTTCACGGTGTGGTATGGGAACTGCACAATGGCTAACAGGAAAGCCCTACAGCGAGTGGTGAAAACTGCTAAAAAAATCATTGGCACATTACTCCCTGACCTTCATCTCTTACGGTGTCTGCGACGTGCAAACAATATCATCGAGTACCACACACACCCCAGTCATGGACTGTTCTCCATCCTGCCATCTGGGAGACGTTACAGGAGCCTTAGCACCAGCAGGCTCAGAAACAGCTTTTTTCACAACACCATAACGCTGTTCAATACCAAGACCCAACACTAGCCTTTGCCCCTGCGCCGCCCTGCTCCGCCCCCTCTCCTTTGGCACATGGACTATGGTCTGTCTGACTACCTCTGATCACTATGCACTTTATTAATGCACCTCAACAATGCACTATATATGATCATTTATGTCTTTTTTTAAGCACTGCTATAAAGGAAAAGCACTTTTAATGGTTGCACTACTGGTTAGATGTAAAACTGCATTTCGTTGTACTGGTTGTCCTTGCTTGTGCAATGACAATAAAGTTGAATCTAATCTAATCTATTAATTTGTTAAACTGTTGTGAACCAATTTCCCTTTGTAATTTTAATAACACAAGATTATAATGATATAGGAATAAACAAGACAGTCTACAGCCATAAGTATGGAATCACATTTGTGTCAAAATAATCCAACCAATGTCTTAAACATCATACAAATAAGAATTTGAAAACAAACTCTAGCAAAAGAAATGTAATCTCAAAATTAAAGTGAAAATACAGTGCTGGGGTTTGCTCTGGCTGAATTTAATTTGCATCAACTGCTGACTGAAGGTCTCTCTAGCAACCCACAACCACAATATTTACCTAACATTAACCAACATGCTTTTGTTGCATAAGCCTAGTCTAACATTGCCAGACATATCTCCACTTTTTCCACAGTGCTGCGGAGGAAGGTCTGGCTACATCACAGATGCATTCTTGGATAGGAGAAAAAAACACTCTGGGTTATTACATTTTTTAAACCAATGAAATCATCATGGGCAGCGCTAAAGTATGATCATATATAGTGCCACAATGACAGTGGCTCTGCAAATAGTCTTGTGAAGGAACTTGTTTTGGTGGAACATTTGCACCCCGCAAAAGAAAACGGCACATACAATATTAATTGAAGTTAACTTTTGACACAATACAGTAATGTGAGCTATTTAAATTAGCTGGATACATGGTTAAACCTCATTAGCTCCTACCAGTGTATCTCCATGTGTATTTCATCTAAAATAATTCCCGCCAATCGGTCCCATAACGTCCCAGTTAGATAGAAAATACTGTTTACATATTCTTTGTAAATCCTAACAATCATTCCCTGAAATGACCAGGCATGCCTGCCTTATTGCACCATCCAAATGTTTTTAAAAACCTGCCATATTCAGCGTGTAGCTTGCTACCTCGAAAAAATGTTGATCATTTCCCGTAGCCACGGGATTTTCAGAACAGCAACTATTACGACCCCTCCCTTTCTGCCTGCTGTGGCTTCATTGGCCTCCTCCTGCAGGAGCTGGCAGTCTGGGAGGGTCAATCAGGTAATAGGCTGACACCTGTGTAGGCCTCAACCTAGGCCGTTTTTGAAAACGCATACTATACTGGCAGTGAGTACTGATTTGGCCAATATGTAGCATGTAATATGCAGTATGCAAACAAAAGCAAAATCTTCAGTATGTCAAAAATACCCGGATATCGTATTGATTCATAGAAAATCTCCAGTATGCCTCGGACCAGTCCATCTCACCTACTGTATCCCACAATGCAAAGCACCAGAACAATCACAATAGCCCTGGTTTGCCGTTGTGGCCAACAGCTGGAAACTTTTCACAATTTCTGTCAGCTATTTAATCACTAAATTCACATCTGAGACTTTTTTATATATATAGTGGCCTTGTTGAATTTGCCACCCTGTTTTTTATTTACATCATGCAAATCTGGTCTGAGTTCTCTGGTGTGCCCTCTAGTGGAACCCTTTAGTAACAAGAGTAGTAGGTGGGCAAGTATGTGAACAGATCCATTCATGATGCAGCATGTTGTCTATGCAATTGTGGGGTTAAAAAGCAAGAATATCTTGGACCTGGGAACACTGGGCTCGGGGATATCGATGCATCGCACACACACACACGTAGTCAGTGTGTGACACAGCGTAGCTCCCTTTGGACCCTGTGTGTACAGGTTGCTGCTCTCAGTGTGACAGCAAAACAGGATAAAAGTTCAGCTGCTGCCTCAGTCTGCTGTAGGTCAGGGGGGGGTGCTGTGTATTATTCTAACTCCTAAATTTACATACACTGATGCAAAGACTGTTTTGTGAATATTTGTATGACTAACTAACTAGACAGACAACAAGACTTATAGCCACACTATATAGCACTGTTTATTCTGTTAGCTGATATATGTACTGATTTTCTCAGCTATTATAGGTCACAAGTAAACAACTTCCATAAATTGTGAAAGCTTTTGAGACAGGTTTATTGCAATTGCAAGGTTTTCACTTGTGGAAAAGGACGTTTGATTCTCTATCCTTTGTGAGCCTTGTTAACCTGGACACATCTCTTCTTTATTCAACTGACATTTTGTTCAATGACAAATGTTAAGTTGGTTGTTGATTTAGTTCATGTGACACTGACCTTTTTCCACCCATGTCTATTTGTTTGACATGTATTTTTAACTAAATGAAATGTGTTAGGTGCGCTGAATATTTTCAAGCAGAATTGTCTGCAGTTACTGTACATGCATGCAAGCTTATTGTATGTTTTGTGTCTTGCTAAACTGTTAAAATAGGACATTTTGCTGAGAACATTTTAATATAATTTACTGTACATTGTACATCTGTTTAACCCTCCTTTCCCTTCATCACTCAATTCTCATATTTTAATCTCATTTACTGTACCTCAATCTGTTTTCACTTCTCTTCTTCCAGCTCTGCTGTTGGTCAGACATGAAGAGCAACAGCAGCCTGAATCCTTTGTATTTTCAGTTCACTCTGTTTGTAGACTTTGGGCCCCTCAGATATCTGTTCTTCAGTCTGTGTCTGTTGCTCTACATGACTGCTGTCTCTGCTAACATTGTCATTATTCTGACAGTCTGTCTGGAGAAGTCTCTGCATCAGCCCATGTATATTTTTATCTGCTGTCTGTCTTTTAACTCTCTGTACGGCTCAGCCGGCTTCTTCCCCAGGTTTCTGACTGACATTCTGTCTGACACTCATTTGATCTCACGTCCATTATGTTTCATTCAGATATATGTTATTTACACCTATGCATCATGTGAGGTGACTATTCTGAGCATCATGGCCTACGATAGATTTGTTGCTATTTGCCAGCCTTTACACTATCACAGTAAAATGACATTTAAGATGGTAACACATCTTGTGATTTTTGCCGTGCTCTACCCTGCATTTGCTGTGGGTTTCATGTTGTATCTTACTGTTAGATTACCGTTGTGTGGCAATAAACTGAACAGGCTTTTCTGTTCCAACTGGCCTGTGGTTCTGCTCTCCTGTGTGGACACAACTCTGAACAACATAGTAGGTCAGTTTGTCACGATAACAACCATCTTCATCATTCATCATTCATCTTTGTTTCCTTTTGGATGTTTTATTATAGAAAGTGTATAAAATCAATGATCTAGATAGTCTTACTTTTGTTTTTGTGTTACTTATGGATGGAATTATACAGACAATAATTATTCTCCATTTTGCTAACCGGACATCACTTAGTGTCCACTCTTGCTGTAAAAAGCTGTGCAGCTTCAGGTTTATGGATGCGCTCTGCTGTCGACATGCGGAAGCAGATGTGACGCGTTTGAGCTCCGTGTATTTCCTCAGTAGTTTAGGTTTTTTCACCTCCGATGTAGAGCAGCGTAGATCTAGTAGCTATTTAACTTGGCTGGATACATGGTTAAACCTAATTTGCTCTTACCAGTGTATCGCCATGTGTACTTTGTGCATAGCAATCCCCGCCAATCAGATCCATAACATTCCGGTAAGATAGTAAATATGGTTTACATATTCTTTATCACTCATTCCCCGAAATACCAAGGCAGGCCTGCCTTATTGGACGCTATGTTCTTTATAACCTGCCATTTTCAGCTTGTAACTCCCTAGCTCGAAGGTTATTGTTTGTTTCCCCTAGCCACAGGATTTTCAGGACAGCAACTATTACGACCCCTCCCTTTCTGCCTGCTGTGGTTTCATTGGCCTCCTTCTGCAGGAGCTGTCAGTCTGGGAGGGTCAATCAGGTAATAGGCTGACACCTGTGTAGGCCTCAATCTATGCCTCAACCTAGTTGATATCTACCAGACCTCAGACAGACTATATGATTATCTTCTCGGCTAACGTCTGCCTGGAGAAGTCGCTGCATTAAACATTAAATGAAATTAACTGTTTGCACAATACAGTAACGTGAGCTATTTAAATTAGCTGGATAAATGGTAATCGTCATTGGCTCTTACCAGTGTATCGCCGTGTGTACTTTGTCCACAGCAATCCCACCAATCAATCCCAAAACGTCCCAGTTAGAGAGGAAATGCCGTATACATATTCTTTGTAAATCTTTATAATCATTCACCGAAAGAACCAAGCAGACCTGCCTCATTTCACAATCCAAATCTTTTTTTAAAACTCGCCATTTTCAGCATGTAGCTTTCTAGCTTGAAGGTTGTTGTTGTTTTCCGTAGCGACAGGGTTTTAAGAACACTAACAGTTTTGACCTCTCCCTTTCTGCCTGCTGTGACATTATTGGCCTCCTCCTGCAAGGGTTGGCAGTCTGGAAGGGTCAATCAGGGTCCATCTTCTCTGCAAGCCGGAGTGTTGGAGGGAGTCCATGATGAGGCTGACCACCAGGGGCAACAGCGAACATTGTATCTTGCAAGACAGAGGTTCCATTGGCTGAGTTGCTGAGTGTGGCAGGTGTATAAAAGTCGCCATATCATCCGATGGGAAATGGCTTCTGTGAGAGGATGAACAGGACGTTGGGAAACATGATTCGTGCACTGCCTCCAAAAGCAAAGCACAGATGGCCTGAATATAATGCAACATAAACAACACATAGGCTATACAAACAACAGACACCATCAATAAAGGACAAAAAATAATACATACTACACAGAAGACCACATCTCACAATGAATTATTAACAAAGCCTATAGCAGCAAGAACAAAAGATTTTTTTATGTCTGCATTTAGGCAGACAGAATCTGCGGCCAGACGGCAACAACATAAAGTAGCTGTTCAGGGGGTAGCTTATATCTGCCAGGACTGACTGGGCCTTCTTCAGGGTCTTTATCTCATATAGAGAAATTAAGTCAGCCAGAGAGTTGTGGGAAATTTTGCCACACACTTTAGTTATGTATTGCAGCCTGTTTTTTTTTAAGAGTGAGGGACCCAAACCAGCTCACAAAGGCAAAAGAAAGAATAGTTTCAATAAAACAACAATAAAACATCCTCATAAACGTCTTATCGACATTAAAATTGCGAAGTTTACGATAAAAAAAACATGCGTTGGTGTGACTTTTTTACAGACAGCTTCAACTTCGAAGGTGAGTTTGTCGTCTATTATAATACTGAGGTATTTGTATTGCTTCGCCACTTCGATAACTTGAGCATTAATAAGGGTAGGAGAGAGGGTGGGGGGATTCTTCCTAAAGTCGATCAGCATTTCTTTAGTTTTTGCCGCGTTAATGTTCATAAAAGACAACTTGCACCACTCTGTAAAATCATTTAAAGTAGTGCCATACTCAGGGTCGTTGTGCATCAGCAGCGACACTATTACTGAGTCATCAGTAAACTTAATGATATGATGCCTGGTGTGCTGACTTTGGCATGCATTTGTATATAAAACAAATGAAATCGTGGAGAGGATGCTGCCCTGAGGGGAACCGGTGGAGGAAAAGACAACATTGGTAAGATGCTATTCACTCTCACACGTTGAGACCTGTCAGTTAAAAAGTTCATCAACCAACAGATAAGGGTCGATATTAAAAGTACTCTTTAAGGTCCCTGCTAAAATATGTGGTTGGATGCAATTAAAAGCTGAAGAAAAGTCAATAAAAAGCAGCCGCACAAAGCACTTTGCACCCTCAAGATGGGTATGGATCAGGTTAAAAAGAGTACATGCTGCATCTTCCGCTCCCCGTTTTGGTCTGTAGGTGAATTGAAATGGGTCTAGTAGATCCTGTACAGAGTTCAAAAGTTCGTCCTTCACGATCTTCTCTAACGTCGTCATAATGAGGGACGTAAGTGCCACAAGCTTAAAGTCCTTAAAAGACTCTGGAGCATTATTTTTAGGCACCGGAACAATAATTGAGTCTTTCCAAAGGTTAGGAACGGTGTGGAGATGTAAGGACATTTTGAAAATAAAGCAAAAAATGTCTGCCACCTGTTCAGCACAGTTCTTTAATATACGGCCTCCAATGCCGTCGGGGCCGGGACTTGTCCTTTCCTTAATACCTCTGAAGAGTGTCAGGACCTTATTTCTGTCAACCTGGACATTACTCTGCCCAGGGGCAACGTTGTTAAAGCCTGACAACTCCTCACTAAAGTCATAAGTATTAAAACCATTATAGAAAGTGTTCAGTTCATTTGAGAGGGCAAAGTCTGACATGCCATTGAGGGAAATCGGACACTTCCTAAGGCCTTTTTATACTTCTGCGTCAAATCTACACCGTAGCTACACACGTAGGTACGTGAAGACACAAACCTACGCAGCACCCTATGCCGTAGCCTGACGCGCACCTCTTGAAAAATGTAACTACACGTCAAGGCGACGCAGAACGCAAGGACTGTGATTGGTCAGTTAATACATCATTTCCGGCGTGTAGCTTTTCCGGTTTTCCCGTCCCTCTATAACACCATTGTTTTGCCCGGCGTTGTTTGTTTCGTAAAAACAACAATGGATCAAGTTGAGGAGCGTCTTATAGAAGAAGTAAGAAAGTGCGACCATCTTTATAACTCGTCTTCGGCGCACTACAAAGATTGTCAGATGGCAAACAACTCATGGAGGGAAATTTCCCAAAATGTTGAACTGGACATCACGGAGTGTATGAAGCGGTGGAAAAGCCTGCGGGACAAATTTGTTCATCTCCGCAAAAAGCTGGCGCCAAGAAGCGGTGATCCAGGTGGCAAAAAGGTGCCTGCTTTATACCATTTTCTGTCCTGGCTGGCACCCCATGTGAAGCACCGGGACACAGAGTCGAATTTCGCATCTATGGTAAATATGAGTTCATTGTTTACCTCTGTTTTGTGTGGGCTACTAAGCGAGCTAGCTAACAATGCTATCAGGTTGTCCAAATACATGGCGCCATGGTAATAGTAAATACTAAAATGTGAGGGGTGTACTCACTTTTGTGAGATACTGTATATTTCTTACTGTTCATTCTGTTTTTTACTCATTGTTCTTTATATGTTAAGTCAGTGTTGTACTTTGAGAGCAAAAGATTACCGGAGTCAAATCCCTTGTTTGATAACACAAACCTGGCCAATAAAGCTGATTCTGGTACAGTGAATAATACTCCGTTTTCCATAGTCTGTAACGTCTGTGCAAACAAAATGTAACATAACATAGCATGCTGAAAATGTTGGTTTGATATGTTGTTTTTATAGCGCTAAATTCATTGTTTACCTCTGTTTATGTGGGCTACTAAGCTAGCTAACAATGCTATCAGGTTGTCCATATACGTGTCGCCATGGTACATAGTGCATAGTCTGTAAATGTTGTTGTGATATGCTGTTTTCATAGCGCTGCTAATTCCATATCTTATAACAGACTTCTGGTCGCAAATCACACTGCATAGACCACAAATGTAATTACCTGCACAGACAAAGACCAACCAACTCTCTCTTTGTCTTTCACAGGAACAGACCTCAACAACAACAACATCCTCAGATTCCGACTCTGTGCCATCCTCTTCACCTACTGAGCCATCCTCAGTGTCCCCCCAGCCACCAGCCTCACCTCCACAGCCATTGTCAACCCAACTACCACCACCTGTGTCTGCTGTGTGTGGGTCCCCACTTTCGATGCTGCCAGAGTCACCTGTGTCCCGAGTGGGGTTGAAACGGAAGAGGAACCCGGATGACTGGCTGGTAAAGCAGATGGCGCAGCTAGATGAACGCCGGATGGACCTCCAAGAGAAGCTGGTGCAGGACACCGGCGACGAGTGCAGCAGATTTGCCCAGGCACCTGCTGATCTGCTACGGAAGGTGCCAGAGGGCCGGAGGTCTGATGTCATGTTCAATGTGTACAAGATGCTGTATGACAGCAGACATGACTGAACATTTGCACCCTTGTGCAGCAAGACTGAACATTTGCACCCTTACTACTGATTCAGTGCACTTTTGTAAATAGTTAAAATTTTCATATGTTGTATATTACAGTAAAGTTGTGTGTTGTTTTTTTAATATTTCTTGTACTTAAACCGTTGCCCTTTGTTTTTGGCACTTTACTTATTTTTACATTAATAAATCTAAGTTTGTTTTGAAATAAGTTTGTTTATTTACAATTCAACATTCATGTTTACATCGTGGTATCATAATCACAAAAAGCTTCATTGCCAAGTACGTTTTTTACATGAGGAACTTGTTTTGTGTTGTAGGTACATGTCACACATTCTCTAAATGTAAGAAGGTTAAAATCAAGTATTAGAATATAAACAATATAAGTATAACATATATACACATAGCAGTACAGCAGAGTAAGTGACAGTGACATGTAAAGCCAGAGGTGGAGTGTATATATATATATATATATATATATATATATATATATATATATATATATATATATATATATATATATATATATATCTCAATCATTGACCAAGTGTGCCACGGCACACTACATCATCCTGCCATGGCACAGTTCCATGTGGAGACTGAAAAAAAGCCTTCAGGTCATTCCGAACAGCTATGGCAGCTCGGGTGGAACGGGCCCTGGACATCTGTGTTGGATCTACAGGGGCAAAGTTTGTGTCGTCTGCCACCATTCTGCGCCACTCTCCATGCTGCACCGTTCCATCAGAGTCACAGTCTGCAAAATGTGGGGGTACGTATCGGCTCCCTGGGGTGCTTGCTTCGTTTGTGGAGGTGAGGTAGTTATGCAGTACCACACACGCTTTAACTACACTCACAGCTTTGTCTGACTGGAACTCAATTGGTCTTCCCAGATTTCTCCATTGCGCAGCCATGATGCCAAAGGTATTTTCAATCACCCGCCTTGCTCTGGAGTGGCGGTAGTTGTAGATTTGTTTGTCCTTGGTCATGTTCACTCCTGTTAGGAAAACGGAGTATTATTCACTGTACCAGAATCAGCTTTATTGGCCAGGTTTGTGTTAACAAACAAGGAATTTGACTCCGGTAATCTTTTGCTCTCAAAGTACAACACTGACTTAACATATAAAGAACAATGAGTAAAAAACAGAATGAACAGTAAGAAATATACAGTATCTCACAAAAGTGAGTACACCCCTCACATTTTAGTAAATAAAGTACTGATACTATATAAGATACTGTATAACCAAAAAAGAATACTGTTAAGTATGCAGTATAACAATACAATTTACATAAAATATCCAATAACAGAGAGGGATCAATCAATCATAAGGTATAACAAACACGTCATGAAGCCACAATGTACTATGCTTTAATTTATTGTATTTACATACCTGGAAAAGGACGCATGAGATTGCAATGTAGGGGGAAGGCAGCATCAGCAACGATAACGTGGGGGATTTGAACTCCGGTCCCAGGAAGTTGAGCTGGTTGGGGCAGATTCAACTGGTGATCCAGCAGCATCGACCCAAATGCACTCTCTTTGAAAACGCCACCATCGCTCTGCTGTCCATATCCTCCCATGTCCACCATCATAAACCGATACCTGGCATCACATGTTGCCATTAGAACAATGGAGTCTTTGTAATTAAAATAGTCACTCCCGGCATTTGGTGGTGCCTTGACGTTAATGTGTTTCCCGTCGAGGCTTCCAACGCAGTTCGGGAAGTTCCAAAGTCGCCAAAAATCTGAAGCCATGGCTTCCCACTGGTTGGTTGAAGGGCAGGGTGTGAGTTGCTTGTGCTCAGCATGTTCTCAACTTTGTCCTTATAGTTGAGTTTTGCAAGCTTAAGTTCCTTTTTAGGTTGTTTTTGAAATACTCTATATTGAGTCATGTTACCTTGGTTGAAGCTAATATTTCATTGATTAATTATGCTTTTAACAGATTTGGATACTAAATCCTCACAGAAGGTGATGTAGCTCATCAATGTTCTTATATTCGTTTTTAAATAGATCCCAATCAGTACAGCAGTAGCATTCCTGTAGACACTGGATTGAGTCCTCTGAAACATACCGGAACCAACTTTCGTTCCGGCTTATGTCTCTTCAGTACCGGTTTGTAGGACGGAATCAAATAAACAGAGTTGTGATCAGACATACCAAGTGGAGCTTGGTACCCCAAAACAGTCCAACTCAAAATCAGAGAGTGGATCCTGATCTTTGAGCCACGTCTCTGTCAAGGCGAGGAGACAAGCGGTTCTGTATTCTGAAAGGAACTTTACTTTTGCCTGAAGCTCGTCCACTTTATTTCGAAGGGACTGGACATTGGCGAGGATAATTGAAGGAAGAGGTATCCGACGATGGCCTTGTCGCTTCAGTCTTTGCCGTACACCGCCGCTTCTCCCCCTTTTCCTCACTCCTGTCCTGGGTGCCCAACTCTGGTTCTCTGCGGGGGCTGCCGACCGGATGATCTCTGGTGGAAGAGCCGCCTGGGAGTCCACGATGTCCGCATCGGAGTTACACAGGAACAGGAGAAACTCGTGGGTATATTGGGGGGACTCCTTTTGTTCGCAGAGTACGCCCAAAAGTTTGCATAAGAGCATAAAAAGGATAAAACAACCCATCAAACTAAGATGAGTCATTGTTATGACCGTCACACGCAGATCAATTAAAAATCCAAGTTAGTAGGGACGCTAAAACCAGGTTAAACGTTAAAAGACAACACTCTCACTCTGCACTCTGCTGCTGCCTGTCGCCATTGCATGAAACAATGGACTATGCTCGTTTCCTTCTCATGTTTGGAAGAGTGCCAAGGCTTCCAATTGACATCATCTTCAGCTCTGTACTTGACAACCCAGAGGTTGCAGATTATGATCGATAAGTCCAGTCACTGCGGATGGACATGAAAGAAGCTATGGACATAGCACAAACTATGGCGTCCAAGGAGTTTCAGCGCCACACTGACCTATACAACAGGAAGATACGTGGGGCGTCAGTGGATGTGCGGGACCATGTGTTGCTGGCCAACAAAGGGGAGCGTGGAAAAAGAAAGCTTGCTGATTGCTGGGAGAATGCCATCTATGTAGTGGTTAAAAAAAATGATGAGAGTCACACCTTCAAGATCCAGCATGCTTCCACTGGTCAGCAGAAGGTTGTACATCGAAACCTGATAATGCCAGTGAACTTTCTTCCTTTGCCTGATGCTATTCCTTGGATGAAGTGGATGTGACGTCTGTATCCAGCTCTATGGATCCTGATGATGAGAGGGAGGTGGTTGCTGATGTTTCTGTTGACTCTGCAGAGTACAGGACTAGGGCTAGGTGTCGACCCTGCCATCTGAGACTTCCAGTAAGGCAGAGCTGGAGGATGATGGCCACACTGAGCATAGTGATGTCGGTCGGCAGTTTGATGCAGTGACTGTTCCATCTGCCGGCATTTTTGGCTAGTCACCTCAAAGCCTATCACAGTCTGATCCCTCCATGGAAGTGGTTCTGACGACAAATGGTGGTTATGCTTACTCTGTCGACGACTCAGCTGTTGCTGATTACTCCCTTTCAGGCATTGAAAATCAGGGCATAACGGACACTATTAGTACTCCACCATTAGCAGTGGCTAGGGGTGAGGAAGTTAGCGACTTTGTCAGATCCAGGGCAGGGAGACTGTTGAAACCTGTTACCAGACTTATTCAGATTATGTATAGGAAAACTGGGTTGGTATTATAGATGCAAATAGATGCTACACGTGTAGAGAAGTGCTCAGTTTCTTTACTACTTGAGTGTTGTTGTTTTCGTTTTTCATTCCGACAACTTCAACTTGTTCTGGGAGAGGCCCAGCCTGCTGAAACATGATGGTCTCCACCCAAACCGACATGGAGCCAGGCTGCTATCTGACAACATAACGACCACACTGAAAGTTAAGTATTGACATTCTGTTGAAAAGATTCATGCCCCCCAGGTATTGATCTTAATGACACTTTACAAGTGAATGAATCTGAAAATGTTTTCTGCAGGGTAACATGTAGTACTAGTACTATTCTAGTTATAATCAACAATAGACCATACAAAGTGTTGAATCCCCTAAGTAATAAGAAGTTGACTGCAAACATAGTCAATTTAGCATCCAGTTCACGTCAGCCACAACCTGCCCCAAAAAACGAGACAGTGTCTGTAACTCGACTCAGATCAGTTAAATCACAGGTAACCAAAAGAGGGGCAATACTTAACAACCTAATTGGAATTACAACTACCACTGCAATGATAGAACAGGATAGGAAAATTAGATGCGGTCTACTAAATATCAGATCTCTGTCTTCTAAAGCAATACTAGTAAACAAATTGATATACGATAATCAAATTGATCTATTCTGTCTTACTGAAACATGGCTGGGCCATGAAGAGTATGTCAGTCTAAATGAAGCCACTCCTCCCACTCATATTAATACTCAAATTCCTAGAGGCTCAGGCCGAGGAGGGGGAGTTGCAGCCATATTTGACTCAAACCTGTTAATTAATCCTAAACCTAAACTAAATTATAACTCTTTTGAAAGTCTCGTTCTTAATCTTCAGCATCCAACATGGAAAACAGTACAGCCTATTATATTTGTTGTTGTCTACCGAGCTCCAGGTCCATATTCTGAATTTTTATCATGTGTAGTCCTAAAATCAGACAAAGTACTTATTGTAGGTGATTTTAATATCCATGTGGACGTTGACAGCAATAGCCTTAGTACTGCTTTCAACTCACTGCTAGATTCAATTGGTTTCAGTCAGAGTGTGCATGAGGCCACGCACTGTTTTAACCACACCCTTGACCTTGTGCTGGCATATGGCATCAAAATTGAAGATGTAATAGTATTCCTGCAAAATCCTTTATTATCAGACCACTTATTAATAACTTTCGAATTCTTACTACCCGACTATACGAAATTAGATAAAAGCTTCTACACTAGAAGCCTATCTGACAGTGCTATAGCTAAATTTAAGGAAGATATTCCAACAGCACTAAACTCATTACCATGCCGTAATATAAGGATCTTTATGTAAACTTTAGTCCCTCTCAAATTGATAATTTCGTAGACGGTGCTACGGCCTGCCTACGGATTACTTTAGACTCTGTTGCTCCCCTTAAAAAGAAGACGATGAAGCAAAGGAAACTAGCACCTTGGTATAACTCCCAAACTCGTAAATTAAAGCAAATCTCGCGCAAACTTGAAAGTAAATGGCGTTCCACCAAACTGGAAGAATCTCGTTTAGATTGGCAAGACAGTCTGAAAACCTATAGGAGGACCCTAAGAAAGGCCAGATCAGACTATTATTCATCACTAATAGAAGAAAATAAGAACAACCCAAGGTTTCTTTTCAGCACTGTAGCCAGGCTGACAGATAGCCACAGCTCTGTTGAGCCATCTATTCCTATAGCTCTTAGTAGTGACGACTTCATGAGTTTCTTTAACGATAAAATTATAACAATTAGAGATACTATTCATCACCTCTTGCCCTCAACCTCTAATGGGTCACCTTTAACTGACAGACTGCTAGAAAGAACGACTAGACCTGACATATACTTAGATTGCTTTTATCCTATAAACCCTCAACAATTAATGCTAAAGGTCTCTTCAGCAAAGCCATCTACCTGTCTCTTAGACCCCATCCCAACGAGGCTACTTAAAGAAGCGTTACCCGTGGTTAACACTTCATTACTAGATATGATCAATATGTCTTTATTGACAGGTTATGTACCGCAGTCATTTAAAGTAGCTGTGATAAAACCTCTACTGAAAAAACCCACCCTCGATCCTGAGGTCTTAGCCAACTATAGACCTATATCTAACCTTCCCTTTCTCTCCAAGATCCTTGAGAAAGTAGTCGCTAATCAGTTCTATGTGATTTTCTACATAGCAATAGCTTATTTGAGGACTTTCAGTCAGGATTTAGAAAGCATCATAGCACAGAAACGGCACTGATGAAAATTACTAACGACCTTCTAAGTGCTTCAGACAAAGAACTTGTTGCCGTACTTGTCTTATTAGATCTTAGTGCTGCATTCGATACTATTGACCATACCATCCTGTTACAGAGACTGGAATATTTAGTTGGCATTAAAGGAATCACACTAAGCTGGTTTAAGTCCTACTTCTCTGATTGATCGCAATTTGTTAATGTTAACAATAAACCCTCCAATTACGCTAAAATTAACCATGGCGTTCCTCAAGGCTCAGTGCTTGGACCAATTCTATTCTCCTTATATATGCTTCCTCTAGGCAATATTATTAGGAAACACTTAATTAACTTTCACTGTTATGCGGATGACACCCAATTATATCTGTCAATTAAGCCAGACGAAACCAGTCAGTTGGCTAAACTTGAAGCATGCATTAAAGATATAAAATCATGGATGGCCTACAATTTCCTGATGTTAAACTCAAACAAAACCGAAGTTATTGTCCTGGGCCCGAAACACCTATGAACCTCATTAGCCGACGATATAATTACTCTGGATTGTATTGCCCTGGCATCCAGCACTACTGTCAGAAATCTAGGAGTTATTTTTGATCAGGATATATCCTTCAATGCCCATCTAAAACAAACCTCTAGAACAGCCTTTTTTCACCTTCGTAACATTAAAAAAACAGACGGACCGAAGGCTCTTTGCTGCCGATGGCCCGCCGCTGATTCAGGCAACACTGTTTTGTTGTATGGTGTCATAGCAATGACTACAACTCACAGCGCTGACTGATTATTTCTGGTTCAAAAACCACTCCAGCTGAGTGGGAAGGGGCCATTCCACTTACCAGTATTGTTATTTATTATCAATGTATATTTATTGGCTCAAGGGCACCCTCTCTCTGCACTAGTTAAATGCCACTCGCTGTTGTGTATTCATTGCCAGTTATGAGAGACGTGCCCAAGGTGAGTTGCCGAATGCAGCACAGAGTACACATAATGTGTATTTATATCCGTATATTTATTATATGAACATATGTGCACTGTGATTTATGAACATATTAATAATAACCACAATCACAAGTGGATTGTTGTACCTTTTCAAGTGCTAAAATTTTAAAATAGCGGCATAATGCACTTTCTAGCTAGCCTCTGTGCTAAAATAACATGCCATTATTTTGCAGTGTGCTGCTGTGAGCCAAATGTATGACTGACCAGTACATACTCTGTTCCTATTCAGATAATTAAGGGACCCATCGCGGCGTAAAGATCAACAAGTCTCCCGCTCGTCATTCGTCCTTCTACACACAACGCAGAGACGAGAAGTTGCTCAAACCAGCCAGTCATAGATGTGCGACTGAGCGTGGTTATTCTTGGATGTATACACCTTAACCGGAGTATAGACTGGTTAAGCGTCTGCGCATGCTCCAACTGCCCCTTCCCACTCAGCTGGAGTGGTTTTTGAACCGGAAATAATCAGTCAGCGCTGTGAGTTGTAGTCATTGCTATGACACCATACAACAAAACAGTGTTGCCTGAATCAGCGGCGGGCCATCGGCAGCAAAGAGCCTGCGGTCCGTCTGTTTTACTCTCTGCCGAGGCAGCAGCAGACACAGGGAGATGGTTAAACAGATTGTCCATCTCCGGGGAAAGGGACCAAGCAGCCCCCGCTCCGGTTTTTTTCTGATTCCATTACTTACCACCCTTAATGTTTTTGTAAATTATTATCTTGTTTGTTATATATATATAATAAACTTTCATTAGCACTTTAATTTGACTGGTCTCCTCTCTTTGTAACATGGTTTGGGCCGGTTTATAATAATCCCGGACGAGCCCCCACTTGTCAGAAATACAGTGACCTCCTTCAATTTGCCATCCTGTTTTTTATTTACATCATGCAAATCTGGTCTGAGTTCTCTGGTGTGCCCTCTAGTGGAATCCTTTAGTAACAAGCGTAGTACATGGGCAAGTATGTGAACAGTTCCTTTCACGATGCAGCAGGGTGACTATGTTAATGTGTGGTTAAAAAGCAAGTATATCTCCTCGGGGGCGCCCAGGTAGCTCAGTTGGTAGAGCGTGTGCCCATATGAAGAGGTTTATTCCTCGACACAGAGGCCCAGGGTTCAAATCTGGTTTCTTGCATATCTTCCCCCTCTCTCCCCTTTCATGCTGTCCTGGTGATTAAAGGCGGAAATGCACAAAAAATGATCTTAAAAAAAATAATAATACATAATCTCCTCGGCCTTAGCAGTCTGGGCTCGATTATAGCAACACACACACACACACACACACAAACACACACACACACACACACACACACACACACACACAGGAGTAGTCAGTGTGTGACACACTGTACCTCCCTTTGGACCCTGTGTGTACAGGTTGATGCTCTCAGTGTGACAGCAAAACAGGATAAAAGTTCAGCTGCTGCCTCAGTCTGCTGTAGGTCAGGGGGGGGTGCTGTGTATTATTCTAAAAGTTTACATACACTGATGCAAAACTGTTTTCTGAATATCTTCATGAATGTATTAACTGAAAAGACCACATGCATAACATAAACACTATATACAATATATTGTATTGGCTGATAACAAATGATTTCTCAGTTATTAGAGGACACAAAACAACTATATAATAACTGTGAAAGTTTTTTAGATTGCAATTCACTTGTGGAAAATGATGTTTTGAATTTGCATCTGTGATAACCTGGATACACCTCTTCTTCATTGAACTGAAATATTCTTCAAATGTTGAGTGTTTTGTGCATTTAGTTCATATAACACTGACCTTTTTCCACCCATGTGTACTTTTGAACGTCTTTTTTACCTATTTGAAATGAGTTAATTATGCTGAATATTATCAGGCGCAATTGTTAGAAATGTGAAGTTTATGCAACTTACATGCATGCAGGCTTATAGCATGTTTTGTGTCTAGTGTTAAAATAGGACATTTTGATGCACACATTTTAATATCATTCATTGTACCTCAATCGGTTTTTTACCTTCCTTCTTTTTCTCCATCACTCGCACTTCTCTTCTTCCAGCTCTGCTGTTGGTCAGACATGAAGAGCAACAACAGCCTGAATCCTTTGTATTTTCAGTTCACTCTGTTTGCAGACTTTGGGCCCCTCAGATATCTGTTCTTCAGTCTGTGTCTGTTACTCTACATAACTATTGTCTCTGCTAACATTGTCATTATTCTGACAGTCTGTCTGGAGAAGTCTCTGCATCAGCCCATGTATATTTTTATCTGCTGTCTGTCTTTTAACTCTCTGTACGGCTCAGCCTGCTTCTTCCCCAGGTTTCTGATGGACATTCTGTCTGACACTCATTTAATCTCACGTCCATTATGTTTCATTCAGATATATGTTATTTACACCTATGCAGGATATGAGCTGACTCTCCTCGGCATCATGGCCTACGATAGATTTGTTGCTATTAGCCAGCCTTTACACTATTACAGTAAAATGACATTTAAGATGGTAACACATCTTGTGATTTTTGCCGTGCTCTACCCTGCATTTGCTGTGGGTTTCATGCTGTATCTTACTGTTCGATTACCGTTGTGTGGCAGCAAACTGAACAGGCTTTTCTGTTCCAACTGGCCTGTGGTTCAGCTCTCCTGTGTGGACACAACTCTGAACAACATAGCAAGTCAGTCTCTTGTGATAACAACCATCATCATCCCCCTGTTCTTTGTCCTGTACACCTATCTACGTATTCTGCTTGTTTGCAGGAGAAGCTCATCTGAATTCAGAGGAAAGGCGTTACAGACCTGCCTGCCTCACATCGTCACATTTGTAAACTATTGCATCTCAGTGTTCTGTGATCTTCTGCTAAGTCGATATAGCATTGATGAAATGAATCCATTTGTTATTGTTGTTTTATCCCTGGAGTTTTTGATCATTCCCCCCATTAATAACCCTCTAGTTTACGGCCTGAATCTGCCTCAAATCAGACGAGTGATTTTTAGCTTTTTCAAAGATACAGAAAATGATTCCTGCTTCATTATTTTACACACAACAAGCACAGAGAGAAACTAAAGAAGCTTTAATTCTGTTATTCACATAATGGGCTTCTAGAATATAGTACCGCCATTTTAACTGTAGCGATATTGTGTTTGTTCACATTTATTTTAAACAAATCAGAATATAGGTAAAGAAAATAGATCACTCTCCCCCCTTACCACATTAAATATATGAATGTGTTTTATATGCATGATCCAAATCATGAGACTAAAATACATCTTAAGGACTCATATTGAATTATATTTTGTGACCAAGCTTAAATGTTATTTCTGTATATGATCTATCATATTCTGTATGTAATAACACACATCTCCCATGAGAAATAAATAATACGATATGCTGCTTAATAACAATACGTGTTTGGCTTAATGATTGTTTTCTTCTGGCACAAGTAGTTATTGTCTATTATATTATATCAACTTTTCAACAACAACAAAATCCACCGGATCTCATTAACCTCTCCAAAGGAAAAAGCTGCTAACACGTAAACAACTTGACCAAACTCTGGAGGCCTGACCTCACACATGTTGTTAGACTTTGTTTTGCTCAAGTCATGTGACTCTGTCATAATGAGAACGCCACACGGAGAGCAAAGACCTCCGCCAAGGCTAACGGTGCATTCACGTGCTCCTCTGATGGCCAGGGGAGGGGCTAGGTGGGGGGCATGGGGTGGCACCGGCCGCCCCTTAAATATGATTGGTGTAGCTGGATTTTGTAATTCCTTATTATCAGGTTGCTCTCTTTTACGACTCTCCATTTGCCAAAACACTGACGTGATTATTTATCAAGTGCGGATTGTTTTTGATAATTTTCTTTTTTTGTGTGCTTACATGGACTTCAATTCAATACTTTATTGCCATACAGTATAGTTGTTGGCAGAACAACAGACAATCACAGCATACCAATTTAGACACATAATAAGAAATTAACACTTAAAGGGGCGCTAGGGGTCCCGGAAACCTGTTGAAGATCTCTGGTTTAAAGGGGCACTATGCAGTTTTGGCAATTTCTTCGCTGTTTTCTCGCTTTTTGCTCGCAGGTTTCTCTATAGAGCTCCCCCTACAGCTTCAGAATAGATATTTGGCAACAATGTCGTAAACACTCGTTGGTGACTCTCCCCTCCCTCCCATCTTCTCCCTCTGGTCATGTGCATTTGTTTTCAAAGAAGCTGGCGAACGCACGGAGCCATCTCCACTGAGGTTATCGAAATATTACCCTTCTCTCCCGGAGCCGTAACATTATTCTTTTTTCCTACAATGGCCTGAGAACACTGTTGGAGCAGAAGCAACTAGCGTTTGCCAACATCAAGCTGACAAGAAACTCTGTGGCAGATAAAGTTTCTGATCAAAGATACTTACAAGTGCAACAGCAAGAACGCCAGGTCAGCATCAGATTAGCAGGCTTCTGTTTGTCTCAGTTCTCGCCATTCAGAAAACGCAGGTCCGATGTTTACTCGTGTCTGACTCCTCTCTCGGTCAGTCTGCCGTTTCCTCTTTCTCATCATACACAAGTGAGAGCAAGAGTGTTTATTTATTTATTATTTATTTTATTAAATGACTGATAACATGTTTCAGAAAATTTTTGACTGCAGTCTCCTTACACACCACTAGGTGACAGCAAAACTATTGAAATAATGTCAATTAAGTCACTTCTGTTGTGTGTGTGTGTGTGTGTGTGTGTGTGTGTGTGTGTGTGTGTGTGTGTGTG